>NW_012115599.1:11521717-11539831 GCF_000951035.1 Colobus angolensis palliatus
ACCCGAGGTCGGGAGTTTGAGACCAGCCTGACCAACATGGAGAAACCCTATCTCTACTAAAAATACAAAATTAGCCTGCCGTGGTGGCGCATGCCTGTAATCCCAGCTACTCAGGAGGCTGAGGCAGGAGAATTGCTTGAACTCGGGAGGTGGAGGTTGCAGTGAGCCGAGATAGCGCCATTGCACTCCAGCCTGGGCAACAAGAGCAAAACTCCGTCTCAAAAAGAAAAAGAAAAAGAAAGTGTCTAGGCTGGGCGCAGTGGCTTACACCTGTAATCCCAGTGCTTTGGGAGGTCGAAGCGGGCAGATCACCTGAGGTTGGGAGTTTGAGACCAGCCTGACCAACATGGAGAAACCCCGTCTCAACTAAAAATACAAAATTAGCTGGATGTGGTAGCACATGCCTGTGATCCCAGCTACTGGGGAGGCTGAGGCAGAAGAATCACTTAAACCCTGGAGGCAGAGGTTGTGGTGAGCCGAGATCACACCATTGCACTCCAACCTGGGCAACAAGAACAAAATTCCATCTCAAAAAAAAGAAAAAGAAAAAGAAAGTGTCAAGCCATGGCTGGATTATCAGTATTTTTTGTTTTTATAGTACATAGAATAACACTGTGTCCTACAACTCAGGTATCTTAGATTTGATGAATACAGGAAGCCTTTCCAGACTGTCCCTGGCTGCTTCCTTCAAAAGCCTTCCATTCAAGCAAACAGGTTTCCTCCTCACTCTTACCCAGTACAGCATAGTCCAGTTGCTACACATCCCTAAATTTAAGAATCCCCTGGAGGCTGAGTGCGGTGGCTCATGCCTGTAATCCCAGCACTTTGGGAGACTGAGGCGGGTGGATCACCTGAGGTTAGGAGTTTGAAACCAGCCTGACCAACGTGGAGAAACCCTGTCTCTACTAAAAATACAAAATTAGCCAGGTGTGGTGGCACGTGCCTGTAATGCTAGCTACTCGGGAGGCTGAAGGAGGAGAATCGCTTGAACCCAGGAGGCAGAGGTTGCGGTGAGTCGAGATTGTGCCATTGCACTCCAGCCTGGGCAATAAGAGTGAAACTACATCTCAAAAAAAAAAAAAAAAGAATCCCCTGGAATCTTTAATGCTGGTTCCTTCGCCTATAACCTATGCACAAAAAAAATAAGGTAAAAAGCTAGTTCCTAGGTCATGGTTGGGTTCAATAATCTCTGTTTTCAAAAACACTTTTCCAGGTGATTTTCTCAGTAGGAAAAGCTGATAAACACTAGACCAGGCTGCCTGGATTTCAAGCCCAGCTCTGCACTACCTAGCTATGTGACTCAGAGCAAGTGACTTAAGCTTTCTTTTTTTTTTTTTTTTCCTTTGAGACAGAGTCTGTCTCTGTCACCCAGGCTGGAGTGCAGTGGCACGATCTCAGCTCACTGCAACCTTCGCCTCCCAGATCCAAGTGATCCCCCTGCCTCACCCTCCCGAGTAGCTGGGATTACAGTCATGTACCACTGCGCCCAGCTAATTTTTGTATTTTTAGTAGAGACAGGGTTTCACCACGTTGGCCAGGCTTGTCTTGAACTCCTGGGTTCAAGTGATCCGCCCGCCTCGGCCTCCCAAAGTGCTGGGATTACAGGCGTGAGCCACCGTGCCCGGCCATACTTAAGCTTTCTTTGCCTCAGTTCCTCATCTATAAAACGGAGATGATAATAACCCCAACCTTCCTGTTGTGGGTACAGCGAGGTTCAGATGAGTTACTATGGGAAAGAGTGTGGAACAGTGCCTGGCGCGGACTTGGCACTCCATAAGAGTTGACTGTGAGAGTTATTATCCCACTCTGTGCCTTCCTTGACTTAGTATTTACAGCTTAAAATTCTGTTGCCCCCACTTTCCCCCTACTTCTTCCATCCCTTTCCATCAAACCACCCCCTCACCTTAGCTTCGCTGGGGTGAAGCACAGACAGGTGACATAATCCAGGATGCAACTGGGGCAGCCCCAGGCACAGCTGCCCCACAGGCAGGGGGTGCTCCCCTTATCTGTGCCGCTTTCTCACAGGTCTGGAGGCTCTCTAGTCCCAAGGTTGTACCCTACTCAGGAGCCCCTCAGAGAAGCACCTCTTCGGGCCCAAAGTTACCTTCCCTGTACCCAGCTTGTTCTGCAAAAAAGGTCAGGAGGTCAAACAAATGCACAGTAAATGGAAATATCAGGATCCCACCTCCCCACCTAAATGTATCACGCTTCCTTCGATTTTTTTTTTAGGAGAAGCTTATTTAGATAGTTCTTTATAGATCACAAAATACTTCATGTACCATCTTGACTGTGACCACCGTTCTGTGAAGTGGGCCAGCTATTAATATCCTCATTTTACAGATTAGAAAACTGAGGGCTTGGCCAGGCGCAGTGGCTCACACCTGCAATCCCAGCACTTTGGGAGGCTGAGGTGGGCGGATCATGAGGTCAGGAGATCGAGACCATCCTGGCTAACACGGTGAAACCCCATTTCTACTAAAAAATACAAAAACATTAGCCGGGTATGGTGGCGGGCGCCTGTACTCCCAGCTACTCTGGAGGCTGAGGCAGGAGAATGGTGTGAACTCGGGAGGCGGAGCTTACAGTGAACCGAGATAGCACCACTGCACTCCAGTCTGGGCGACAGAGCGAGACTCTATCTCAAATAAATAAAAAATAAATAAATAATAAAATAATAATAATAATAAAACTGAGGGCTCAGAGAAACCAGGTGACTTACCAGCCATCCAGTCATTCAGCTATGACAGGACCAAGGCCTGAATTCTCCATTCCTGACTTTCCTGACTTTAAAGTTTATTCCCTCCACCCCCAGAACATGACACCTCTCCCAGGGGCTGAATGTAATTAGTGGTGACATTTCAGACGTCCTACGTGTTCAGCGAGGAAGATACCCACGGTGGAGGAGAGGGAGCCATCCACAGCTCGGTGGTGAAACCTACGTAGCCAGCCCTTCCCCGACTTGGTGTGAGTCCAGCCCTCCAGTGCCTGGCAGGGCCCCTGGCTTCAAGGGCAGAGGTGAAGGTGGGAAGGAGCTGCCCTTCCAGGCTTTGCATTCTCTCCATCACTTCCTCCCTTGGCCCCTCCCCTCCTGCACCATCTTCCTGTGGGGGCTCCGGAAAAAAGCCCAGGGCCTCTGACCTGGAAACAGGTGTGGGTGCCACAGTCCCCTGTGAGCATTCCACCCGTCCACCCATGGTTCTGGGGACAGTGGGTGTCAGCCCCAGTTGTGGCATTTCAAGGCTCTAAGTAGAAGCCAGAACAGTGTTCTCAGGCCGAGTTACTTCCTCTCTCTGACTACCGTCCTGTTGTCTCTAAAGTACCTGACTCATAGCCGCACTGTGAGGATTAAGTGTGATCATTTACAGAAAACACTGTGATGTCTTGTACATGGTAAGTGGCTAATTAATGTTAGTCACTGCTATTATTATTGACATTGGAGTCAGACAGAAGCTGCCTCAGTGACATGGATGCCATTAGAGCTGCTCATGAATATTCCAGATGCAAGGCAAAGTTGTACTTCCCTGCCCCGCTCTCTTGAGGTTAAGTGAGGCCATCTGCCTTCCTCTGGCCAATGACATGTGAGCAGAGATGTGTGTATTTCCGGGCCACAGCACTTAGCTGCAGTGGAGACCTCCCAGAGCTCCCTTCCCTCTGATGTGAGGACAGCTGATGGTGATTGATGCCCCTAGCGACGGTCCCAGGAGAGAGCAGCGAGAGCAGAGTCCCCACCGATCCCCAGTTGGCATGGACCATAAGCAAGAAATACATAAACCTTTGTTCTAAGCCACCAAGATTTGGGAGTGGTTTGTTACTATGGCATCCCTTCTCATGCTCACTGATAAAGTTGTTTTTTATGTTTTTCACAGATACTGAGCACCTACCATGTGCAAGGTGTTTTACATGCATTCTATTATCCCATCTTCACAGAACCCCAAAAGCGGGTCCTGCTGCTATGTTCTACAGATGGGGTACAGTGGAATGTTTGTTCACCCCAGAATTCCTGTGTTGAAATCCTAACCTCCAGCCTGGTGGTGTTAGGAGATGGGGCCTTTGGGAGGTGATTAGGTCATGAGGGTAGGGCCCTCATGAATGGGATTGGAACCCTTATAAAAGGGACCCCAGAGGGGAGGGGGAGCAGCTAAAGGTTAGTTAAAGGATATAAAAGTATAGCTAGACAGGAGGAATAAGCTGTAGTGTTCTCTAGCACTGTAGGGTGACTATAACCAACAACAATCTATCGTATATTTTCAAATAGCTGCAACAGCAAATTTGAAATTGTCCCAACTCAAAGAAATGTTTTAAATGTTTGAGGTGATGGATATGCTAATTACCTTAATCTTCTCAGTAGGAAAAGCTGGGAAACATTAGACCAGGCTGCCTGGATTTCAAGCCCAACTTGTATACATGTAACAAAATATCACACTGTAACCCACAAATATGTACAATTATCATGTCAATTAAAAATAATAATAAGGCCAGGTGTGGTGGCTCACGCCTGTAATGCCAGCACTTTGGGAGGCTAAGGCAGGCGGATTGCCTGAGCTCAGGAGTTCCAGACCAGCCTGAGCAACATGGTGAAACCTCATCTCTACAAAAATTCGCTGGGCGTGGTGGCATGCACCTGTAGTCCCAGCTACTTGGGAGGCTGAGGAGGGAGGATCACTTGAGCCTGGGATGTCAAGGCTGCAATGAGCCGTGTTCATGCCATTGCAGTCCAGCCTGGGTAAAAATAACAATTTTTGA
This sequence comes from Colobus angolensis palliatus, assembly GCF_000951035.1. Taxonomy (NCBI): domain Eukaryota; kingdom Metazoa; phylum Chordata; class Mammalia; order Primates; family Cercopithecidae; genus Colobus; species Colobus angolensis. The sequence continues at coordinate 11,526,461 of NW_012115599.1, forward strand.
GAAGCTGACTCAATAATAATAATCATCAATGCAAATAAACAAATAAAAGGGATCTCAGAGAGCCCTTTCACCCTCTTATCACCATGTGAGGACATCAAGAAGTCAGCAGTCTGCAGCCTAGAAGAGGCCTTCACCAGAGATCTCGTGCTAATGCCATGCTGGCACCCAGATCTCAGAACTCCAGCCTCCAGAAGTGTGAGTAATGAATTTCTGTTGTTTAAGCCCCCTGGTCTGTGGTAATTTGTTATGGCAGCCCTGACTAAATAGAACTAAGTAAAACTGACTAAGACATGAGGTTACCAAGACTCAGAGAAGACAAGCAGTTTGGCCTACCTGTGTTTCTAGGGGCTGGGACCACTCCCAGCCTACACCTGGCACCCAGAAGCCCAATTAATCTTGTTAAGCTGCAGCCCCACATCACGCAAGCATCAGTCCTCATCCTCCCCTGCCCCTGTCCCTTTCCTGCTCCCAGGCTTCTTGGCAAGGGTACTAATAAATGGATGTATCTCCCAGCTGCTGAACGTGGGACCCACCCACTCTGCATCTCTCCTTTCAGCTCATTTCCCCTTCTGCAGCACAGCAGAACAGAACATGACACCAGTCTTGCCTTCCCCAATTTAAATGTTGCATGAGATGGCACCCGGCCACCTCTGCTATCAGTGTCTCCAGCTCTGCGACCCAGATAGTGTCTGACTGAGATGGCCTGGCAACCCCTGCCGCTCCTGGCACTGCCTGCTCACACATGGCACCTGTTGTGGGATGTTTCAGGAGAAGGGGAGTTTGCAGACAGCCTTGAGAATGAGAGAGATGATTGTGTCTCCAGCATCCCATAACTCTGATATGAAAGAACAGCTGGCAAGCATTATCAGGGTCTATTTCACTCTTCTTTGGCATAAAACTGCTAAATCTTCATTTCCCCTTTGTTCATACATATATATACATATATATAATGAATACACATATGTTAAATAATATATATATACTCAATATTTATATTAAATCAGCTAATTTTTGTATTTTTTTGTAGAGACACAGTTTCGCCATGTTGCTCAGGCTGGTCTCAAACTCCCAAGCTCAAGCAATCTGCCCACCTCACCCTCCCAAAGTGCTGGGATTACAGGCCTGAGCCACTGCAACTGGCCTTATTATTATTTTAATTGACATATATATGTCAATTATATATACATATAATATATATTATGTACATATATAAATATATAAACATACATATGATACATATAATTTAATGTATGCATACATTAAATATATGTGTATATATAAAATAGAGATAGGGTCTCACTATGTTGTCCAGGCTAGTCTTGAACTCTTGAACTTCTGGCCTCAAGCAATCCCCTCTCCTTGGCCTCCCAAAGTTCTAGGACTACAGGCATGAGCCACTGTGCCTGCCCCCACCATCATTCTTGACATGGCCACTACCTACCTTGCTCCCCACTGCCCACCCCTGCCCCAGACTCTCCCTTATCATACAGACTACAGAGAAGAGGGAGGTGGCAAGGCGATTTGCTCTGAAGCCATGGGGAGAACTCTGAAGCCATGTGAGTAGCCTGGGTGCAAGATTTGGAATCAAAGGTGTATCCCTTCCTACTTGTATGCTCAAAACAAGTTTCCCACTAGGGGCCTTCTTTGTAAAATGGAGAAATACCCACTTCAATGGGTTGTGCTAGGGCTCCTCCAGATAACATATGTAAAGATATTTCATAAATCATTATACTTATGTAAATATGTGGCTCAGTGAAAACATCTTAGGAATACATCTAGTTTCTTGGGAACTGCTGCCTTAATTCTTCCAGGTCCTCAGTTGCCCACTGATCTGCTATAGCCTTGGCCAAGTCTGGTCCTCTCAGCAGCAGATCCCTCATCTATAGTTGGGGGGTGGATATAGCTCTCTGGGGTCCCCTCCAACTCTGCAGTCTTGACTCTGCGTGTTTGGTGGCCTGGGATTCAGAGGCCTGTTTCAGGCTCCCTCTTAAAGATTACAGCACTTCTGTCTCTTTTTTTTTTTTTTTGATATGGAGTCTCACTCTGTTGTCCAGGCTGGAGTGCAGTGGCGTGATCTCGGCTTACTGCAAGCTCCACCTCCTGGGTTCACACCCTTCTCTTGCCTCAGTCTCCCAAGTAGCTGGGACTACAGTCACCCACCACCACGCCCAGTTAATTTTTTTTTTTTTTTTTTTTGTCTTTTTAGTAGAGATGGAGTTTCACTGTGTTAGCCAGGATGGTCTCCATCTCCTGACCTTGACAGCACTTCTCATTCTGATCAATGATATCAAGATGGTTTCACTCTAGTTTCCAGTCCCTGGCACTACTCCTGGACATCTCACTGGCATGGACAGTTTGTGTGTGGTCCCTGAGGTAGGCAGGGACCAAGGTACCAGAGGCTGCAGCACAAGGTCTTAACCCTCTTCCTGGGCTACAGAGAAAAGCAAGATCACTTGGCACAAGGACCAAGAAGCCTTCCTGAGCTAGGAGCAGGAAAAAGGACTTCCTGAGCTAGGAGTGCCTCAGGACACAAGTGGCTGCCTACTCCACAGTTTTATTTGTTTCATTTTATTTATTATTATTATTATTTTTAGAGACAGGGTCTTGCCATCTTGCCCAGTATAGTCTCAAACTCCTGAGCTCAAGTGATGCTCTCTCCCAAAGTGTTGGGAGTACAGGTGTGAGCCACTGTGCCCAGCCCCCACATTGCTTTAAAGGACCCTAGGCCAGGTGCTGTGGATCACACCTGAAATCCCAACACTTTGGGAGACTGAAGCGAGCAAATCGCTTGAGGCCAGCAGTTCGAGACCTGCCTGGGCAATATGACAAAACCCCATCTCTACAAAAATTACAAAAAAATTAGCCAGACATGGTGGTGCACACTTAGAGTCCCAGCTACTTGGGAGGCTGATGAGAGAGGATCACCTAAGTCCAAGGAGGTTGAGGCTGCAGTGAGCTGAGATCATGCCACTGTACTCCAGCCTGGGCCAACTCTGTCTCAAACAAACAAACAAACAAACAACAACAACAGGACCCTACATAGCTTCCTCCACCTCACACAGTATCACTCCTTTTGCTGCCTTAAGTATAAAATCCCATAATCAAGGAGAAAAGACTTTCACTCCACAATGAAAGAGGGGACTTTAGATGAAAGTTTCTATAGGCAAGGTCATACCCTGCACAATAGTAACACTCCAAAATCAGCAAGAGACCTTAGAATCTGAGAGCAGTTTGGAGTGGGAGAGAGAGAATGAGGACAGAGTTCTGGGCACTCTTATAAAGAACAAAAGCCCAGAGGTGGGAGATGAGGGCATCTAGAATGTGCTTGACTGGCGTCACTACTTTGTGCTGGGGTTGAGTCCTATTCCCACATGGCCAACAACAGAAGCTTCCTTCTTTCTCTCTCTCACAGCTGCAAAAACTGATGTGATGGCCTGGGAGTCAGGACCAGCAACTGTGTGCTCCTGGGCAAGTCACTTCCCCTTACAGATGAGAGGGTTGGACAGCTTGATCTCTAAGGTCTTTTCTGCCTCAGCCATTCTAAGATTCTCAACTCCTCAGAATCTTCTGCAGAGCACTGAGTAGGACTGGGCTGTAGGAGAACAGCTAAATTTAAGGCCTAGAGCCCCAGCAGAGGGTGGGATGGTGCAGCTGCAGCCATGGCCCCGGGGTGGGCCCCCGCCTGCCCTCCCACCATCCCTGCTTACCCGCAGCCAGCTGCATCCATGCACAGATCTTGTAGACTGTGGCCGTGTTGCAGATGAAGAACAGGCTGAAGCAGATGATGGAGCCAATGATGAGGAACATGCCCAAGGCCACAAAGAACATGGCAGTCTTGAAGGCTCTAGAGGGGATGGAGGAGAAGTCTAGGGGACCGCCCTTGCAGATGAGCTCGGAGGATAGCACGTTACCCACGCAGTAGGAGAAAAGGCCGAAGTAGCCTGCCTGCGGTGTGTTGACGCTGTCGCCGATCCAGTAGGGCTGGATGAAGAGGGCCATGACCAGCACGGAGAAGCAGATGGTGAGTGTACCCCACATCACACCCACGGCCCGCGAGTTCCGCACATAGTTGGTATGGTAGATCTTGGCTGCCTCCTGGGCCGGCAGCAATTTCACCATGGTGAGGGCAGCAGGCCCTGGGTTGGGGTCTCGTGGGCTGCAAGTCCGTGGCTTTGTGGATGGAGGCCTAGAAGCAGATCACTCCCCAGCGGGGTTTGGGAAGGAGGCTGAGGTCAGGGCACCAGATGAGGTCCCTTCAAGGCAAGGGGAAGAGGCTTAATAGGACAAGGACAACCTTGGCTTGATCAGGGGAAGCTTGCCAGGTGCCTGTGTCCGCTGTAGCCGAGGCTGTCTCCAGTATCCTGCCGCCTGCCAAGCCCCCCAGGGTCTCGGGCCTGTTGGCGCCGCCCTGCCCCTCTCCCTTCCCGGCTCACGGCTCCCGAGAGCCCCGCCCCCTCCTCCGTCCGCGGATGGCGCCGTTTCAGCACCGCGGCCAGCGCCCCTGGGTTCTGGGCGAGGGGCGGGGCCTGCAGCCGAGGCCGGAAAGGGACCGAGCGCCCACTGCAGGCCCCCGCCGCGGGGAATCGGAACCCAGTTCACCTTCCTGAACCGAGATGACAAGAGCTGGGAAGGTGGGGCTGTGGCTGACACATTCCTACTGCTCAATTCGAGCCGCAAAAACGCTTTCCCCCCGCAAAAGCGCTGTCCACATCCCATTCCACCCGCCCTCCCTGGTTCCCTAGTCGCCTTCCCAGAACCTCCAATCCCACCAACCCGGAGGTCAGCAAAGCCTTTCCTGGTTGCCTTCTGGTCACTGGTTTTTCGTCCTTAGCATTCAGTCAACGATTTCTAAAAGCATACTATGTGTTAAGGTTATGTTAGAGGACATCTAAGCAAAATATTTACATATATAATGTATATATGTAGTCTATATAAATATATATATATATAACGCCTGTATATGCAGACTGTGTGATAACAGAGGCAACTACAAAGTATAGCAGACAACATTCTTTATGAGCCTTTTCAGACCTGAACATATGTGTTTTGTTCAATACAATGCCTTTCTCCCCTTGTTTCTGTGTTTGTTACATATTTCCCCCTTTAAATATATGTATGTTTTTTATATGTTATATATATATACATATTTCTCCTGATTTTATAGGTAAATACAAGGCTAGTGTAAAGAACTAGGAAAATTCCGCCGGGCGCGGTGGCTCACGACTGTAATCCCAGCACTTTGGGAGGCAAAGGTGGGCAGATCACGAGGTCAGGAGACCGAGACCATCCTGGCTGACGCACTGAAACCCCGTCTCTACTAAAAATACAAAAAAATTAGCCGGGCGTGGCGGCATGCGCCTGTTGTCCCAGCTGCTGGGAAGGCTGAGGCAGGAGAATGGTGCGAACTCGGGAGCGGGAGCTTGCGGTAAGCTGAGATCGCACTACTGCACTCCAGCCTGGGCAACAGAGCAAGACTCTGTCTCAAAAAAAAAAAAAAAAAGCTTCCTTTCCAACTTGGACCCGGCAGAATGGCTCCTGCAAAGAAGAAAAAGGGCCGTTCTGCCATCAACGAGGTTGTGACCCGAGAATACACCATCAACATTCACAAGCGCACCCATGGAGTGGGCTTCAAGAAGCGTGCCCCTCAGGCACTCAAAGAGATTCGGAAATTTGCCATGAAGGAGATGGGAACTCCAGATGTGTGCATTGATACCAGGCTCAACAAAGCTGTCTGGGCCAAAGGAATAAGGAATGTCCCATACCGAATCCGTGTCCAGAAAACGTAATGAGGATGAAGATTCACCAAATAAGCTCTATACTTTGGTTACCTATGTACCTGTTACCACTTTCAAAAATCTACAGACAGTCAATGTGGATGAGAACTAATCGCTGATCATCAAATACATCAAATAAAGTCATAAAATTGAAAAAAGAATAAACGAAAAAAGAATTAGGAAAATTCAGGAAAGTATACACAAAAGAATAAAAATTGTAACACCAACATCAGGAGCTATGGAAAGACAAGACAATCTTAAAAACATGGACTTTGGTGTTCAACAGGCCTGGATTTGAATGAGCTACTTACTAAGTAACCATCCATGGACTTAACCTTTCTTCCTGAGCCTCAGTTTCTCCATCTATTAAATGCAGGAAATGATGGTATCGATCACACAACGGCTAAGTAAAATACATGTATAAAATCTTTAGCCCAGGGCACACATAAAAGTGCTCAAAGGGCTGGGTACGGTGGCTCATGACCATAATTCCATCACTTTGGGAAGCCAAGTCCGGCAGATCACCTGAGGTCAGGAGTTTAAGACCAGTGTGACCAACATTGTGAAACCCCGTCTGTACTAAAAATGTCAAAAATTAGCCAGGCATAGTGGCAGGCACCTGTATTCCCAGCTACTCGGGAGGCTGAGACAGGAGAATCACTTGAACCTGCGAGGCAAAGGTGGCAGTGAGCCTAGATCACACCATTGCATTCCAGCCTGGGCAACAAGAGCAAAACTCCATCTCAAAACATAATAATAATAATTTTTTTTTAAAGTGCTCAAAGGCACATTAGTGGCCTCTAATCCCAGCACTTTGGGAGGCCAGGCAGTGAGATCACTCGAGCTCAGGAATTCTAGACTAGCCTGGGCAACATAGCAAGACTCCCGTCTCTACAAAAAATACACAACTTAGCCAGGCATAGCCAGGCATGGTGGTGCCCGCCTGTAGACACAGCTACTTGGAAGGTTGAGGTGGGAGAATCACTGGAGCCCAGGAGGTCAAGGCTGTAGTGAACCAAGATCACACCACTGTACTCCAGTCTGGCTTTAACAAAAAAAGAGAAAGTACTCAAAAATGTTGGTGATTACTGTTATTACCGCTGTTAGTCCCTGCAGTTTCCCTCTTCTGAACATACTCCTTTACACGACTGGATGATGTATGTACAATTTTATTTTATTTATTTATTTATTTATTTATTTAATTTTTGAGACGGAGTTTTGCTCTTGTTGCCCAAGCTGGAGTGCAATGGTACGATCTCAGCTCACCACAACCTGCATCTCCCTGGTTCAAGCCATCCTCCTGTCTCAGCCTCCCAAGTAGCTGGGATTACAGGCACCCACCACCACACCCGGCTAGTTTTTTGTTTTGTTTTGTTTTTTGTTCTTTGATACGGAGTTTTGCTCTTGTTGCCCAGGCTGGAGTGCAGTGGCGTGATCTTGGCTCACCACAACCTCTGCCTTCCTGGTTCAAGTGATTCTCCTGCCTCAGCCTCCCGATTACAGGCATGACTGCCACACCCAGCTAATTTTGTATTTTTAGTAGAGACAGGGTTTCTCCATGTTGGTCAGGCTGGTCTCGAACTCCCGACCTCAGGTGATCCTTCCGCCTTGGCCTCCCAAAGTGCTGGGATTACAGCTGCACCTGGCCAGTAAGGTTGTTGTTTGTTTGTTGTCATTGTTGTTATTGTTTGACACAAAGTTTCACTCTTGATGCCCAGGCTTGAGTGCAATGGCACAGTCTTGGCTCACTGCAACCTCCGCCTCCCAGGTTCAAGCGATTCTCCTGCCTCAGCCTCCCAAGTAACTGGGATTACAGGCATGTGCCACCATGCCCGGCTAATTTTTGTATTTTTAGTAAAGATGGGGTTTCATTATGTTAGTCAGGCTGGTCTCAAACTCCTGACCTTAAGTGATCTGCCCGCCTCGGCCTCCCAAAGTGTTGGGATTACAGGTGTGAGCCACCGTGCCTGGCTCAGGTTGTTTTTAATAGTAAGAAAAGTGGCTGGGCGCAGTGGCTCACGCGCGGTGGCTCATTATTAATGTTGGGATTAATGTCATAATACCAACATTAATAATAATTTTGAAGCTAGCTTATTTATTAAAGATTTTACTGACATTACATAAACTTGAAACAGCATTTGACTAGTCTTTTCTTTTTTCCTGATAAAGTGTTCGATTCAAGTGCTTTTATTTTCTTAAGCCAATTAGAGCTCTTTTATTTATTTTCAGTAGTGAAACATTGTGCACATCACCCATAAATACATAGACATATCAGGCATGACTATAGAAGTACATCTTATAGATTTATAAAAACCTTTTTTTTTTTTTTCTATTTTAATCTTTCAGATTCTTTTTGTTTTTGAGATGGAGTCTCGCTCTGTCACCTAGGCTGGAATGCAGTGGCGCAATCTTCGCTCACTGCAACCTCTGCCTCCCAAATTCAAGCGATTCTTCTGCCTCAGTCATAGCTAGGATTACAGGTACCTGCCACCATACTCAGCTAATTTTTCTATTTTTAGTAGAGACAGGGTTTCGCCATGTTGGCCAGGGAGGTCTCAAACTCCTGACCTCAGGTGATCCACCTGTCTCAGCCTCCCAAAGTGCTGGGATTACAGGTGTGAGCCATCGTGCCTGGCCTTAAACTTTCAAATTCTTGATAACCTGTTTCACAACCCTAGGCAGCTGACAGCTAAATAGCCTTAAATTTGCATAGTAAAGGAAACAGTTCAGGTGAAAGTAAAATAACAAAATTTACATTATAAGGTGAGGCGAGAAAAGTCTGGTGTTCCAGAGGGAAATTAAAACAGATTTAATTGCCAATTAAACATAAAATTATGGAAATTATAAAGGCCTTTTAAATACACACACACACACACATCCTGTAGCTTTTACTTCAGAACTTTTAGCCATGAGATAAATACAAATTCACTGGCTTGCAAAAAGAATCTGTTGGATCTAAAACAGTGGTTTTTATCTTAAGAGAAAAATAACAGCAGATTGCTGGGTGCAGTGGCTCACGTTTGTAATCCCAGCACTTTGGGAGGCCGATGCAGGCGGATCATAAGATCAGGAGTTCGAGACCAGCCTGGCCAACATAGTGAAACCCCATCTCTACTAAAAATACAAAAAATTAGCCGGGCATGGTGGCAGGTGTCTGTAATCCCAGCTACTCAGAAGGCTGAGGCAGGAGAATGGCTTGAACCCTGGAGGCAGAGGTTGCAGTGAGACAAGATTGTGCCATTGCACTCCAGCCTGGGCAACAGAGCAAGACTCTGTCTGAAAGAAAGAGAGAGAGAGAGAGAAGAGAGAGAGAGAGACAGAAGGAAGGAAGGAAAGAAGGAAGGAAGGAAGGAAAAGAAAGAGAAAGAAAAAAGAAAGAAAGAAAGGAAAAAAAAGAAAAGAGAAAGAAAGAAAGGAGGGAGGGAGGAAGGAAGGAAAGAAAAGCAAGCAAGCAGATTTAGAGCAGGCAGAAAAGAAAAACAGAGAAATTCTATAGTTTACAGGTCAACTTTAGGGCTCTTTTTCCTTAACGTAAATGTGCACAAAGACCATGTTATTTCAATTTTACATAAACTTTGGCAAGTAGAGATGCCATAAAAGCTACGGAGTGCTCAAAAGGGGGTCACTTTCTTTGTTTTCTCCTATTCTGAAACCCCCTTTGCAAAATTATGACTGAGACAGTGAAAGAGATCTGACTTAACTGACTGCATCTTGCTTCTAACCTCCTAGCTGTCCTTGTTCATTCCTAGGTGCAAGCTGAACTAACTATGGGAGAAACTTAGTTTATAGTTTAAAGAAAGACAGTAACAGCCCTTTCCCAAAGCAGACTTCATTCTTGCCTGGGGACTAGATTGCCTTTGTAGGACTAACATTAGCCACAAGATTAGAAATTATGACTTAGGAGTCATGCAGCTGGAACCTACAAGATTCTGATCCTCCCTAAACCACTCCTAAGATCAGGGCTTGAGATATTTTGCAGACCCTGCACTTGATGGATCAGCTGGCAACACCCAGATCAATAAACTGGCTCATCTGATCTTGTGGCCCCCACCCAGGAACTGACTGAGTGCACAAAGATAGCTGTGAGTCCCTGTGATTTCACATTGGACCAGTCAGCACCCCTGGCTCACTGGCTTCCCCCCACCCACCAAGTTATCTTTAAAAACTCTGCTCCCTGCTGGGCGTAGTGGCTCACGCCTGTAATCCCAGCACTTTAGGAGGCTGAGGCAGGTGGATCACTTGAGGTCTGGAGTTCGAGACCAGCCTGACCAACATGGTGAAACCTTGTCTCTACTAAAAATACAAAAGTAGCCGGGCATGGTGGCACGTGTCTGTAATCCCAGCTACTCAAGAGGCTCAGGCAGGAGAATCGCTTGAACCCAGGAGGCAGAGGTTGCAGTGAGCCGAGATCACGCGATTGTACTCCAACCTGGGCAACAAGAGCGAAGCTCTGTCCCAACAACAACTCTGTAAAACTCTAGTCTCCCGCACCTGCACAGCTGGCTCTGCATGAAATACTCTTTCTCCACTGCAATTCCCCTGTCTTGATGAATCGGCTCTGTCTAGCTAGTGGGCAAGGTGAACCCCGTGAGCAGTTACATCCTGAGGGCTGTGTCACAGGCCACAGTTGCTCATATTTGGCTCAGAAGAAATCTATTCAAATATTGTACGGAGTTTGACTCTTTTCATCGACAGGTACTTAATTTTTGCTTTCCTTTTAGAAGCACATACAGGGGCCGGGCGCGGTGGCTCAAGCCTGTAATCCCAGCACTTTGGGAGGCCGAGATGGGTGGATCACGAGGTCAGGAGATCGAGACCATCCTGGCTAACACGGTGAAACCCTGTCTCTACTAAAAAATACAAAAAAAAAAAAAAACTAGCCGGGCGAGGTGGCGGGCGCCTGTAGTCCCAGCTGCTTGGGAGGCTGAGGCAGGAGAATGGCGTAAACCCGAGAGGCGGAGCTTGCAGTGAGCTGAGATCCGGCCACTGCACTCCAGCCCCAGCGACAGAGCGAGATTCCGTCTCAAAAAAAAAAAAAAAAGAAGAAGAAGAAGCACATACAGTGTCAAAGTTCTCTTTGCTATACTTCATTTGTGATGGAAAAAACTCCAGTCTTTTTCCTCTGTGAGCTTGGCTGAGACCAACTAGGGACAGGGCTGCTGGTTTTCACGGCTCCCTGCATGGACAGAAATCTCTCCTCCCATTCCTTCGCCAGTCTCCATCTTGACTTGTGAGGAGGGAGTAGTGATTCCCTTCCCTGTGGCTCACCTCACAGAGGTCCCGGGGGTGGAGAGCAGGTAAAGAGAAGGAAGGATCAGAGTGAGCTCATAGGAAAAAGTGGTTTCAAACACTGAGTTTTGTAAAAGAGAGAGGGGATAGTGTTGTTTCATCAGTGGTATTTCTGCATCGCTGGAACCAAATGGGTTTTTCTTTTTGAGAGTCTCTTGGCTGTTCCTCCAGCTATTCCTCTACATTCCACACCCCAGGGATGTAAAGGTGAGAGGAAGTGGGTCATATTATATGGCTGGGCACCCACCATGTGCCAGGCACTTCCGAAGGGGTTCCGCATGCATTGTCTTAATCATGGCCTCAGGAAGTAGGAGGCATTATCTCCCTAAGGTAAATAAGGAAAGTGAGGTTCAGGGAGCTTCACTTTCAATAATGTGTCTGAGGCCATGTAGCTCTAGTAAATCCTGAGTTTTGAAGCCAGCTTGATCTGGATCAAAGCTGTGCTTGAGGCTGGGTACAGTGGCTCACACCTGTAATCCCAACACTTTAGGAGGCTGAGGTGGGAGGATTGCTTGAGCCCAGGAGTTTGAGACCTGGGCAGCTGAGGGGGAGGATTGCTTGATCTCAGGAGGTGGAGGCTGCCGTGAGCCAAGATGGCACACTGCACTTTGGCCTAGGTGGCAGCGTGAGACCTTGTCTCAAAAAATTAAATTAAATTAAATTAAAAGCTGTGCTTAAGGCCTGGGCCTCTCAGTGGAGCTATCTTGTACCTCCTGGGATGGAGAGGGGAAGGGCATGGGCCTCTGGCTGCCATGACTAGTCCTTCAGGAAAAGCTGCTCTGTTCCCATGCCTAAGCAAACTCAGGCAGCTGTGCCCTTCCCAGCTTCCTGAGGTCCCTGCTCCGTCTGAGGCTCACAAGATCTCTTCATTCTCAGCCAGGACTAGCGACTGCTCATGCGCACACGTGGTCTTGGGTAGGGGGCAGCGTGAGTGGAAACCTTAACTAAAGGTGTATCTGATGCTGGAATTGCAGATAGTAAGTGAGGTAGAAAGAAAAGGGGAGAGAGACATTTAGGAAGGGCCTCCTAAGGGCCCTTGAGTCAAGCCTGCAGGCAGCCCCCTGGTGTGAGGGCAGGGGAGGGTGCCAGAGTGAAAGCACACACACCCTGGCCTGCTGGGGGTTGCAGAACTGTCAGCCCCAGGGATCTGGACCTGGCCTGGACTCCCCCGAGGAGACTGAAGGAAGGTTGAGGGGTGGGAGGCTGGGATCCTCATACCTGGAGTCTGACACTGCTAGACACCTGGGCTTGGGTGGGCCAAAGGCAAGACCTGACTATGGTGAGGCAGAGAGGCCCTGAGTACACAGAATGTAAGCAGGCACTCACACCATAGGTGCCTCTCTTGCCTCAGACTCATCCAGGCACTGCCCAGGAGCTCAGGACACAAGGGCAGCTGCCCTTACCCACTCTTATGTGTCATATGGGAATATACAATATAAATATATTCTTATAATTGTATATAATCATGTTTATATATATGTAACACATATAAATGTGTATTAATTCAACACTCACAACTCTTTAAATTATCCTTAGTTGACAGATAAGATGAAAGGCAGAATAGTTGGAACAGATAGTAAGTTTGCCTCACTAATAACTTGTACACAGTCCACACTCTTAACCATGATGCAACACAATTATCACCAATACACACACACACACACACACACACACAAAAGGCCACCAGGTACTCACCCAGCTTCCTTATCAGGACCCGCCCCCCAGCAGATTGGCCACAGCTGTACCTCTGCCCACGGCCAGCCCTGTGGGATGTAGGTGAGTCACGTGAGGTCAAGGCCCCTTTTATAGCCCCATCACCACAGCTGGCTGTGTCTCCTGCCACCCACACCAGCTGTCCCACTCGCCATGGAGAAGATCCTGATCCTCCTGCTTGTCACCCTCTCTGTGGCCTATGCAGCTCCTGGCCCACGGGGGATCATTATCAACCTGGTAAGAGGGTCTTCAGGGGAGGGGCCTCCTGAGTCCCCAGGTGAAGACGTCCTAAGCTTGGACCTTGACCTCTGATGTCCCCACCTGGACTGGCAGGGGCTGGGAGGAGTGGCATCTTGCATCCCTCTGTTTACTCCCATGTCCTGTTGTATGCCTCTTCCCAGGGGCCACAGGAAAGGCTGATCAGCCCCTCTCCAGCTCCAACTGGAGCACACTCAGAGCAGCGGCTCAACCTGGCTATGAGGGACCTTTTTTTTCTTTGTTTTTTTTTTTTTTTAAGATGGAGTCTCACTCTATCACCAGACTGGAGTGCCGTGGCGCAATCTCGGCTCACTGCAACCTCCGCTTCCTGGGTTCA
>NW_012115599.1:11545701-11549044 GCF_000951035.1 Colobus angolensis palliatus
CTGACCGCAGGTGATCCACTGCCTCAGCCTCCCAAAGTGCTGGGATTACAGGCGTGAGCCACCGTGCCTGGCCTTAGGATTCCTTTTTCTTTCCCAATTATTCACACTAAGAAAAATGGATGGAAATTGTAGGGAATTTAATTTTGCCTTAATATAAAGACTGTATATGCCCTGGAGCCATCAAACACGAGTTACCTTAGGCAGTACTGAGGTTCCCATCCTCCAGGTATGCAAGTGGAAGCTCACCGACCCCTCGGTGGAGATGCCCAGAGAGTGAGGGACAGTGAACTGAATGAAACTTCTATGTTGCCGGGGGCAGTGGCTCACACCTGTAATCCCAGCACTTTGGGAGGCTGAGGTGGGCGGATCACCTGAGGTCAGGAGTTTGAGACCAGCCTGACCAGCATGGAGAAATCCCATCTTTACTAAAAATACAAAACTAGCCGGGCATGGTGGTACATGCCTGTAATCCCAGCTACTCAGGAGGCTGAGGCAGGAGAATCTCTTGAACCCAGGAGGCAGAGGTTGCAGTAAGCTGAGATCGTGCCACTGCACTCCAGCCTGGACAGCAAGAACGAAACTCCGTCTCAAAAAAAAAAAAAAAAAAGAAACTTCCACGTCATGCCGGCCCTAGGATCTTGCAGTTTTGTGATCAGTGAATCCCCTTTTAACCACAGGCTTATGAGTTAGGATTGCATTCAGCTGTAAGTAGCAGAAAAACCCAAGTAATTACAGCTGAAGCAAATAGGAACATATATTTCTCACGAATCCAAAGCCTAGACATAGGAAGTGCTGGCATTCTTTTGGTGGTTGGTAGCTCTGTGTTTCTCTTGACCTTCTCTGCAAGGTTGCCACATGCCTTAGGAGCAGCTCCTGACTTCATGTTCCCATCGTACTCAAAGGCAGGAAGCACGGAGTAGTTGGCGGCTGGGAAGAGGGGAGAAGGACCAGAGAGTTTCTTCTTGCACACCCTCTTTTTTTTTTTTTTTTTGAGACGGAGTTTCACTCTTGTTGCCCAGGCTGGTCTCGAACTCCTGACCTCATGATCCATCCACCTCGGCCTCCCAAAGTGCTGGGATTACAGGTGTGAGCCACCTCACCTGGCCCTATGAGGGAGCTTCACAAAACTCCAGAGCCCTGGGCTTCCATCCTGAGAAAATGCTTTGTGCTAATCATTCCAGCTTCTAACTTATGGTGGCATCTTACTGTGTGCCCAACACAGTTCGAGATGCCTCGGAGATGTTTACTCATTCTGTCCTCATAATAACCACTGAGGGAGGTGCTTTCATAGTCAGCCCTATTTTCAGACAGAGGGAGGGTGAGCAACCTGCCTGAGGTCACATAGCTGGAAAGTGGTTAAGCTGGGGCCCCACCACTGGCCCACACCACCTCTCCACCATAGGTCTTGGCTGGGAAAGCCCTTCCAGAACATCCATGAGGTTGAAAGATTCTGAACTCTCTTAACTTGGGGCCATGGCTGGACTTGGAGGTCCAGGACCCTGGAGATGATAGATCAGATCTGTTGCAGGAGGAAGGAGTCTTGCAGGGAGAGGTAATCTTCACTGCCTCCTTAAAGGTGTGTGGGACCCAGAGAGATTAGGGGCCTCGTGTGCACATTCCAGATGGGAACACTGAGGCTTGAGAGGCAGTGACTTGCCCAGAGTCACGCAGGGAGTTGGTGGTACAGCCAGTACTAGAACCCGGGGGTCCTGACCCTCTGTGCAGGCTGCTTCTCTGTCACCGCATGCCCACTTCTCATGTGGATGGGGGGGCACAGAGGCCACCAGACCCACGGGTTGGACTCCTTCACATACATCCCCAACAGGGGAGACACTGTTAGCAGTAGTGGGTGGTGGGTGCGGGTCTGAATGGAGAAGGGACCTGAGGGAGCGAGGCCTGGGCTGACTGGCTGCCCCTGGCAGGAGAACGGTGAGCTCTGCATGAATAGTGCCCAGTGTAAGAGCCAATGCTGCCAACACGAGGGTGCGTTGGACCTGGCCCGCTGCATACCCCTGGCCAGCGAGAACAGCGAGTGTTCTGTCAAGGTGGGTGCCTGAGGATGTGGCATGGGTCCGGGAGAATGGGGAGGAGGGCCCTGAACACTTGTGAGTGGGATCAGGGAGGAGGGTCAGCCTGGACACTGAATGTTGAGGAGACGAGAGGGAGGTCGACAGGTGTCAAAGCACTTTCCCATCCCATCATCTCTCTTGACCCGAGTGACCAGTGAGATGGGTGGGGGTGAGGATTTGTTATCCCCATTTCATGACTGGGTAAGTAGAGGTTCCCCAGAGAGATCAAGCCAGTAAGAGCAAATGAGCCAGAACAGAGGTCAGAACTGGGGTCTCCAGGGCCCACAGCACCCCTGGGGAGGTAGGTGGGAGAGTCACTCCCTGAAAACACAGGCTGGCCTACTGGTTCTATAGGTCAGGCAGGGGACAATTGATGTCCAAAGTATCCCCCCATAGCCTTGACTTCATTGGCTGTGTCTCTGCAGACGCTCTACGGGATTTACTACAAGTGTCCCTGTGAGCGTGGCCTGACCTGTGATGGAGACAAGACCATCGTGGGCGCCATCACCAACACCAACTTTGGCGTCTGCCACGACATTGGACGCTCCAAGCAGTGAGCCTGCCCACCCACTCCCACACCTAGCCCAAAATGCTGCAGGCCACTAGGCTCAGGCGCACCTCTCCCCCTGCTCCAGGGCATCTCCCGGGCTGGCCACCTCCTTGACCAGCACCTCTGTTTTCTGATTGGACTCTTCACAATTAAAGGCCTCCTGCAAAAATTTCCCAGTCTCCTGCATATTCTCTCTGAGTCAGCATCTTCTCTGAAGTTGCATCAGGCCTTTGGCCCACCAGGGCAGGCTTCAGGCAGGTCAGAAGAACAAGGGATGGGTCTGGGGCTGGAGAGGATGTGGTCAAACAGATTGGAGACTGGAGACAAAGCTGTGAAGGAGGCCCAGCCAGCCTGGGAGGCCCTCCATTTCTGGGGAGCAGTCACGCCTACCTGGGAAGCCCTCCTTGTCCCGCTGGTTCTCAAAGTGATAAGCGGGCACATGTGCACACACAGACACACACACCCTTGCGGGTAAGGAGTTTTAATGGCCCATGTTAGTCACCCTGCATCAGAGGCATCTGTGTCCTGGGCTCTCACCTCTTTTCTGGACACAATTCTCCAATGTGACAGCTAGCTGACACAACT
The DNA here is from genome assembly GCF_000951035.1 of Colobus angolensis palliatus. Taxonomy (NCBI): domain Eukaryota; kingdom Metazoa; phylum Chordata; class Mammalia; order Primates; family Cercopithecidae; genus Colobus; species Colobus angolensis. The sequence continues at coordinate 11,548,906 of NW_012115599.1, forward strand.
CATGTGTTAAGGGGTCAGACCACTCTCAATTGCTATGAGCTTACTCTCTGCCAGCAAATGCTCACAAGGAACCCAGGAGGGAGAATTTCTCATCTCCACTTTATAGATAGAGACCAAGTTTCAGAGAGGAGCTTGCCCA
>NW_012115599.1:11552644-11562093 GCF_000951035.1 Colobus angolensis palliatus
CAACCACGCCTGGCTAATTTTTTGTATTTTTAGTAGAGACGGGGTTTCACCGTGTTAGCCAGGATGGTCTCGATCTCCTGACCTCGTGTTCCACACGCCTCAGCCTCCCAAAGTGCTGGGATTACAGGCATGAGCCACTGCGCCCAGCCTAATTTTTGTATTTTTAGTACAGATGGGGGTTTCACCATGTTGGCCAGGCTGGTCTCGAACTCCTGACCTCAGACGATCCACACGCCTTGGCCTCCCACAGTGCTGGGATTACAGGCGTGAGCCACCGCGCTCGGTCCAGAGCTTTTCAGCATGTAGTCTCATTTGTTTATTTTTGCTATTGTTGCCTGTGCTTTTGGTGTCCTATCCAAAAAATCACTGTCAAAACTAATGTCATGTAATAGTTCACCTATATTTTCTTCTAGGAGTTTTAAGGTTTCAGGTCTTATACTTAGGTCTTTAATCAATTTTGAGTGTATTTTTGTGTGTGATATAAGATAAGGGTCCAATTCCATTCTTTGGCATGTGAATATTCAGTTTTCCCAACACCAGTTATTGAAAAGACTATCCTTTCCCTAGGGTGTCTTCTTGGTGCCCTTGTTGAAACTTAATTGACTGTACAGGCTTGGGTTTATTTCTGGGCTCTGTATTCTCCCCTTCCCCTTCTAACTTCTTAGACATTGGGTATCCTTGGGAACTTCTTAGACACTGGATATCATTGGGTTTCCAGCTTGCCACCTCTCCTTCATAGGTTTTCTCTGAACAAGGAGAGCTCATGTGACACAATGGAAGTCTGGTTATCAGTCTGATACAGTTAGTACAGGACAGCATATTCTACCAAGGTATGGATCACATTGTTTTGCTGTGACTTACAAGGGGGTGTTCTAAGTACAACCATAGATTACCTCCAAACTCCCCAGCCCTTGCATCCTAAGCCCAACATCCTGGAAGGCACATTTGGCTCAGTTCTGGTGGCTGAATGTGGAACCTTAGGTCCAAAATCTGAAATAATTAACTCCAAAATGTAACCTGAATATAACAGGCACTACACACAAACAAGCGAGCTACATCTAACTCGAAAAGCCTCACCACACACTGAGACTTCCTAAAACTCCACTTGACTCATTCTCTCCCCAACCCCACACCACAGTCACTGCTCCAGTCTTTCTTTCTCGCTCTTTCCTAGGCTCTCCTTCCTTTCTTCTTTTCTTGTCCCTCTTTTCTCTTGCCTCTCAGAAGATTCAGATTCTGCACTTTCCAACTGTGTGACCTTGAACAAGTTGCCCAACCCCTGTGTCCCTACCTGCAAAACAGAGGTGCTAACAGGACAGACCCCACAGGTTTGTTGTAGGACGAATGAGATCATGTGCGTAAGGCACCTAGAGCTGCCCCTAACATCTAGTAAGTGCTCCATAAACATCATCAGTTCTTCATACACATGGATGTTTTGTGTACCTTCTTTCACATTTCTGAAATTTAAGGTCGTGGAACTGAAATATTACATGTGAACTGGGCTTTCGGGGGGTAGATTACAGAATGGACTGAAGGCAGAAAGGGGTTGGGGTGGGAAGGGAGCTTTGGTCTCCTCTGGGGGACTTTCATTCATGCCCCAACTGGGAAAAGACCCCAAGCCCAACAGTGTCCCTTCCCGCTTCCTCCCTCATATCGCCTCCCACCCCCCCGAAACCTGCACCATGCCCACCCCAGCCCAGCCCACCCAGGCCCCAACTCTGTGGGCAGCAAACATTTAAAAAGCTCTTTATTTCAATGATGGCACATCACTCCTTCCCCCTTCCCTCCACTCATGGCGGAGGCTCTGGGGAACAGGGTGGAACACAGAGCTCTGGGCAGGGAGGACAGCAGGTGTAGGAGGAGGCAGCAAGAAGGAGGGAGCACTAGAAGAACATTTTCTTAGCCAGCTTCTGCCTTCCAATTTTCTGACAACGGCCATAGGCAATGGTAGACCATTTCTCATTCTTCCAATATACACACGTCAGGTTCTGCAGGCAGGGACACTCTCTATATAGACCAAAGAATGCCTGGGAAAGACAGAACTTTGACCTCGACCTTGCGGGCAGCTCGTCCCTGAGCCCCTAAGCCCAGCCCACCCCAGCTCCAGGGCCTCCGTGCTTGCCCACAGCCAGGAGCCAGGGATAAAGGATAACTTGACAGCTGCTCAGAGTGGCACCTCTGGCTGCCTTCTGCAGGCTAGCTCCTGGATTGCTCAGTGCCCTCCCGGCTCCAGCCCTTGTAACCCTGCCTGTCACTGATCCATCTGCCTGTCCTAAGTCCATGGACACACCATTGTAGGGCCTCCATGTCTTGTCTTTAAATCCTTCTATGGGCAAATCCACTCCCTCCCCTACACACCCAGCTCAGAGGCTGCCTCTGCCCATCCCCCACTAGGAACACCCGGGGCCACAGCAGAACTCCTGTACTGGATGAAGACGGGGCTCGGGGGCAGAGGCCGGACCTAGCTGTGCCCATTTACTGTACTACTTTCGGCATTTGCTGAGAGGACCCCTGGAGAATGAGAACCCACATTAGGGAGTGAAGCATCGCCTCCCCGCCCCCAACCAGGATTCCAAGATCCTAGGGTGGGCTGCCATATTGGTTCCGTCCACAGGCTCCCCTAGAAGGCCTGGAGGTGCAGTCCCACGGGGGAATTCCAGGCTCCGGGACATTTCCGCCCACCTACCCTTCCTTCCTCCCCAGGAATCTGGGTCCGCCCTGGCTCCCCCTTCCCCTGAATCCCGTTTGGCTCCCCCCAGGCGCCGATACCCACCTGCGTTTGACACGGGCTGCCCTCGGACCCGTTCTCCGTGCAGTGCGACTCGCAGATGTCTGGAGTCCGTCGGCAGCACCCAGTCTGGCAGTCCTGGTTCCGGATGCAAATCTCGTTGAGGTCCTGCAGGGAGGGACACGGCCCCGCCAAGCTCCACCGCCCGCCTTCCGCCCTCGCCGCCTGGGGCTTTCTCCCTACGGGGCTCTCCCCAGACTGTGTTCCCACCATCATCTCTGGCTCCTGCCAGGCAGGGTGGTCTCTACGTGGGGGCCAGGGTAAGTCTGTACAGATGGAGGGTGCCTGGAGGGGACTTAACGGTTTTTAAAAGGTTTACTCTTGGTGCCCTCAACATAGGTTGCTTCTCATACACACCAGGGTGGTCTAGACTTTCCTGTCTCTCTCTTGCACTTCATTCTGCTGCAGTCTTCTCTCCCGAAAACTCATACTTACCCTTTCACCAGTGGTTGATGGTCACCTACATGCCCCCCACCCACTCCCTCCACACACATCAATGACCTACACCCAGTATTGGGGCTTAGGACAGTAATTAACATTATTGATCACAGCCACCCATCATCTCTGACAATTTCAGTAGTCATTCAACAGGCAAATACTGAGCACCTACTGTGTGCCAGGCACTGTTCCAGGCACTGGGAATACAGCTGGGAACAACAAAAACAGAAATCCCTGTCCACCTGCAGCTGACATTCCAGAGCAGCACTGTCCAACAGAGCTTTCTGCAGTGATGAAAATGTGCTTTTTCTGCTCAGTCCAATAGCCACTTGAAATATGGTAGTGCAACTGAAGAGATGAATTTAAAACTTTTTTCTTTCTTTTCTTTTCTTCTTTTTTATTTTTTTTCTTTTGAGATGTAGTCTCGCTCCCATCGTGCAGGCTGGAGTGCAGGGGCGCGATCTTGGCTCACTGCAACATCCACCTCCTGGGTTCAAGCAATTCTCCTTCCTCAGCCTCCCGAGTAGCTGCGATTACAGCCGTGCGCCACCATGCCCGGCTAATTTTTATATTTTTAGTAGAGGCAGGGTTTCACCATGGGCCAGGCTGGTCTCAAACTCCTGACCTCAGGTGATCCACCTGCCTCGGCCTCCCAAAGTGCTAGGATTACAGCTGTGAGCCACCGCGCCCAGCCCTCTTTCTTTCCTTTCCTTTTTTTTTTGGACAAGGTCTCACTCTGTCACCGAGGCTGGAGTGCAGTGGTGCAATTATGGCTCACTGTAGCCTCAACCTCTGGGTTCAAGCAATCCTCCTGCCTCAGCCTCCCATGTAATTGGGACCACAGGCATACACCACTATGACCAGCTAATTTTTCTATTTTTTGTAGAGATGTTACAGGTAGTTAGACAGGCATGAGTGGGGTAGGAGAGGGCTCTCCCCCTCCCACCAGGAATGTCAGGTGATGGTTCAACAGTTATCACATTGCCTCTCCAAAAATGATAATTTGGCAGCTAGGCTCCAGGGAGAGACAATCTCCTAATGGTCCACAGCTGTTAATATTAAAGTGTTCACTGAATGCAGGGGTCACAGAGAAGCAAAAAGGGCTTCCAGTAAAATCTCAGGTGTTGGGCGAGTGAGCCCGGGAATGCACATTAAGAGAAAAAATGGAGGAGTATGAATTTCCACAGGCGCACTCCACTGGAAAAGGGAAGAAAATCTCAGACAGGCATGCGTACAACTTCCTAAACACACTGCGTGTGCTCACTTCCCAAGGGTAAGGAGGACACTGCACATGTGGTCAGCTCACCCTAAGGGAAGAATCAGGGGAGAGAGGCACGCGACGCTGGAGGTGGGCAAGGGCTAGGGCCAAGGTTAAACACTCCACTTGTCCTTCAAGTTGCGCACTTGGGACTCTTCCAAGTGTAACTTTCCATTCTTTCCTGCTCTAAAGATTTTAATAAACTTCCACTCATGCTCTGAAACCTGCCTCAGTCTCTTTGCTTTATGCCCCTCAGTCAAATTCTTTCTTCTGAGGAGGCAAGAATTGAGGTTGCTGCAAATGCATACAGATTCATTGCCAATAACTCAGATACCTTCCACCAGCAAGAGACAGGAGTCTCACTTTGTTGCCCAGATTGATCTTGAACCCCTGGGCTCAAACAATCCTCCCACCTTGGCCTCCCAAAATGTTGGGATTATAGCCATGAACCACCACACCTGGCCTGAATTTTAAATTTTGTTGAATTTTCATAAATTTAAATCTAAGTAACTGTATGTGGCTAGTGTAAACCAAAAATAAAATTTGAAGCCTCCCACCACCACCAATCCACAGCCATCTCAATGGACTCCCTCCTTGGCCAGAGCACTCTAAAATTTAACCTGAAAGACTGGTTCAGGCCATGACGGGAAGTGGGGGCTGGACATGCCTCATTAATACCCCATTCAGCATTACCATTAACAAAGACCTTAAGTCTGATCAGAAACATGTACAATCTATTTTCTAGGAAGCCTATTCCTGGAGGCTTCATCTGCATGATAAAACCTTGGTCTCCACAAGCCCTTATCTTAACCCAGACATTCCCTTCTGCTGATAATAGCTCTTTCAACCAATTGCCAATCAGAATATGTTTAAATCTACCTATGACCTGGAATGGAAGTCACGCCCCCCACTTCAAGTTGTCCCGCCCTTCCATATTGAACAAATGTAAACCTTACATGTACTGATTGATGTACTGTGTCTCCCTAATGTGTATAAAAGCAAGCTGTACCCCAAAACAAAACAAAACAAAACAAAAAAGCAAGGTGCACCCCGGCCACCTGTGGCTGTATCACAGGTGTGTCCCTAACCTTGGCAAAATAAACTTTCTAAATTGACTGAGACCTGTCTCAGATATTTTGGGTTCACACTAGTAACTGCACTATTGGACAAGTACAGCTCTAGAGAGGGAAGACAGGGAAGAGATACATAAGTGAAATGATAGGGTATCACAGGCAAAACGTTGAGCAAAATAAGTCAATTTTTTTTTTTTTTTGGAGATAGAGTCTCGCACTATCACCCAGGCTGGAGTGCTGTGGCGCAATCTCAGCTCACTGCAAGCTGTGTCTCCCGGGTTCATGCCATTCTCCTGCCTCAGCCTCCCGAGTAGCTGGGATTACAGGTGCCCACCACCATGCCCAGATAATTTTTTTTGTATTTTTATTAGAGACGGGGTTTCACTGTGTTAGCCAGGATGGTCTCGATCTCCCGACCTTGTGAGCCGCCCACCTCGGCCTAAGTGCTGGAATTACAGGCATGAGTCACTGCACCCTGCACACACACACCCCTTTTTTTTTTTTTTTTGAGACAAAGTCTCACTCTACTGCCCAGGCTGGAGTGCAATGGCACGATCTTGGCTTGCTGCAACCTCCGCCTCCTGGGTTCAAGCAATTCTCCTGCTTCAGCCTCCCAAGTAGCTGGGATTACAGGCATGTGCCACCATGCCAAGCTAATTTTGTATTTTTGGTAGCGATGGGGTTTCACTATGTTGGTCAGGCTGGTCTCGAACTCTTGACCTCAGGTGATCCACCTGCCTCGGCCTTCCAAAGTACTAGGATTACAGGCGTGAGCCAATGTGCCTGGCCCAGATTTTTTTTTTTTTTTTTAAGTACATACTGTGTGATTTTATCATACAAAGTTCAAAATCAGTCTATAATAATGGAAGTCGCTGGGCACGGTGGAATCATGCCTGTAATTTCAGCACTTTGGGAGGCCGAGGTGGGCGGATCACGAGGTCAGGAGATCGAGACTATCCTAGCTAACACGGAGAAACCCTGTCTCTACTAAAAATACAAAAAATTAGCTCGGTGTGGTGGCGGGTGCCTATAGTCCCAGCTACTCAGGAGGCTGAGGCAGAAGGATGGTGTGAACCTGGGAGGCGGAGCTTGCAGTGAGCCGAGATTGCGCCATTGCACTCCAGCCTGGGCAACAGAGCGAGACTTCGTCTCAAAATTAATAATAATAATAATAATAATGGAAGTCAGGAGACAGTTGCTTTTGGTTCTATTGACTAGGGGAGAAAGAGTATGCCTTTTGGGGTGCTGAAAATGTCCTATATCTTGTTCTGATGGCAGTGATAAGGGGGTCTGCATAGATTCAAATCCATTGATTTCTGTGTAAACTCAAGATTTGGGCACCTAATAAGGTGTAATTTTTACCATATATGCTATATATATAAAGCAAGTAATATTTATATGATATATGTATAATCCTATTATGTCTGATTACGTGCTATAAAGAAAATAAAGCAGGAATGGAGGATTGGCTATAGCCGCCTCCCGGCCTCCCTGCTTCCACCCTTGCCAGTGACCTCCCCCAGGTGTCCTCTCACCATCCCCATTCTCGCTTCCACCTCCCCAACCTCTACAAGTCAGTTCTTCCCAGAACAGCTAGAGGAGTCTTTTTTAAAAGGTAATTTCCACAATGTCATTCTCTGGATTCAAAGCCATCACTGGGGCTCTGAATCCACACCTGGCCTGACCCCAGGGCATCTGTGCTTGCTGGCTCTCTGCCCAGAGCACCCTGTCCTGCACTCTTTGCCCGGCTGTCTCCCGCTCCTGCCTCGGGCTGAAGACTTCCTGGACACCAGCAGAGCAGTCCCCATCACCTGGTTGTACTTTGTTCACAACACTTATGACTCTCTGAGATCATCTTATTTATACGTTTAAAAAATAATTTATCTCCCTCTGCTAGCACCTCAGCTCTAGGACACGGATCTTCTGCCCTCATATTCACCGCTGTACTTCTTAGCCCCTTGGACTAAAGTCCTTACACATTGCAGGTGCTGAATGAATAACTGTTGAATAAATGAGAATATTGTAACTCTGTTCCATTTATCTCTCTGATCTCATCTCCCATGATTTCCACTCTCTCTCACTCCTCTTTGCTATTCCTTGAATATGTCAGCACATTTCCACCCCCAGACCTTTGTCCTGGCTGTTCCCTCCATCTGGAACGCTCTTCTCCCAGAGACCTGCCTGCTTTGCCCGTTAGGAAGGACCTCCCTCCCTGTAGGCCTTTGCTAAACTTTCACATTCTTAGTAAGCTCTTCCCTGAGCACCCCATTTAAAACTGCAAACACTGGCCGGGTGCTGTGGCTCATGCCTGTAATCCCAGCACTTTGGGAGGCCAAGGCAGGTGGATTGCTTGAGGTCAGGAGTTCAAGACTAGCGTGACCAATACGGTGAAACCCTGTCTCTACTAAAAATACAAAAAAAAAGAAAAAATTAGCTGGGCATGGTGGTGGGTGCCTGCAATCCCAGCTACTTGGGAGGCTGAGGCAGGGGAATCGCTTGAACTCAGGAGGCAGAGGTTGCAGTGAGCTGGGATTGCCCCACTGCACTCCAGTCTGGGTGACAAAGCAAGACTCCGTCTCAAAAAACAAACAAACAAACAAAAAACCCTGCAAACCCTTCTCACACCACCGCTTCCCTAGCCCGTTTCTTATTTTCACTTTCCTTGCTTATCATCTGAGATAGATGCCATTATTAGTAGCATGTATTGTAAGGTTTTACTTCTTTGCCTCATACACTACAGTGACTGCTCCACAAGGGCAAGGATTTTTATCTTTCTTGCTCACAGACCTATCACTAAATGTAGAAAAATAATTTACATATAGCAGGTACTCAATAAAAATGTGTTGCATGAGTGGATACCTGTCTCCCTCACCACATGTGTGCGTGGGCAGGGGGACTCTCTCACATTCACCTCTGTGGCAGCAGCACCTGGCACTGCCCTGGCACAGCTCCCAGGACCAGGGTGTTTTCTCTTTCCTCCGAGACATCCTCCACCCAACACTCCCTGCTGCCCCCACTTCTGGCCTTCTCCCACACCAGCCTCCATGCCCACTCACTTCCCCAAATAGTACAGGCCTTAGGACAGTGGAGGAGGAGGTGACTGTACTCTCCAGCTTTCTTACCAAAAGGTTGTATTTTGTCGGAGAAAGTGAGCCCCTGGTGAGGAGGAAGAGAAAGGAGAATAGAAGGAATAGCAGCAGTAGCCATTGGGGTAGCATCATGGCCCACAGGTGGTGGTGGCTTTTCTAAGGTCCAGCGAAATATTCTGCACACCAACCATGTGGGTGTGCTCCCAGCTGTGGGAACACCAGGTAAAACCAGCACCCAACCGTGTCAGAATTTTCCCATCCTGCACAAAACTCAGGCTAGGCCAATCAGCAAATTCCACCACAATGATTAGTTCAGGCAGACCAAGCCAATCCAATCAGAACTGATCTTAGGATGTTTGCTGAGAATTGTGGAACAGAGACGTTTTCTTTCTCTGAAAGGCACAATATTGATAAACGTGGTGGATTTGTGGTTAAGAGCCTGGCCTCTGGGGCAGGATTGTCTGGGTTCAAGTCTCAGTTCCAACCCTTACTCTAGGAGTCTCAATACCTTGTTTGTAAAATAGGGATAATTATAACACCTACTATAGCCCTGTTGTGACAAGATGAGTCAATACAGTTAAGAAAGCATTTTGGGCCAGGCGCAGTGGCTCATGCTTGTAATCCCAGCACTTTGGGAGGCTGAGGCAGGAGGATCACTTGAACCCAGGAGTTTGAGACCAGCCAGGGCAATATACTGAGGCCCTGTCTCAGAAAGAAAGAAAAGAAAGAAAGAGAGAGAAAGAAAGAAAAAAAGAAAGAAAGAAAGAAAAGGAAGGAAGGAAGGAAGGAAGGAAGGAAGGAAG
>NW_012115599.1:11562143-11578651 GCF_000951035.1 Colobus angolensis palliatus
AAGAAAGAAAGAAAGAAAGAAAGAAAGAAAGAAAGAAAGAAAGAAAGAAAGAAAGAAAGAAAGAAAGAAAGAAAGAAAGAAAGAGAAAGAGAAAATAAAAGAAAGAAATTGGCCAGGCATGGTGGCACACACCTGTAGTCCCAGTTACTTGGGAGGCTGACGTGGGAGGATCTTTTGAGCCCAGGGGGTTGAGGCTGCAGTATGCTGTGATTGAGCCACTGCACTCCAGCCTGGGTACTGTCTTAAATTTTTAAATTAAATGAAAAAGAAAGCACTTTGCACAGTGTCTGGAACACAGGAAGTGCTCAATAAATCCTACCTGTTATTACGTGACACCTGGAATGTCTGTGACTACTGGGAAGGAATTCAGCCTGACAGCTGCTGGCTCTGGCCCTACCTGAGGGCTGCCCGACCTCTGGACTTCCATTTCTGATCACCAGGAAATCCCCTCCTCACCTAGACCAATTTGGGTTGGTTTTTAAGATACTTGCAGCAGAAACAGGCCTCACTGCTACCGCAATTATATGACCTAGGGCAAGTCATGTCGCTTCTCTGGGCCTCAGTTTCTTTGCCCATGCAGTGGAACTGACAATACCTGAGAGAGCGAAGGCATCGATGCACCAGGTCCCTTTCCCACCACAGGCATTTTTGCATTTATACTTTGCACATTCTCACCACCTCTCTAATGACCTCTACCCTTTTGCGCCCCCCAACCTGCCCCGCAAAACATTCAGACACCTCCACCTAGTCTCTACCTACCACACACCCCTCGATAGGCACCCCAACGTACACTCTACAGGCATATTCCTCAGTCCCATCTCTCCCACACAGCCCTCCAGCCCTCCAACCAGAGAATCGGCCCTTTCCCAGACCCAGCCTCTGCTCCACCACACCCTCCCTGCGCCATTCCCTTCCTGGAGTCCTACCCTGAGCTCCGGACAGAGCCAAATCCCACAAGAAGCTCATTCATGCCTCCAGTCTCCCCTTTTGCCTGCCCCCTAGACTGGTACAATCCCCACCAGGTCCCTTCGCCCAGAAAGTACAGACAGAGGCCAGGCCAGGAAGTGACTTTAATGTCTCAGGAGCTGGATTTGGTGCAAGTTGGTGGCACCCAGGGCCTCTGGCCCCAAGGGAGCAGTGATCAGTCTGCATGTTCCTCTAAATCATATGGCACCGGCGGGCACACATCAAGTCCTTGGATATGCATGTCAAGCCCACCTGGCAAGGGCAGATGATGTTGGTAGCTCCCTTGGTCTGCAGGGAGTGGGTATGAGAATTGGGAGTCACCAGGATGCAGGAAGGATGGGGACTTAAACTTCTTAGGGACCAGAACCAAGAGTATCAGGGCTGGAGTAAGACAGACATAGGCTGTCTTTACAGCTTGTAACTACATGACCTTCAGCAAGTCAATGAACTTCTCCAGCTCAGTTTCCTCGTCTGTCAAATGGGGACAGTAATAGTAACCCACCTCATAGGGTTGTTGTGAGGACTAAATGAGATAGAGCAGATCAAGTGGTGATAATAAAAAGACCCTTTAGGCCGGGCACAGTGGCTCACCCCTGTAATCCCAGTGCTTTGGGAGGCCAAGGCGGGTGGATCACCTGAGGTCAGGAGTTTGAGACCAGCCTGGCCAACATGGTCATGTACTAATAATACAAAAATTAGCTGGGCATGGTGGCGCATGCCTGTAATCCCAGCTACTCCAGAGGCTGAGGTAGAGAAATTGCTTGAATCCAGGAGATGGAGGTTGCAGTGGGCCAAGATCACGCCATTGCACTCCAGCCTGGGCAACAAGAGCGAAATTCTGTCTCAAAAAAAAAAAAAAAAAAAAACCCTTCTAGCCACTTCAGCTGTAGGATCAGGCCATGGTAGGGGCCCTGCTGCTTCCTTAAGGCATTGTCAACTCCCCACACAGGGACATAGAGGCTGAGCCCACCCATCCTAGAAAGGTTTGGGCCCAGGGCCAGGTGAGTAGGAACAGGGCGTACTGAGCATTCTTCTCCCTGCATTCCTAGAAATGAATGACAACCATGCTGGTCTGCACACTGTCCTTCCCAGGACCACATAATCTTCCCAACAGCCTGGTGGGGTAGGTACTTTAGCCTCTCCTTGTAGATGAGGAAACTAAGGCTCAGAGAGCCATGATGACCTGCTTGAGGTCACAAAGATTGGGTGTGGAAAAATCAGGATTTAAACTCAGGTCCAACTCCAAAGCTGTGGTCCTGCCACTACAGCGCCATGCTGCTCTCAAGAAATCATGTCACTGTGGCAGGGAGATGGGGACTAGTAAGGGGAAGGTCATTTCCTACTTACCCTGCCTCAGTGATGTGAGAGAAGAGATATTCATTCATTGAACAAGCATTTATTGGCTGGGCACGGTGGCTCATGCCTATATTCCCAGCACCTTGGGAGGCCCAGGCAGGTGGATCACCTGAGGTCAGGAGTTCGAGACCGGCTTGGCCAACATGGCAAAACCCCATCTCTACCAAAAATAGGAAAATTAGCCAGGCATAGTGGTGCATCCCTGTAATCCCAGCTACTCAGGAGGCTGAGGCACAAGAATCGCTTGAACCCAGGAGGCAGAGGTTGCAGTAAGCCGAGATCATGCCATTGCACTCCAGCCTGGGTGACAGAGCGAGACTCCATCTCAAAACAAACAAACAAAGATAAGCATTTATTGAGCATCTACTATATGCAGACACTAAGCTGGGGGTAGGTGCTTCATAGATGAATATGATGCAATCCCTGCCCTTGAAGAGTTCTAACCACTGAGAGAGGCAGAGAAAATACATGGCCAATTAGGGAGATACATGTCTGACCCCAGGGTACAGGAGCTCCAAGGAGGGAAGACTTCTCAGAGGAAGTGGCTGGAGTTGTTTTGTACCATGAGTAGGAGTTTGCCAAGTGGAGAAGAGGAAGGGCACTCCAGACAGAGGTGAAAAAACAGGTGGGGCCAGGTGTTTTTTTGTTTTGTTTTTTTTAACCTCCTCTGGCCGCTTCTCTACTTGCCAGAAGTTGCCCCATCCTAGGGCCTCACCTGGGGCAAGCAGATCATGGTTATTCTGGCCCTGGGGGCACAGAAGGCTCCACGGGATTCCAAGTCCATGAGGCAGCAGCCACTGTAGCACTCAGAGTGGTGGAAGCACCTGTCAGTGATTTTCTGTGGGGACAGGCAGGATGTCTGCCAGGCTGGGGACAATCCCTGAGTTGTGTGGGAGGTTAGGAGAGGGTTCCCACCATTGCCAAAGAGCCCAGGGGTCCAGGAGAGGTTACGAGGTTGTCGCCCCCTGGGGGAACTGGTCCCCCCAGCCCCACCCCGGCCCCTCAGCAGGACCCAGGGGAGCAGAGGAGAGGAGGAGAGGGGGATTAGCACTTTTCCTTCGGCCTCTCCTTTCGTGGACCCCCCTCACCTCCATGAGTCCCATAGGGTGTGTCCCATTTTGCGGGGCGGGGTTGGGGGGTGAGAATGAGGGGACTGCGGGCTCCAAAAAGAGGGAGAGAAAGAGAAGAGGGGAGAGCCCTCGTGCCTGGAAGAATCACTAGACAGTGAGGCCAGGCGGAGGAAGAGGGGGAGAAACCAGAGCAGGCAGGGAGGGTTTGGCTGTGAGCACTTTGGGGAGGCAAGTGAGCCCAGGACTGAGGCCATCGGAAGAGGCACGGACGGGGGAGGTGGGGGGAGCGAGGGTGCTGGTCATAGGCCAATTTCTCTCCCCTCGAGGCCGCCAGGGGAAAGTGAAGCGGCTTTTGAAGTCCGTCTGAGGATGCCCCAAGCTGCCCGCCTAGGTGTGGTTCCGGACCCACCTCTCCCTTTCAGGCTGCCCGGCGCCTTCGGGCTCCACTGCTCCTGCGGCGGGTCCACCCTCCCCTGCGGTCGCGGCGGGCTGGGGGCGTTCCCTGCCTCACCTTTTTATATTGCGGAAGCGCGCTCCAGAGGGGCAACACCGCCCCCGCCAGGATCACCGCCACGAGCGCCAGGGCTGCGGCCATGGGCCTGGGCGGCAGAGCAGCGGCGGGGCTCGGAGGGGCAGCGGGATAAACCCTTTTCCCCGGCCACGTGACCCGACGCCCCAGGCCGCCCCCGCGGAGGAGGGGCGTGGAGGGCGCGGACGCCTGCGGAAGGGAAGGAGGGAAGAACGGCGCTCAGGCTTTCACGGCTGGGATTCTAGACTGTAGGGGCCTCCATACGTGTTACTTCCAAGTAGAAGCTTGAAACTGTAAGATAAAACTATGTTTTTATTGTATTTATTTATTTTACAGACGGAGTCTCACAGTGTCGCCCAGGCTTAAGTGCAGTGGCGCCATCTCGGCTCACTGCCATCTCTGCCTCCCAAGTTCAAGTGATCCTCCTGCCTCAGCCTCCCAAGTAGCTGGGACTACAGGTGTGCGCCACCACACCCGGCTAATTTTTAAAATTTCTGTAGAGACGAGGGTCTCCCCATGTCGCCCAGGCTGGTCTCGAACTCCTAGCCTCAAGTAATCGTCCTGCTTCAGCCTCCCAAAGTGCTGTGATTACAGGTGTGAGCCACTGCACCTGGCCTCAAAAATTTTATTTTTATAAATGGCACAAAACATGTATGCTGAAATAAAAAGAGCTTCCTTCCTGCTGCTGATTTTCGGTCTGCCCTTGCAGCCCCAGATTCTCCCCTTAACTTCAGGATAGTCCAGCCCCATTCTCTGGGCTGCTCACACCCGCTGCAGGCCCCATTCTCCTCTTCTTTTTTTTTTTTTTTTTTTGTGAGACGGAGTCTCGCTCTGTCGCCCGGGCTGGAGTGCAGTGGGCTGGAGTGCAGTGACCGGATCTCAGCTCACTGCAAGCTCCGCCTCCCGGGTTTACGCCATTCTCCCGCCTCAGCCTCCCCCGAGTAGCTGGGACTACAGGCGCCCACCACCTCACCCGGCTAGTTTTTTTGTATTTTTTAGTAGAGACAGGGTTTCACTGTGTTAGCCAGGATGGTCTCGATCTCCTGACCTTGTGATCCGCCCGTCTCGGCCTCCCAAAGTGCTGGGATTACAGGCTTGAGCCACCGCGCCCGGCCTCTCCTCTTCTTTAAGAACCAGGAGGTGGGACAAGATGGTCTCTAAGTCTTAAATCTCGTGCAGTCCTAATCATTTTATTAATTGTCTAAGGATTCGTCTGTGAATTGTGTGAAAGTCAAGATGTGGGGGCAAAATGGAGGGGTGGGAAGAGAATAAAACTCAGAATCGGGAAGAGGGTTAAGGGAGAGCTGCACAGCGCAGTCCTGGAACTGGGGGAGGCAGGTCTTCCTCAGGACTTCCCTCTGGATGAAGCTTCCACCTCACCCCGCCTGCCTGCTTCTGCTTTTTTTAATTTCTTTTTTTTTTTTAATTTTGTATTGTTAATATTTGTTATAGAGACAGGTTCTCCTTATGTTGTCCAGGCTGGTCTTGAACTCATGGGCTCAAGAGATCCTCTTGCCTAGGCTTCCCAAACTGGTGGGATTACAGGCGTGAGCCACCACTCCCAGCCTGCTTCTACTTTTGAAGTTTTGCTTAAGAAATGGACTGAGAAATCCTGTCTCGGTGGGGAATAACAGCCAAGAATAACAGCCCCCACCGCACTCAGAGGGCCCTGTATCCATTATTTCCGTGAGCTCTCCCTGTATTAACACTAGCTGTCACAGAGTAATTAACACTGGCTGTCACAACAGAACTCCTGGAATTTCATGGCTTGGCACAATAATGCTTTATGCAAAGTCTGATTTGGGGCAAGAGACCCTTCTTCCATCCTGTAGCCACACCATCTATAAGACTTGCCTCTGGCTGGGCATGGTGGCTCACACCTGTATTCACAGCACTTTGGGAGGCCAAGGTGATAGGATCTCTCTTTTTTTTGAGACAGAGTCTCACACTATTGCCCAGGCTGGAGTGCAATGGCACAATCTTGGCTCACTGCAACCTCCGCAAAGTGCTGGGATTACAGGTGGGAGCCACCATGCCCGACGGAGTCTCTTGAGCTCAGGAGTTCGAGGCCAGCCCTGGACAATATAGTGAGGCCTCATCATTACAAAAAAAAATTAAGAAATTAGCCAGACGTGGTGGCACATGCATGTAGTCCTGGCTACTTGGGAGGCTGAGGCTGCGGTGAGTTATGATCGCTCCACTACACTCCAGCATGGGCAACAGAGTGAGACCCTGTCTCAAAAACAAACAAACAAACAAACAAACAAAACTAGCGTCCAAGGTCTCCATGGAAGACCTGCCTTCTCCATTCACAAACCACCTGCTGGAACTAGTCACATGATCCCAACCTTCTAACCTTCTGCAAGGGAGGCTGGGAAATTCAAGGGAGTCTTGGAATATTTAGCATCTACTATCATTTCTGCTGTGTGACTCTTAGCTCTGTTTTACAGACTAGGAAACTGAAGGCTCAAGATAAAGTTACTTGCCCAAGTAACAAGATGAAATGGCAGAGTCAGATATAAATCCAGGGCATTCTAGTTCCTGGGTCCGAGTTCTTACGACTAAACTACACTGGGAGTGGCCGGAGGGCTTTGCCCCTAGTAAGGGGGTTCCCATCATTAACTAGTAAGGGGGGTCCAGCAGTCGTGGTCTGAGCTCCCTTCATATGTGTGTTCTGGTACCTTGGCTAACTAGCGACCCATCCATGCGGATCATTTGTAAACTGGAGAGGAGGTCTGGGGACAGATACTTCTTGTACTGCTTCACTGGCTTCCTTTGCCCACACCCCCATGACCATTAGACACTTGAGAAGTATTGTTGACTGCTTAGGAAAGTGGCAAATTTGAAGGCAAGGGGCCAGCAACTGTGTGTCAGGGTTGGCAGCCCCTGGGGAACCCACTGAAGGCTCTGAGGGGTGGTGAAGCTGCTGGAATTCTGTACAAAATATTATGTGCATGGATTTTTTTTTTTTCTTTTTCTTAAGCCAGAGATCTTCTGGTTTCCTCAAAAACAACTGGTTCAGAACCTTTATTTTCAGTTGAGGAAACTGAGGCCCAGAGAGGGCAAGGACTTCTCCCAGTGACTCAGCTGGTGAGTAGCAGAGCCAGGCCTAGCTCTGCTCCTGACTCCAAGTCCTGTGCTTTTTCTCCTGTACCATGGCCCGCCAGCACTGGTCACAGGCACGTGTCCAGGGTACCTCTGCATGGCGGGGGAGTAGGAACCATATCACCAGGGTCTCCAGCACCAGGAATCACTGAGTTGCCTGACCTGTGGGCATGGCCACAGCTCTACCCAGGGCCCAAAACTGGCCACCTCAGACTTCAGTGAGCAGAAGGGGGTCAGTTCAGGACAGGGGAGCACCTTGCTGGTGGACTTCTTACTCCCTATTTCCTGCCCCTTCACCTTCCCCTCCTCTGACAGTCTTGAATGTCTCACTTCTTTTCTTCTGCATCTTTCTGGTGGCCCAAGTGGTGGTTTCCATGACAATGTTCTCACTGGTCTTCAGCAAAATGAAAACAATAAGGATAATGTAGTAGTGTTTTTGTTAAAGGTAAATATATTTAATTTATTATTATTAAACAAAAATTTTTTTTGAGACGTCACCCAGGCTGTAGTGCAGTGGCATGATCTTGGCTTACTGCAGCCTTCGCTTCCTGGGTTCAAGAGTCTCCTGCCTCAGCCCCCCTTCAAGTAGCTGGGACTACAGGTGCGCGCCACTACGCCTGGCTAATTTTTGTATTTTTAGTAGAGGTAGCATCTCAACATACTGCCCAGTCAAATAAATGTATTTAATTTAAAAAGTGATTATTTATTTTGAAATTACGTCTTTTCTACTTCTTTGGTGTTAAAATGTGCTTTTATGAAATAATGGCCATCAGGGGTTCAAGACCAACCTGGCAACAAAGTGAGACCTCTGTCTCTACAAAAAATAAAAAAATTAGCTGGGCATGGTGGCATCTGCCTGTGGTCCCAAATACATGGGAGACTGAGGTAAGAGGAGCTCGAACCTGGGAGATTGAGGCTACAGTGAACCATGAGATGGACTGTCTCAAAAAAGTAATAATAATTAAAATAAATAAAATGGTGATGGTATTTGGAGGTAAAAAATAACAAATAAAATATTTAAAAATACATTTTAAAAAAGCAGTAATAGCCACGATATGGTAGTAGTTTTGTTTCATTGTTCATGTTCTTTTTTTGGGCATATATATACATATATATATACACACACACATATATATATATTTTTGAGACCGAGTCTTGCGCTGTCACCCAGGTTGGAGTGCTGTGGTGCCATCTTGGCTCACTGCAACCTCTGCCTCCCAGGTTCAAGCAATTCTCCTGCCTCAGCCTCCTGAGTAGCTGGGATTATAGGTACCCGCCACCATGCTCAGCTAATTTTTGTATTTTTAGTAGAGATGGGGTTTCACCATGTTGGCCAGGCTGGTCTTGAACCCCTGACCTTAGATGATCCACGGGCCTCCCAAAGTACTGGGATTACAGGCTTGAGCCACCGAGACTGGCTTTTGGCCAATATATTAAATATATGTGCACAAATTCTCAGTCCTCAAAATTTTTTGGAGGTCTTATCAGTCTTTGAAATCCAAAATAAAATCCTGGGGAAAACTGACCTTGTGAAAATTGCGCATTACTCAAGTCCTCCTGAAGGAACTCTAAAAGTAATCTGGGGAGAGTGAGGAATGAGTGGGTGCCCTAAGAGTTTGAAATGCGAAAATAGATCCTCAAAGCCTTCCTAGACAAGAGGACCAGAGTGGGAAGTGTTTGGAGGTGAGGAGGTGGAGGCCTCAAGCTTGTATGTCGCGGACTCTGGCAGGAGAGGGCCGTGCTGTTTTGCTAAGCCTTGAAGGGGGACTGGGATTTGGTAAGCAGAGACTAAGGGTTTCCAAGCAGGGGTACAGGGTAGGTAAAGGTTTGGAGGTGACAGTGAATAGCTGTGAGTAGAACAGCAAGGAGATGGTGTCTGCTTGTGGGGGATACAGATTGGAGATGGAGCGGTCAACATCCCGGGGAACTTGAGGGTCTGTGAGAATAGCCCCCGTTGAGGTGGCTCCTTGGTGGAAAGCTGGGCTGGTGGTGGCAGTGCTAGAGTCAGAGCAGGGGGACCTGAGCCATTGAGCCAGGGGTGCAGGGTGAGGGTGGGGTTGCCCGGCTCTGTCTGTAAGGTCTCTAGAAGGAGAGGCCCAGCCTGCCCAAGGGAGATCAACTGTTTCCCAGCTTCTAGTCACCCCACCCACACAACATACTCTGAACCAGGGGCAAGGCTCAGAACACACACTTCTCATTTTATTTCTTCTTGGGACAGGCTGGCCCTGCTGAGAGGCTATCAGCTCAGCTTGGGAGAAAGACAGGCCTGGAGGGAGGGGAGGGAGATGACCTGCCGCCTCCTCCTGGACTGGGCTGGCCCTTTGACCCTAGGGCTTTGGCCTGAAGGACAGAGTGGGCGGTGGTGTCTGGCGACCAGGTGTGCTGCCCCATTGCCTTCACCCATGGGAGGGGACTGAGCTTTTCTAAGCAACTTAGCCTATGACAGGGGCCTTCCTCAGAGGGGCCAAGGAGGGCTCCCTACAACTTCAGTGTTCAGGCAAAAGGTTCATGCACAGAGCGGTCTCCAGAGGGGACATAGCAAGGGAATGCCCCATTCTGCCATCCTGCCACGCCGCCTGTGCGTAGGTGCATGTGTAGACTTGCTGGCACTAGAGTCCCTTCCTTCTCCCACTCGGTGAGTCTGAGCCACATTTGTGTCCAGTTGCCTTGGCAGTGAGGGCCCCTTGCTTACCTCAAGGAGCCATGAGGGAATCACAACTCCTGCAGCTGCAAGTGAAAGAATTCCAGCCAAATTATGTAATTTTAACACTAAAAAGCAAAAGAAACAGTATCGGGTCAGTCACCATGTGAGGCTGGCCTCAGGGCTCCAAAGAGAAACCACTGACAGGTGTCTCTCTCTTCAGCCTCAGCCTTCAGGCAGTCTCATTTCCTCTCAGGGAGGGAGACTGCCTCTCTGTGGGGGCAGCAGGGAGCTGTACACAGCTCTCTGCACCTCCCTTCAGCACCCATCTAGAAAGCCCTAGAAGGCCAGGGGGACTAGGGACCAGAACCTCATGGAACCTGAACAGGGCAGCTCCCCAAAGGCAGGGAGATAGGGGGTTGCTGCCTCTTGAGGAATAGCGCATGGATGCTGAGTAGGTAGAATTATAAGTGCCCATAACACCCCAAGTTGCCATACACGGAGGACTGCTCTGCTTAAGACCATACCTGGGCCGGGTGCGGTGGCTCAAGCCTGTAATCCCAGCACTTTGGGAGGCCGGGGCGGGCAGATCACGAGGTCAGGAGATCGAGACCATCCTGGCTAGCATGGTGAAACCCCATCTCTACTGAAAATACAAAAAATTTGCTGAGCGTGGTGGTGGGCGCTTGTAGTCCCAGCTACTCAGGAGGCTGAGGAAGGAGAATGGTGTGAACCCAGCAGGCGGAGCTTGCAGTGAGTCCAGATTGTTCCACTGCACTCCAGCCTGGGGGACAGAGCAAGACTCTGTCTCAAAAAAAAAAAAAAAAAAAGATCCTACCTAGATTCAGGAACAGCTCCCTGGGGCAGGAAGGAGTCATGGACAGTATCCTTTAGCCAAGGGTGACACTGAAGGAAGGGTCCTTGAAAACTTGTTCCCCACCACCACCCTCAAGAAGCCTAAGCTACATTCTGTAGAGCAATGGATCTCAATCACTTTTTTTTTTTTTACTACAACCCATGGTAAAGGTACATTTTACACAGATATTCAGACAACTAGTAGCCCCAATTAGTTGGTGTCTGTGTTATGCTGGTTTGATGATCACCACTGCAAACGTGTGTGCTCGTGCATACATCAATGTGTAGATGTGTGTATGGAACTAAAGTTTCACAAAACAATACTTACATTTACCATATGTGATCTTATCTGAGATTTTCTATTCTTTTCTATTTCATCTTTTAAAAGTGCTGGTTAGGGGCCGGGCGTGGTGGCTCATGCCTGTAATCCCAACACTTTGGGAGGCTGAGGCGGGCGGATCACGAGATCAGGAGTTTGAGACCCGCCTGACCAACATGATGAAACCCCATTTCTACTAAAAATACAAAAATTAGCCAGGTGCGGTGGCACGTGCCTGTAACCCCCAGCTACTCAGGAGGCAGGAGAATCACTTGAACTCGGGAGGCAGAGGTTGCAGTGAGCCAAGATCGCACCGCTGCACTCCAACCTAGGCGACAGAGTGAGACTCCATCTTAAAAAAAAAAAAGCTGGTTAGGATGCACCAAATTGGTTTCATTGCCCACTTACCATCCATCAATTACTCTACCACTCTGTTGAGTCCACTAGGTTCGTCTGTCCAACTGACTGTATACATTTTGGTGGTCTCCATTCCATTTACCTATTCATTCATCATTCATTCATGTATTCAACAAACGTTTAGTGATACCTATCGTATGTCAGGTACCTTAACATCAGAGCTCAGTTGCAGATAAGAGATACCACCATACTTATTTTAAGCAGAAAGGAATGTAATACAGATAATCGAGGGCTGACAAAGACATTGAAATGATTGGAAGAGTGGAAACCAGACTGAGCCTCCAGGAATGACTTAAAAAACAAAACAAAACAACCTTGCAGAACTGAGCTACCAGGGGAGCTACTACCCCTGCCACCATCAGGCAGGCAAGGAGGCAGGTAGTCATCACTGCAGCTGTGGTCCCGGGAACACACACGTTAGCTGTGATACTGGGTTCAGGAAGCTGCCATGGAAGATTATTGCCTGCCAGGTGCAGTGGCTCACACCTGTAATCCCAGCAGTTTGGGAGGCCAAGGTGGGAAGATTGCTTGAGCTCAGGAGTTCAAGACTAGCTTGGGCAACATAGCAAGGCCTGGTCTTTACAAAAAAAAGTTTAAAAATTAAACTGTAGTCTCAGCTGTAGTCACACCTGTAGTCCCAGCTACTTGGGAGGTTGAGGTGGGAAGATCATTTGAGCCTGGAGATTGAGGCTGTAGTGAGCTATGATTGCATCACTGCACTCCAGCAAAACTATTGCCTGTAGGCAGGTGTGGTGGCTCACGCCTGTAATATTAGCACTTTGGGAGGCCAAGGCAGGAGGGTTGCTTGAGGCCGGGAGTTTGAGACCAGCCTCGGCAACATAGTGATACCATTGTCTCTATAGGGAAAAAAAAAATGGCCGGGTGCATGGCTCACACCTGTAATCCCAGCACTTTGGGAGGCCAAGGTGGGCAGATCACGAGGTCAGGAGATCAAGACCATCCTGGTTAAGACGGTGAAACCCCGTCTCTACTAAAAAAATACAAAAAATTAGCTGGGCGTGGTGGCGGGCACCTGTAGTTCCAGCTACTTGGGAGGCTGAGGCAGGAGAATGGCGTGAACCCAGGAGGCGGAGCTTGCAGTGAGCCAAGATGGCGCCACTGCACTCCAGCCTGGGCAACAGAGCCAGATTCCGTCTCGAGGAAAAAAAAAAAAATTAGCTGAGTGTGGTGATGTGCACCTCATAGTCCCAGCTACTCAGGAGGCTGAGGTGGGAGGATCACTTAAACCTAGGAGTTTGGAGTTACAGTGAGCTATGATCATAGCATTGTACTCCAGCCTGGGCAACACCCCATCTTTAAAAAAAAAAAAAAAAAGTATTGCCTGCGTCTTCCCTAGCCAAAAACAAAACAAAACAAAACAAAACAAAAACAGTATGCCTCCTACAGATGCCACTGCCCTCCCTTACCTCCATGAAGATTAGGCTTTAGGGAGTGCCTGTGATCAGCAATCACACTGAGGTCTACCACTGTAGTGTTTAGCTTTCCTGCCCTGCAGTGCAGGAAGGGACACCAGAAGGAGATGAAAGAAAACCTGAACAAGTCGTGCTACAGCAGCCACTATAGGGAAAAGTGCCTGGAAGTGGCACAGGTTACTTGGAGAGGGTGAAGTTAGTTTTCTACTTCCTATTTGAAATCTTCAGTTTTTACAACTGCAAATCACTTTTTTTTTTCTTTTTGAAGACAGGATCTCACTCTGTTGCCTAAGCTGGAGTGCAGTGGCGTGATCATAACTTACTGCAGCCTTGGCCTTCTGGTCTCAAGTGATCCTCCTTCCTCAGCCTCCCAACGCTAGGACTGTAAGTGCACGCCACCACACCTGGCTTTTTTTTTTTTTTTTTAGCCTTTTAAAGATTGTTTGTCTTTCAGTGCTTCAACATGATGCCAAAACAATAGACTGAATACAAATAGCAAGGAAAGGAATCAAACATTTATAAGATATTTATTATTTTTCTGACCAAAGTGCAATGATTTTTCATTTTTTTTAAACAACTACAAAAAAAAGTATTCAAGAAAATAAAACACTAATGGGAAATTTAACTAGATTGCTTCTTCTAATGAATCCTAACCTTGTGTTTGGTCTAAAAAACAAACAAAAAAACATTTGAAGTGTTACTAAAATGCTAACTGAATCATTTTAGCATAAATCTAGCCACATGCATTTTAAGGTTCCAGTGCTAGGAATTTTGTTAAGATCAGTTGAATCATGAATAACACCATATAATAGAGGATGAGGAACACAAGCCTTAGATGTGATCCTTGCTCCATACCCTTAGATTATGTCAGAATAAAGCTGCCAATTCTGCCAGGCTCTGAACCCCTAGTGCCTCCAACCCAAAACTTGGAAGCAAAGAATATGCCCTGTCATACAACATTGTACAAGTTGTAGTAAAACAAAGCCTATGTTTTCTTACTTTTCTTTTCTTTTTTTCCTGAGACGGAGTCTTGCTCTGCCGCCCAGGCTGGAGTGCAGTGGCCGGTTCTCAGCTCACTGCAAGCTCCGCCTCCCGGGTTTACGCCATTCTCCTGACTCAGCCTCCCGAGTAGCTGGGACTACAGGCGCCCGTCTCGTCGCCTGGCTAGTTTTTTGTATTTTTTAGTAGAGACGGGGTTTCACCTTATTAGCCAGGATGGTCTCGATCTGCTGACCTTGTGATCCGCCCGTCTCGGCCTCCCAAAGTGCTGGGATTACAGGCTTGAGCCACCGCGCCCGGCCGTTTTCTTACTTTTCTGTAGGAAATGGTTAGTTATTTGATATGTACTAAAACACTGCTAAGAATCCACTTCAAGTTTGTTTACTAAACACATTGTGTGCAAGAACTGACTCCACAAAAATTTCTTTTGAAATCTGGTCCACAAATTCATCTAAGATTGGAAATTTAAAACTTGCAAGAAAAGGAGGAAGTGGGTATTCCTAAATCCTAACATGTTGTAATTACTAAATTAGAAGCATACTGAAAAGTTTTGCTCATAGAAGGCACAAACTATAAAAGGGATAGTCTTTTTGAGTTAAAACAAAAAAAAAA
Organism: Colobus angolensis palliatus; assembly: GCF_000951035.1. NCBI lineage: Eukaryota > Metazoa > Chordata > Mammalia > Primates > Cercopithecidae > Colobus > Colobus angolensis. The sequence continues at coordinate 11,576,446 of NW_012115599.1, forward strand.
CTAGCTTGTTTAGTGATCACTATAACTAAGATGAAGAAGTTATGTCTCTTAATTTACTGTCTCTCCTGTGACCAAAAAAAAAAAACATAAAAAATTTAATTCGTCTTACCATATACTTTCCAGCCACTAATTGAGATGTAGTTATGAAAGATTAAAATTGCCTTAAAAGGGGGTCGCGATAGCAGCTATCAAAGCAATATTCAAGCAAGATTTCAAGGATGCTTTCAGGTTGAGAATTAGTTTTCCATGTCAAAAATCTTCACAACTTCAAAAACTTAACAGATTGAGAAGCATTTATTTTCTTTACTTTCCCCATTTCTTTATGTAAGTCAATAACTGGCTTTGTTGTCTGAAGGTGGGGCTCAGTTCTCTTTCCCAAGCTTTCTCTGTTGTCATCACTCCTACCGCTACTCTTTCCTCTCTCAGGACATCATTCAATATAGATCATATTATTACAGTATATATATATATACACACACACACACACACACAGAATGAAAGATACAGCTATCTGCCTTCTCATCCATTGTCTTGTTCCAACCTGGATTTTGTGCGCGCGTGCGTGTGTGTGTGTGTTTTGAGATGGAGCCTCGCTCTTGTTACCCAGGCTGGAGTGCAGTGGCCAAATCTCGGCTCACTGCAAGCTCCGCCTCCTGGGTTTAGGTAATCCACCTGCCTTGGTCTCCCAAAGTGCTGGGATTACAGGCGTGAGCCACCGCGCCCGGCCTATTGTTCCAACCTTGAAGATTGTCTTGACTTCTTGGAAACCCATCCATCAAGGATGTACTCTTTTGAGCACTGACAGCCATTGTCTGATCCATTTCCCTCTTTAATAAACTGATAGTTATCTCCACTGGTCCCATGTTTCTTTCTTTAATGTAATTTTCAGTGAGTTCACCATACTGTGAATCTGGGCTCTTCCTTTCATCATGAAGCAACTCTCCTGCAGAAAGGTGTGTGTAGTCATCTTTCTCAAGGATGCCTGTGCGCCGGGACCGCCGTGGACAAACACCACCTGCGACTTCATGAGACTGGGAGGGCAGAGAAGAATCGGCCGGCAGGTCTGCAGCGGGAAGCTAAGGCCCAGGACGTGGAGCAGCGGCTCAGGCAGCGGCTCAGCCTGCACCGCACCTCAGGTCAGGGAGCTGACAGCCGCCGGCGCAGTGTGGGGCGGAGAGGCGGCCTGGGAAAGGGGCGGACTACCAGGACATCTGCGCCGGCCCTGTTTTTTTTTTTAATTATTTTATTTTATTTTTTATTTTTTTGTACAGATGGGACATGTTGCACAGGCTGGTCTTAAACTTTCTTTTTTTTTTTTTTCTTTTTTTGAGACGGAGTCTGGCTCCGTCGCCCAGGCTGGAGTGCAGTGGCACGATTTCGGGTCACTGCAACCTCTGCCTCCTGGGCTCAAGAGATTCTCCTGCCCCAGTCTCCTGAGTAGCTGGGATTACAGGCGCCTGCCACCACGCCTGGCTAATTTTTGTAGTTTTAGTAGAGACGGGGTTTCACCGTGTTGGCCAGGCTGGTCTCAAACTCCTGACCTCAGGTGATCTGGCCACCTCATCCTAGCAAAGTGCTGGTAATATAGGAGTTATTAAGAAATTATTTTAGGCAGATAGTAAGGGTAAGGAGTCCTCAGTAAACCTTTTTCTTTTAATAAAAGCAACTCCCCTAAACATTTCAGAGTTTTTTTGAGATTCACTCAGTTGCCCAGGCTGAAGTGCAGTGGTGCGGTCTCCACCTCCCACTTCAAGCTATTCTCCTTCCTGCCTCAGCCTCCCGTGTAGCTGGGATTACAGGCGCCTGCCACCAGCCCGGCTAATGTTTTGTATTTTAAGTAGAGACTGGGTTTCACCGTGTTGGCCAGGCTGGTCTCGAACTCCTGACCTCGTGATCCGCCCCATCTGCCTCGACCTCCCAAAGCTCTGGGATTACAGGCGTGAACCACTGCGCCCGGCCGCAACATTTCTCTGCTAACAGAAAGCAGCTTGAAAAGCCAGGCCTGCAAGCTTTGATACGCAAACACAAGCGGTTAGAAACTGGGTCCATCCAACGTGGTGATTCCTGCCCTCTTCTCCATGTCCCAAAGTGCGCCAGCTGTCGTGACCACCTCCAGATGACTCTAAGAATGCAGGACCTCCTGGAGACCTGCAGTTGCATATTAAAAGGCTAGGGTGGGAGGGCCAGGTTTTTTTTTTTTTTTTTT
>NW_012115599.1:11578891-11586561 GCF_000951035.1 Colobus angolensis palliatus
GGGTTTCACCGTGATAGTCAGGATGGTCTCGATCTCCTGACCTCGTGATCCGCCCGTCTTGGCCTCCCAAAGTGCTGGGATTACAGGCTTGAGCCACCGCGCCCGGCCGAGGGCCAGGTTTTTTGCTGGCTCTGTGAATGACACACCTGATCAAACCAATCGCCTGGGCCCTATGCACATCAGACACTGCCTCCTCCAGCCTCCCAATATAAAGGACTAGTTTTCCGCGGCACCCGGGATTGTCCGTTTGGAGCCCCGCTCCCTCTTTATGGGGGAGCCGTTTTCTTCTTTCTTTCTTCTTTCTTGCCTGTTAAACTTTCCGCCCTTTGAAACCACTCCACGTGTGGCCGTGTTGTTTATCTAATCAGCAAGAGACAAAGAACCCTGGTGTTTCTCCAGTCATCGGAGCTGTATCACTGGGATTACAGGCATGAACCAGCATGTCTAGCCTGGTCTCAAACTCTTAGCTTCAAGAGATCTTCCTGCCTCTGCCTCCCAAAGAGCTGGGATTACAGGTATGAACCACTGTACCTGGCCCTATACCACATTTTCTTTACCCATTCATCTGCTGTTGGACATGTAGGTCGATTCACTTTTTCCCATTCCCACATACGGCACAATCAGGAGCTGTGCTATGCACTCTCCTGGCTCTGCTTTCCAGGGAACAGAAGTAGATATAACAATTTGAATTTCCCCATTATAATCTGAATCGATGACTCCTGTACGTATTTGTACGCCTTTTAAACTTACACTAGACCTTCCTAAAAGTAACCCTATTGTCCCTGCTGGCAAGGATCCACAGACTTCTGTTGGGACCTTTTGCAGGGGTTCCCCAGGCAGAAGGCTCACAACTTTTGTGCAGCAAAAATCTACTGTGGCACTACCGGCTGTGACGGGGGACAGACATTGTACAGGGGTGAGGGAATAGCCTGAGCTGGAAATGCCCCAGTTTAGAACGGGGCCTGGGACGGGCCCCTCATGGCTCATTCCCAAAATTGGGTTCCCTTCTTTATCAAAAGTGATGGAAGTTCCCACTTTTATCAAAAGTGACACTGACTAGCCCCGTGTTTTCCTTTTTTATGTTTTGGACATATTTCAGGATCAGCAGTTTTCTTTTTTCCCCTATCTGGCAGCCTGACTTGCTGATTTTTTCTACATTCTTTTGACCATGTGTCCCACAGTTAAAACAAGCTCCAGGAAATGGAGTATTTCCTTTATCCACTCTCAGTCCTGCCCTTGCCTGTGCCAATAAGGTAGCTTTATGCACATTACCTCCAATACCATCACAGTCCTTGACATAATCAACTAAATGTGCTTTCCCTCTGATAGGTCACAGAGCAGCCTGGCAATCAGGATTAGCATTGTCAGAAGCTAGTAACTGCAACACTGTATCCTGAGCAGCTGAATCTGCAGTCATCTTTTTAAGAGACTTCTGTAACTGAGCTATAAAATCAACATATGGTTCTCTTGGTCCCTGTTTTGTAGCACTAAAGGAAGGGTATTGTTCCCCACCTGAAGTGATTTTTTTCCCAAGCTCTAATGCACGCTCCTCTAAGCTGTTCTATGGCATCATCCTGCATGACCAGTTGTGCATCTAAACCAGCCCAGCCACCAACCCCCCAAAAGTTGGTCTGCAGTTATATTAATTTGAGGTTGGGCCTGGGCATTGCAAGCAGCCTGAATGGAAGCTTCATCTGGCCACCAAGTTTTAAATTGTAAGAACTGAGCAGGAGTTAGACAAGCTCAAGTAAGAGCGTCTCAGTCAGTAGGTATCATTTGACCAGAAACAGTAACATTCTTTAACAGTCCTGTGGAGAAAAGAAAGAGATCAGACTGTTACTGTGTCTATGTAGAAAGAAGTAGACATAAGAGACTCCATTTTGTTCTGTACTAAGAAATTCTTCTGCCTTGAGATACTGTTAATCTGTAACCCTACGCCCAACCCTGTTCTTGCAGAGACATGGGCTGTGTCTACTCAAGGTTTAATGGATTTGGGGTTGTGCAGGATGTGCTTTGTTAAACAAGTGCCTGAAGGCAGCATGCTTGTTAAATGTCATCACCATTCTCTAATCTCAAGTACCCAGGGACACAAACACTGCGGAAGGCCGCAGGGACCTCTGCCTAGCAAAGCCAGGTATTGTCCAAGGTTTCTCCCCATGTGATAGTCTGAAATGTGGCCTTGTGGGAAGGGAAAGACGGGTGGGTCTGTGCTGAAGAGGATTAGTAAAAGAGGAAGGAAGGCTTCTGTCTCCTGCCCATCCCTGGGCAATGGAATGTCGTGGTGTAAAACCTGATTGTATGTTCTATTTACTGAGATAGGAGAAAACCACCTTAGGGCTGGAAGTGGGACGTGCTAGTGGCAGTGCTGCTCTTTATGCCCTGAAAGTGTTTATGGAGATGTTTGCATATATGCACATCAAAGCACAGCACTTTTCCTTAAACTTATTCATAACACAGATCTTTATTCATATGTCTTCTTGCTGACCTTCTCCCTATTATGACCCTATTGTCCTGCCACTTCCCCCTCTCCGAGATGATAAAGATAATGGTCAATAAATACTGAGGGAACTCAGAGACCGGTGCTGGCGTGGGTCCTCCGTATGCTGAGCGCTGGTTCCCTGGGCCCACTTTTCTTTCTCTATACTCTGTCTCTGTGTCTCTTTCGTTTCTCAAGTCTCTCGTTTCACCTGACGAGAAACGCCTACAGGTGTGGCGGGGCAGGCCATTACAAAAGGAGAACCTGGTCCATACTGACATTGCTTGTTTTAATTCTTCGAGTAATTTAAAAGGAAAAGGTTCAAAGTAGCTGTAACATTTCCCTCTTGATTTGGGGGGTGTATTCCAACAGGGAACTGCCAAGCCTCTAAATCACCCTCTCGCCTAGCTTGCTGAATTCCTGCCTGAATAGAACTAACAGCAGTCACTCGAGGTGTTGCTCGAACAGTCACTGGGGCAACTACTTTTCACCCAGTGTCCTCCGGAAAAGAAAGATCTGGGGGGTCATTTTCTTCAAAATAATAAGGAGGGGGTGCAGAAGGGTAGGGATGAACCTCTCCTTCCTTTGCCGCTTTACCTTCAGCTGGCAAATAAACATGCTCTGTAACCTCTTCTGTGACTTCAGTATACTCTTGTTCCTCCTCTTCATCAGTGTGAAAAAGTTCCAAGGTGGAACGAACCAGACCCCAAACTTGCCCACTGTTACCCTGACGCTTCCGAGCTCCCCTCCTTACCACGAGGATTGCTTTAAGAGTACTCGGGTGTCCCCCAGCTAGTGTTCCGTTCCAACCATCTCTCCGGGGACCCTTCGACCTGGATTCGAGCCCCCACGATGGATACCAATTGCCGAGACCAGTTCGGTCGGGGAGACCCTAACCCAGTGGCGCTAGAGGAATTAAAGACACACACACAGAAATATAGAGGTGTGAAGTGGGGAATCAGGGGTCTCACAGCCTTCAGAGCTGAGAGTTTTGAACAGAGATTTACCCACATATTTATTAACAGCAAAGCAGTCATTAACATTGTTTCTATAGATATTAAATTAACTAAAAGTATCCCATAACCTTATGGGAAAGGAAGGGATGGGCTGAATTAATTGCAGCAGGAACATGCCCTTAAGACACAGATTGCTCATGCTTTTGTCTGTGGCTTAAGAATGGCTTCAAGGGGTTTTCCGCCCTGGGTGGGCCAGGTGTTCCTTGCCCTCATTCCCGTAAACCCACAACCTTCCAGCTTGGGCATTAGGGCCATTATGGACATGTTACAGTGCTGCAGAGATTTTGTTTATAGCCAGTTTTGGGGCCATTTACGGCCAGATTTTGGGGTACTTACTCCAAACACATTAATTAATTTCTAGTTTCTCTATTTGGTTCCATTGGTTTACATGTCTGTTTTTATGCCAGTACTATGCTGTTACTATGGCTTTGTAGTATATTTTGAAGTCTGGTAATGTGATACCTTCAATTTTGTTCCTTTTGCTCAGGATGGCTTTTGTTATTTGGGGTCTTTTGTGATTCTATGCAAATTTTAGTGTTTTTCTATTTCTGTGAAGAGTGTCAGTGGTATTTTGATAATAACTGCGTTGAATCTGTAGATTGCTTTGGGTGGTGATGTGGTTTAGCTCTGTGTCCCCGCTCAAACCTCATCTCAAATTGTAACCCCCACGTGTCGAAGGAGGGACCTGGTGGGAGGCGATTGGATCATGGGGACAGGTTCCCCCATGCTGTTCTGGTGATACTGAGTGAATTCTCATGAGATCTGATGGTTTAAAAGTGTGGCACATCCCCCCTTGCTCTCTCTCTACTGCCGCCTTGTGAAGAAGGTGCTTGCTTCTCCTTTACCTTCCGCTATGATTGTAAGTTTCCCAAGGCCTCCCTAGCCATGCAGAACTGTGACTCAATTAAACCTCTCTTCTTTATAAATTACTCAGTCTGGGCCGGGCATGGTGGCTCACACCTGTAATCCCAGCACTTTGGGAGGCCGAGATGGGTGGATCACAAGGTCAGGAGATCAAGATCATCCTGGTCAACATGGTGAAACCCCATCTCTACTAAAATGCAAAAAAATTAGCCAGGTGTGGTGGCACGCACCTGTGGTCCCAGCTACTCAGGAGGCTGAAGCAGGGGAATTGCTTGTACCCAGGAGGTGGAGGTTGCAGTAAGCCAAGATCGTGCCACTGCACTCCAGCCTGGTGACAGAGCAAGACTCCATCTCAAAAATAAATAAATAAATAAATAAATAATAATCAGTCTCAGGTAGTTCTTTGTAACAGTGTGAAAATGAACTGATACAGGTAGTATGGAGCATGGCTTCTAATTCCACAAGTTACACTCCCACTTACGCCTAAGAGTCCTGTCTCTAAGCTCCTTAACTACAAAATCTCCATTCTATGACCTCTTTGTCTCCTAGACTCGTATTTGACTCCAACATGCCCCAGAATACAATTATCCAGGATGATATGAGAATGGAGAGATTCCATAGTAAGAATTAGATTCCCTTTGTCATCCTGCCTCACCCCCACTGACAGGGCTGTACCAGACACAGTGACCCACATTTCCAGCTCTTACAAACAACAAAAATTTGCCAACCATGTCCTGAAAGGATGTCACTGATGCTCAGCAGTTAGCTTTGATGGTTTCCAGTGTTAGCAGACAGGATGCATTACACAGTGCCTCCTCCCCACTTTCCAGGGATGTGGCCTGGAGTACCTTTGGCCTTGGGGAATCTTCCCCCAGATTCCACTGATGGGTCAAATTTTAGGAATCAGCTCACTCCCTTAGAGGCAGCTGTGATTCTCATGCTTGTCCTGCTGATCTGGACCTTCTGGTGCTCTCTGTAGAAACCAGGAAACATCAGGAGATTTAATCCCACTTCAGGAACTCAGTTTTCTTTTTCTCTGTCTTCATTCCCTCTTCTCACTCTATTGCATGTAACTAGGTCACTGCATCTCAAAAAACACATAACTTTTTTTTTGTTTATTTTTGGGTTTACTTTTATTTTTATTTTTTTGAGACACAGTTTCACTCTGTCACTCAGGCTGGAGTGCAGTGGAACGATCTCAGCTCACTGCAACCTCTGGGTTCAACTGATTCTCCTGCCTCCGCCCCCCAAATAGCTGGGACTACAGGTGTGTGCAGCTACGCCTGACTTTATTTATTATTAGTAGAGACCAGGTTCCACCATGTTGGCCAGGCTCCTGAGGTCGAACTCCCAAGTGATCTGCCTGCCTCAGCCTCCCAAAGTGCGGGATTACAGGCGTGAGCCACTGCACATGGCCAATGCATAAACTATTTTAAGAAATCACATTTCTGTGTTTTTCTAATACTCTTTGCTCCTTGCTCATTCATTTGGCCATCTGTTACTCATCAGCAGATAAGCTGTAGCAAGTGGGAAAATGGGAAAAAGTATCTATTCACTTAACTTTTCCTTCCACATGATGAAAAATAGGCATCACTTTTTTTTTTCTTTGAGTTGGAGACTTGCTCTGTCACCCAGGCTAGAGTGCGGTGATGTGATCTCAGCTCACTGCAACCTCTGCCTCCTGGGTTTAAGCAATTCTTCTGTCTCAGCCTCCCAAGTAGCTGGGTCTACAGGCGTGCACCACCACACCTGGCTAATTTTTGTGTTTTTAGCAGAGATGGGGTTTTGCCACGTTGGCCAGGCTGGTCTTGGACTCCTGACCTCAAGTGATCCGCCCAGCTCGGCCTCCCAAAGTGCTGGGATTACAGACGTGAGCCACAACACCTAGCAAAAATAAGCATCACTTTATTTGTTTATTTGTTTGTTTGTGACAGAGTCTCGCTCTGTCTCCCCGACTGGATTGCAGTGGCACAATGATGGCTCACCATAACCTCGACCTCCTGGCTCCATCCATCCTCCTTAGTAGCTGGGATTACAGGCATGCGCCATCATGCCCAGCTATATTGTTCTTTTCTTTTCTTTTCTTTTCTTTGGTGGAGGTGGGATTTTGCCATGTTTCTCAGGCTATTCTCAAACTCCTGAGCTCAAGCAATCTGCCCTCCTCAGCCTCCCCAAGTGCTGGGATTACAGGCATGAGACACTGTCCCTGGCCATCACTTCCTTTGGACTGTAGAACTCCTTGGCCCAGCTCATGGGAAAGAGCATTCTAAGGTGGCAATTACTGAGCAGCTCAGGGGCAATAAGGGGATTTTGAGGAAAGGAAGACATTGGAGAGGAAAGGGGGCCTCCCAGGCTGGGGTTTTGGTTTATTCTTGGGCTCAGGGGGAGCAGGTGTTGTAGAAGGGGAAGCTCCCTCCATGCCCTTCCTGCTTCTCTGGAAGGAATCCATGCCATGTTCCAGGACACACAGAAGGCCATAGTTACTTGTGGGGAGGAGTCACAGGCATTAAAGGCTCACACTTGTCGCATTGAGTATTCTTCTTCCCATCCTTGAGTGGAAGAAGAGAACTGACCCAGTGCCTGGACTCTTGGAACAATCACCTGTTGTATTGATTACCTTCTTGCATAAATGAATTCCCCCAAAGTTTAGTGGCTGTATTAGTCTGTTCTCACACCGCTATAAAGAACTACCTGAGATGGTAATTTATGAAGAAAAGAGGTTTGTTGACTCACACTTCCACAGCCTGTACGGGAAGCATGGCTGAGGCATCAGGAAACTTACAATCATGTTGGAAGGCAAAGGGGAAGCAGGTGCATCTTACCATGGCAGAGAGAGCAGAGGGGGACGTGTTACACACTTTTAAACCATCGGATCTCGTGAGAACTCAGTCACTTTCACGAGAACAGCAAGCGGGGATCTGCCTCCATGATCCAATCACCTCCCACCAGGTCCCTCTCCCAGCACTGGGAATTACAGTTCAACAGGAGGTTTGGATGGGGACACAGAGCCAAACCATATCAGTGGCATAACTCATTTTTTATCTCACGGTTTCTGTGTGTCAGGAATCTATTACAGCTTAGCCGTGTACTCTGGCTCTGAGTTTCTCACAAGGCTGTGGTCGAGGTGCTGGCGGTGGCTGCGGTCATCTTCAATTTCCACTCAGAGGTGCATTTGCTTCCAAACTTATTCAATAGGTTATTGGCAGGTTTTGGGTCCTTACAAGCTGTTGGATTGACAACTTTGGCTCTGCACGGTCTGTTGGCCTGGGTCCTTCCTGGGTTCCTTACCATGTAGGCCTGTCCACAAGGAAGCT
>NW_012115599.1:11587136-11587529 GCF_000951035.1 Colobus angolensis palliatus
CCTGGGAGGCGGAGGTTGTAGTGAGCCAAGATCGTGCCACTGCACTCCAGCCTGGTTGACAGAACGAGACTCCATCTCAAAAAAAAAAAAAAAAGGAGCATGCTCTCCCTTTGCCATATTCTAGATGAGAAGAAAATTACTAGGTCCAGCTCAGATTCAAGGGCAGCAAAGTAAACAGGGCATATTTAAGAAGTTGGGGTCACTGGGATAGTTTTAGAAGGCTGCTTACCACATTTGCCATTTATTATTATCAGAGATGTATAAAGGTTATACAAAAAATATATACAAATATATTATGGAATATAAAAAAAAATTTTTTTTTTTTTTTTTGAGACGGAGTCTGGCTCTGTTGCCCAGGCTGGAGTGCGGTGGCCGGATCTCAGCTCACTGCAA
>NW_012115599.1:11592207-11601078 GCF_000951035.1 Colobus angolensis palliatus
AAAAAAAAAAAAAGAAACGGGGGTGTCTTGCACAGTGGCTCACGCCTGTAATCCCAACACTTTGGGAGGCCAAGGCACGTGGATCACCTGAGGTCAGGTTGGGGGTTCAAGACCAGCCTGGCCAACATGGTGAAACTCCGTCTCTACTAAAAATACCAAAAATTAGCCAGGCATAGTGATGGGCGCCTGTAATCCCAGCTACTCAGGAGGCTGAGACACAAGAGAATTGCTTGATCCTGGGAGGCGGAGGTTACAGTGAGCCAAGATCACGCTGTTGCACTCCAGCCTGGGCAACAAGAGTGAAACTCCATCTCAAAAAAAAGAAAAAGAAAAAGAAATGGGGGTCTTGCTGTGTTGTCCAGGCTTGTCTGGAACTCCTGGCCTCAAGTGATCCCTCTGCCTGTCCTCCCAAAGCACTGGGATTACAGGTGCCCAGCCCCTGCTTTAAGTTTTAAGACACACCTGGCTACTCCAGCCCAGTTTTGCTTGAGAACCCTGTGTTGAGGTCCTACTGGAAGCCATGCAGTGGGGCTGGAGTTCCCTTTGTCTCTGTCTCTCATACATCTCCTTCAGGTAATCAGTTAGAGAAGTAACTGGCAATCAGCCTGGCCAAAATCATCTACCAGCACCCTACCCCTATCACAATCCCATCAAAGGGAAACTCTGATTGGTTTCCCATTCTGTAAAGTCCAAGTCTCCCAACCTGGAGAGCTCTTCTCTCTCCTCTCTGGAGATCCAATTCAAGCCACTCCTCTTCTCTGAAACGTCAGAATTAAATGAGAAGATGGGAAGAGATGTTTCTTTGTAAATAGAATTGCCTGAGGGTCAAAGAGGCCTGCAAGTGAGAAAACAAGCTAAACAGCTGGAAAAAAAAAAAAAAAAAAGGGAAAGGATGGAGTGTCAACTACTGGTTATAAAATTTCTCTTCTCCTTGGCAGGGAATGTCTCTGTGGGGATACAGATGTATCTAGCTGCTCAGCACAAGGTAGGTGTCTAATTAGTCCTTGTTGACAATGTACCTGTAGTGGTTTTTAAATGTTCACAAATTCCTTGATATTCTTCCCTTTAATAGGTAGAGTCTAATTCCCTTCCTTTGAATGGGGGCTAGACTGACTTCTAATGAACACAATGTGGCTGAAATGACAGTGTATGACTTCTGAGGTGAGGTCAGAAGAGGCATTGCAGCGTCTGCTCTGTTCTCTCTTGGATGATTTACTATAAGGCAAGCCAGTTGCTATGTCATTAAGGGAGGAGACTACCCTTCATATTGTCTTATGCCCAATTTCTGCCTCCAAAGAAAGAAAAAGTAAAAACTAAAAGGCAGAAATGAAATCCACAAGCAGACAGCCCGGCGCCACACCCTGGGCCTGGTAGTTCAAGATCAACCCCTGACCTAATCAGTTATGTTAGCTATAGATTACAGACATTGTATAGAAATGCACTGTGAAAATCCCTATCTTGTTCTGTTCCTATCTAATTACCAGTGCATGCAGCCCCCAGTCACATACCCCCTGCTTGCTCAACTGATCACGACCCTCTCATATGCACCCCCTTAAGAGTTGTGAGCCCTTAAAAGGGACAGGAATTGCTCACTTGGAGAGCTTGGCTCTTGAGACGTCTTGAGACGGGAGTCTTGCTGATACCCCTGGCCGAATAAACCCCTTCCTTCTGTAACTCAGTGTCTGAGGAGTTTTGTCTGCTGCTTGTCCTGCTACATTTATTGGTTCCCTGACTGGGAAGCAAGGTGATTGGCAGATGGTCGAGGCAGCTCCTCAGGCGGCTTAAGCCTGCCCTCTGGAACATCCCTGCAGGGGACTCCGACCAGCCTGAGTGAGGCAGATCATGAGAGCGCTCCTGGGTAGGCATTTGCCCCAGTGGGACACCTCGCCAGAGCAGTGTGTAGCAGGCCCCCATGGAGGATCAACACGGTGGCTGAATACCAGGAAGGAACGGGCACTTGGAGTCTGGACATCTAAAACTTGGTAAGACTAGTCTTTGAAACTTGCCCACTCTGTTTGAGTGAAAGCGTGGCCTGATCACCCATGGCGTGCCATTATCAGCACTTTGGTTTTGGTTTTGACTTGGTTTGGATTGCTTGACAGGATTGGTCTTGGGAACTTGCCTACTCCATTTGAGTGGAAGCATGGCCTGATCACCCATGGTGTGCCTGTACCAGGACGTTGGTTTTTGGTTTTGACTTGGCTTGGATTGCTTGATACTTTGGTTTTGGTTTTGACCTGGCTTGGATTTCTGGATACTCTGGTTTTGGTTTTGATTTTGGTTTGGTGCAAACTGCAAAAGTGTGTGTGTACCCTTTTTACCCATTCTTTGTTTTGTGGTGTGCGTGTGGTGTGAGTGTGGTGTTTTGTCTCAGAGAAGCATAGGTCAGGCACAAATAAGCCCACCCTACTAGGAACTATGTTGAAAAATTTCAAAAAAGAATTTAAGGGAGACTATGGAGTTCTATGACACCAGGAAAACTTAAACTTTGTGTAAGATAGACTGGCCAGCATTAGAGGTAGGTTGGCCATTAGAAGGAAGCCTGGACAGGTCCCTTGTTTCAAAGGTATGGCACAAGGTAACCTGTAAGCCAGGGAACCCAGACCAGTTCCCGTACATAGACACTTGGTTACAGCTGGCTTTAGACCCCCCCCCAACCCCCAACACACAGTGGTTGAGAGAACAGCAGCATAAGAGGCTGGCAAAGGCAAGGAAAGGCCAGCAGAGAGAAAGGAAGAGACAGAGAGGCAGAGAGAGAAAGAGAGAGAGATATACAAGTAGTTAAGAAAAAAAAAAGTGTACCCTATTCCTTTAAAAGCCAAGGTAAATTTAAAACCTGTAATTGAGGCCGGGCGCGATGGCTCAAGCCTGTAATCCCAGCACTTTGGGAGGCCGAGACGGGCGGATCACAAGGTCAGGAGATCGAGACCATCCTGGCTAACACGGTGAAACCCCGTCTCTACTAAAATACAAAAAATTAGCCGGGCGTGTTGGCGGGCGCCTGTAGTCCCAGCTACTTGGGAGGCTGAGGCAGGAGAATGGCGTGAACCCGGGAGGCGGAGCTTGCAGTGAGCTGAGATCCGGCCACTGCACTCCAGCTTGGGCGACAGAGCGAGACTGCGTCTCAAAAAAAAAAACAAAAACCTGCAATTGATAATTGAAGGTATTCTCCCTAACCCTATAACACTCCAATACCACTTTGTTATCAGTGTAAACAAGGGCGTATCCCGAAAGCACTAAGGCCTTCCTATCAAAAATTCTTAACCCAGTAACCCGCGGATGGCCCAAATGCATTCAATCTGTAGTGGCAACTGCTTTGCTAACCAAAAAAAAAAAAGTAAAAACATAACTTTTAGAGGAAATCTCATTGTGAGCACACCTCACCAGTTCAGAAGTATCCTAAGGAAAAAAAAAAAAAAGGAAAAAAAAGGGGGGTGAAATTTATATATAAAAAGAGTATTATATGGTAGATTCTTGTCCTGGAATAAATTAACTGGTTATTTAAAGAAAGAAATATTTGTAATAAGTCAGAAAGTTGAGGCATGTTGAAGGATTGTCTGCGAAAGTCATGAAAGAGAAAAATGTTATAAAAAAGAATTTATGCAAAAAATGTTGTGTAATTTAAAAGTAGCCCTCCTGAATGTAAAACTATTGAAAAAAAATTACTGTTTTGAAGGTTTAAGCAAGTTTTAAAATGTTAATTGTAAAGAAAATTCTGTGTATAAACATATTAGCTAAAGTTAAAGAAGTATCATCCAGTTTTTCTGTGAACTGGACATTAAAGTAAAAACATAACAGGTTGTTCTTAAAGCACCAACCTGCTCTTTAGCAAAAATTATAAAAGGTTAAAAAGAGTCTGTAAAATCTTACCTTATGGTCAAACATTAAAAATTAGATAAATATGTCTACAAGGTTTTATTAAAATTAGGTTTAACATTAATAACACTAATATAAAGATAAAATTTAGCTTATCTGATATAAAAATCATACGAGAAGCATTGTTAAATGTAAAATCGTATTCAGCTTTCTTTGGTTTAAAAACTAATAAAAATAGGTGCTAAAGGAAATTTCTCAGTAAAAAGGCACTAAGGACTATAAAGTCCACTGCCAAGGTCCCCACATTTAAAACAAAAGGTCAATTTCTTAAAAATTATTTACTTGGTTTATCTTCCACTTTCCTTTCTCTCAAAAACTAAAAGTCTTTTAGCACATGTACCACCCCTAGAATTTCCGGTAAACCAGCACCAGCCTGAAGATCATGTTCTCATCAAAGGGTAGAAAGAAGAAAAACTCGAGCCAGCGTGGGAAGGACCCTACCTTGTGCTGCTAACCACCAAGACTGCTGTTCATACAGCCAAAAAGGATGGACTCATCACACCCAAGTCAAGAAAGCACCACCCCCTCCAGAGTCGTGGGCCATAGTCCCAGGCAAAAACCCTACCAAACTAAAGCTAAGAAAAATTTAACTATTTTCATCTGTTCTATTACTCTTTCCTCTTTCCTCATTCTGTTGCTGACCATCTAGTTATTAACATAACCAAGTCAATTTCACCTCAAACTATTGCATTTAATGCCTGCCTTGTTATACCCTGTGGGGACTTGCCAAGTCAAAGACAGCCCTCTACTTCCGAAAGTACTTCTGTCCCTCCTGACTCTCCTCAGACGGCATTAGTAAACTAGGACCATTTAACCCAGGGAGATATCGATCAAGATTCCAGTGCCAACCAGAAGTCTTGCCCCCTGATGTAGGGCTTTCATGCCATAGTTGGTCCAATGTTCCGTGGACCACTAAAGAGCAAGAATGGACTTCCCCAACTGGTTTTTGTAATTTCCTAAAATCATACATTCATTTTACTAGAGGATCATAGAAGTTAAAGACTTAAAACAAACTTTAGCAATCAAGACAGAATACCAAGATGCAAATGCCTGGTTAAAATGGATCATATATTCCATCTGCACATTAAACAAAAGCAATTGCTATGCTTGTGCACATGGCAGGCCAGAGGCCCAGATTGTCCCCTTTCCACTAAGGTGGTCCTCTAGTCGACCAGGTGTGGGCTGCATGGTAGCTCTTTTCCAGGATTCTACAGCCTGGAGTAATAAGTCGTGCCAGGTTCTCTCTGTTATATCCCAAAGTCCGGCACCCTGCAGGTCAGCCCCAGAGGGCCATCCAGCCCCCATCTCCCAATACTAAGTTCACTTTGTGTCTCTCATGACAGGGAGGAAACTTAGCATTCCTTGGAGACCTGAAAGGATGCAGTGAGCTTTAGAATTTCCAAGGGTTTATCAATCAGTCAGCCCTTGTTCATCCCTGAGTGGACGTGTGGTGGTATTTTGGTGGACCTTTACTGGGCACTCTGCCGAGTAACTGGAGTGGCACTTGTGCTTTAGTCTAATTGGCTATCCCTTTCACCCTGGCATTTCATCAACCAGAAGGAAAAAAATAAGACATCATAAAGCGAGAGAAGCCCATTATGGGTCTTTCAACTCTCATGTCTACTTAGATGCAGTTGGAGTCCCACGAGGAATACCAGATCAATTTAAAGCTTGAAATCAAATAGCCGCAGGATTTGAGTCAATATTTTTGTGGGTGACAGTTAACAAAAATGTAGATTAGATAAACTACATCTATTACAACCAATAGCAATGAGCTTTTCATGAGTTAAAAGAAAAACTCATGTCGGCTCCAGCCCTGAGGCTACCTGACCTGACAAAACTCTTTACACTCTGTGTCAGAAAGAGAAAAAATGGCAGTTGGAGTTTTAACAAAGACTGTGCGGCCCTGGCCAAGGCCAGTGGCCTATCTCTCAAAACAACTAGATAGGATTTCCAAAGTCTGGCTTCCAGGTCTAAGGGCCCTAGCAGCAATGGCGCTGTTAGCACAAGAAGCAGATAAACTAACCCTTAGGCAAAACCTGAACATAAAGGCCCCCATGCTGTGGTAACTTTAATGATTACCAAAGGACATCATTGGTTGACAAATGCTAGATTAACCAAGTACCAAAGCTTGCTATGTGAAAATCTCCGCATAACCATTGAAGTTTGCAACACCCTAAACCCTGCCACCTTGCTCCCAGTATCAGAGAGCCCAGTTGAACATAACTGTGTAGAGGTGTTGGACTCAGTTTATTCTAGCAGGCCCAATCTCTGAGACCATCCTTGAACATGAGTAGACTGTAAGTGGTACATGGACAGGAGCAACTTCGCCAACCCCTGCAAAGTGACTCTGAAGGAGATGACAAGCCCTGCTCCAGTCACACCCGGAAGCTGACTGGTCCACGCATGGCCGAAGCATGAGAAAACTCATTGCAGGATTCATTTTCCTTAAAATTTGGACTTGTACAGTAAGGACTTCAACTGACCTTCCTCAGACTGAGGACTGTTCCCAGTGTTTACATCAAGTCACTGAGGTAGGACCAAAGGTTGCTACGGTCCTATGATTTTATGGTTATTATAAGTGTACTGAACTCTAAAAAGAACTTGTTTGTATAATGTTATTCTATACAAGGTATGTAGCCCAGGAAATGACCAACCTGATGTGTGTTATGACCCATCTGAGCCTCCCATAACCACAGTTTAAAAAATAAGATTAAAGACTGAGGGCTGGTGGGGGCTCATAAATGATACGAGTAAAGTGTTAGCCAAAACAGAAGAAAAAGGGGTGCCCAAACAAGTCACCTTAAAATTTGATGCCTGTGCTGTCCTTAATAGTAATAAGTTAGGAATAAGGTGTGGTTCTCTTAATTAGAAAAGAGGCTATATGGCAGAAAATAAGTACATCCGTCATAAATTAAGACTGTGTGGAAATAAATGTAAATACTGGTCTTATGTCATTTAGGCCACTTGGATAAAAAAAAAAAAAATGAAAAGGATCCAGTCCACCTTCAGAAAGGAAAAAAAGGCCCTTCCTGTACTAAGGGACAATGTAACCCTTTAGAGCTAGTAATAACCAATCCCCTTGATCCTCGCCAGAAAAAAGAGGAGCATGTGACCTTAGGAATCGATGGGGCCAGACTAGATCCTCAAGTAAACATATTGGTTCAAGGAGAAGTTTACAAACGCTCTCCTGAGCCGGTGTTTCAGACTTTCTATGATGAACTAAATGTGCCAGTACCAGAAATTCCAGGAAAAACAGGAAATTTGTTTTTGCAATTAGTTGAGCGTGTAGCCCAGTCTCTCAGTGTCACTTCATGTTATGTATGTGGAGGAACTGTAATAAGAGATCAATGGCCATGGGAAGCCCGAGAATTAGTACCTACAGACCCAATTCCTGATGAATTCCTGGCTCAAAAGAATCACCCCGATAATTTCTGGGTCCTACAAGCCTCAATTATTGGACAACATTGCATAGCTAGAGAAGGAAAAGAATTCACTAACCCTCTGGGACGACTTAGTTGTCTGAGACAGAAACTGTATAATGGTGTCACAGAAACAGTCACTTGGTGGAGTTCGAATCACACAGAGAGAAATCCATTTAGTAAATTCCCAAAGTTGCAAACCGTGTGGACCCACCCGGAGTCCCACTGGGACTGGACAGCCCTCACTGGATTATACTGGATATGTGGGCATAGAGCTTATGCCAAATTACCTGACCAGTGGGCAGGTAGTTGTGTTATTGGCACTATTAAACCATCTTTCTTCCTACTGCCCATAAAAACAGGCGAACTCCTGGGCTTCCCTGTCTATGCTTCCCACAAAAAGAGAAGCATAGCTACAGGAAATTGAAAAAATGATAAATGGCCCCCTGAGAGAATCATACAATATTATAGGCTTGCTACTTAGGCACAAGATGGCTCGTGGGGAT
Organism: Colobus angolensis palliatus; assembly: GCF_000951035.1. Taxonomy (NCBI): domain Eukaryota; kingdom Metazoa; phylum Chordata; class Mammalia; order Primates; family Cercopithecidae; genus Colobus; species Colobus angolensis. The sequence continues at coordinate 11,600,012 of NW_012115599.1, forward strand.
ACTGGACCCCCATTTATATGATCAACCAAATCATACGGTTACAAGCTATCTTAAAAAAAAAAAAAAACACTAATAAAACTGGCAGAGCCTTGACTATTCTGGCCTGGCAAGAAACTCAGATGAGAAATGCTATCTATCAAAGTAGATTAGATCTCAACTACTTGCTAGCAGCTGAAGGAGAGATCTGTAGGAAATTTAACCTTACTAATTGCTGCCTACACATAGATAATCAAGGGCAAGTAGTTGAAGACATAGTTAGAGACATGACAAAACTGGCACATGTGCCCAGGCAAGTGTGGCATGGATTTGATCCTGGGGCTGTGTTTGGAAAATGGTTCCCAGTGCTAGGAGGATTTAAAACTGTTATAATAAGAGTTATAATAGTAATAGGAACCTGCTTACTGCCCCGTTGTTTGCTACCTGTACTTCTTCAAATGATAAAAAAGCTTGATCACTACCTTAGTTCACCAAAATGCTTCAGCACAAGTGTACTATATGAATCACTATCGATCTGTCTTGCAAGAAGACATGAGTAGTAAAAATGAAAGTGAGAACTCCCACTATTGAGTGAGAGTCTCAAAGGTGGGGAATAAGGGAGGAGACCACCCCTCACATTGTCTTATGCCCAATTTCTGCCTCCAAAGAAAGAAAAAGTGAAAACTAAAAGGCAGAAATGAAATCACAAGTAGACAGCCTAGCGCCACACCCTGGGCCTGGTAGTTAAAAATCAACCCCTGACCTAATCAGTTATGTTATCTATAGATTACAGACATTGTATAGAAAAGCACTGTGAGGCTGGGTGCGGTGGCTCACGCCTGTAATCCTAGCACTTTGGGAGGCTGAGGCAGGCGGATCACAAGGTCAGGAGATCGAGACCATCCTGGCGAACACGGTGAAACCCCGTCTCTACTTAAAAAAATATACAAAAAATTAGCTGGGCGTGATGGCAGCATCTGTAGTCCCAGCTACTCAGGAGGCTGAGGCAGGAGAATGGTGTGAACCCAGGAGGCGGTGGTTGCAGTGAGCTGAGATCATGCCACTGCACTCCAGCCTGGGTGACAGAGCCA
>NW_012115599.1:11605883-11608250 GCF_000951035.1 Colobus angolensis palliatus
AAAGTGCTGGGATTACAGGCGTGAGCCACCGTGCCCAGCTTTCTCAGTGACGATTTCATAGCTCCTCAGAGCCCATCTTTGAGGAATGCATGCAGAACACTGTGACTTACATTCTTTAACTTACATAGTCCCCCTTTCTTTTTCCCAACAGCCTCATGAAATCAGTACTATTATTATATGCATTTGACAGATGAGGGGCCTGAAGCTCGAATAGGGTTAATGGCTTCCCTGAGGTCACACAGTAAGTGACAGAGCTGGGATTGCAAGCTAGCACTCTGATTCCAGAGCTCCCTTTCTGTCCCAGTATGCCCCAGATCTCTGTCATTAATGCTGTCACCAAGTATCATCAGTTCTTGCTTGGACACGTGGAAAGAATGATCTTCCTTACTCCCTTTGGCTAATGAGATGTGAGCAGAAGTGATGACATTTATCACTGCCATGTTCCCTGCCCTTCTGTAATAGTTGTAGAAACACAATGAAGAAACCTCCCTTAGCCTGGGTCTCTGTGTGAGGATGTTGTGAAGCAGAGGCCTGCCCTTCCACCCCCACCGCTGATCTGCAATGGGCATGCAGTGTAAACAAGAATTAACCTTTGCCATGTTGAAGCCACTGAGGTGCGAGTGTTGTTACTGTGGCATAGCCTCGCCCATCCTAATTAACCCAACGCTATACTGTGTCCTATTGATTATCTTTGGCTTCAAAACCCAAGCCTGCCTTCTTCCAACTCCCTGGAAGCAATGGCTCCACATTGATTTGAAAAGCAGCAAGAGCCAGCCTGGCCAACATGCTGAAACCCCATCTCTACTAAAAATACAAAAATTAACTGGGCGTGGTGGTGGGCGCCTGTAGTCTCAGCTACTCGGGAGGCTGAGGCAGGAGAATGGTGTGAACCCAGGAGGCGGTGGTTGCAGTGAGCTGAGATCATGCCACTGCACTCCAGCCTGGGTGACAGAGCCAGACTTTGTCTCAAAAAAAAAAAAAGAAAGAAAAGCACTGTGAAAATCCCTATCCTATTTTGTTCCAATCTAATTACCAGTGCAAGCAGCTGCCAGTCACGTACCCCCTGCTTGCTCAATTGATCATGACCCTCTCACGCAGACCCCCTTAGAGTTGTGAGCCCTTAAAAGGGACAGGAATTGCTCACTCGGGGAGCTTGGCTCTTGAGACAGGAGTCTTGCCAATGCTCCTAGCCGAATAAACCCCTTCCTTCTTTAACTCGGTGTCTAAGGAGTTTTGTCTGCGGCTCGTCCTGCTACATCATGGAGACTTTCAAACACCCCTGTGGAGATGCCTACGTGTAGGAAGACTGAGGCCTCCTGCCAACAGCTGGCATCACCCAGCCATCCTTGTAAGTCAACCATATTGGAGGAGGAACTTCCAGCCCCAGTCAAGCCTTCAAATAACAACAGTCCTTGGCAAAAGCATAACTGTAACCACAGCTTGACTGAGCCAGAACCACCCAGTCAAGATGCTCTCAAATTCCTGTGAGAGGTAACATATGTTTATTGATATTTAAATGACTAAGAGGAAGGGAGGTGGAGAGACATTGTGGGAGGAAGAGGTTTTTGCTTCCTGGTTCCAGTGTGCTTGATTGACAAGCTCCTGCTCTGCAAACAGCTTTCAGTGCTCAGTTTCTGGAGTAGCCAGCAACACCCAGAGGCTAACAGCTTCTCCTGGCACTGCCCACCTTGGGCTGTAGTGTAAGCAGAATGCCTCCAACTTCTGCCTCACATAGCACCTGTGTGCATGTGGCTTCTCCCTCATCAGGCTCCTGTAGCACCCATAGGTTCTCCAGTGCCGGCTCCCGCAGCACATGAAGACCAACAGGACCCAGTGGGCAGCAGCTTCCCCTGCACCTCACTCAGTTAGTTCTGTAGTGGAAAGTCTCTGGTTCCACACCTCCCTGGGGAAGAGCTTTCCCTGGCATCTTAGAGGGCATATTTCTGGCGAGTTCCATTGGCATGACAGTACAGTAACTTTTCTGCCACCTAGTAAGCTGTGGGCTGTGCTCTACTCAACAAGGTCTGGATCTCAACCCTGGGTGGGGAGAGGATACCTCTTTCTTGGGTGCTGTATCTCAGCCTTGGGAGGTAGGGGCGACAGAGGGAGACTCCGTCTCAAAAAAAAAAAAAAAAAAAACAACGAATGAACAACTGGGAAATGCAAATGAATGGGAAATCAGAAAATGGGACTCACACTATTGTTCTGGTTTCCAAAGCTTAAGTTTCAGTGACTTTTCAGGGTGCTTCATGGAGGACTCCAGGACTCCTCAGTGCCTATAACCTGAAGAGACTGGAGAAATGCTGGAGGCAACACTCTCCAAGGACCTCCCCAGGGATGATTTCTTTTTTTTTTTTTTTTGAGACA
>NW_012115599.1:11612616-11616901 GCF_000951035.1 Colobus angolensis palliatus
GAAACCCCATCTCTACTAAAAATACAAAAATTAACTGGGCGTGGTGGTGGGCGCCTGTAGTCTCAGCTACTCGGGAGGCTGAGGCAGGAGAATGGCATGAACCCAGGAGGCGGAGGTTGCAGTGAGCCAAGATTGTGCCATTGCACTCCAGCCTGGGCAACAGAGCAAGACTCCATCAAAAGAAAAAGAAGAAAGAGAGAGAGAGAGGGAGGGAGGGAGGAGAGGGGAGCCAGTCCCCCAAACATAGAAGTGGGGATGTGCTTTGGGTGATAAGCCCATGCTGTGCCACACTCTGGAGCAGAAGTTATGCTGAATGAAATCTCCATCCAGTCCTGGAAGGCCACCGACAGACAATCAAGCTTCAGGAAACTTCAAGTTTCTATCCCATACTCATTTATGGGCTCTCCTTAATTTTATTCTGTGTTTTTAAAGTATGAACGACTGGGCTGGCAGGAGGAGGGCCGGGATCTCAAGTCCTGGGGATACTGCAGGCTGACAATGACCTTGCATGCCTGGATCTGAACATCCTCCTCAGGGTGGATGACCAGGGCAAGCAGTCGGTCTGCCAGTCGCGACTCCTCCCCAAAGAGGGATTCATGCAGGGACTGTTCGTTGTAATGCCATTTCACCACGCGGTAGTGGGGTGCGTTCCGGCCCTCACTCAGCCGCTCAGCAAACACCAGTACCTCATACAGGAGACTCCCTGGCTGTGTGGGCTGCAACAGGTTTAGGAAGTTGGAGTGAACCTGTGATGGGAATAGAGAAAAAATGGGAATAAACTCCTAGGTAAGTGATAAAATTCTTGTTCTTGTATACTCCTATTGCCTAAACTCCCAAACATGCCTAAATTTCAGACTCAAGTATGTAGTAATTTTTTAGTTTTTCTTTTATTATTATCCTCTAACTTAATTGCCTTGTGATAAAAAAAAATGAGTGATATGATAATATTCATTCTGGAAAATTTGTCGAGACAAACTTTAAGGCTTAGTGTGTAACTTCTTAAATATTGTGTGTGCGCTTGAGAGGACTGTGCATTTAATCCTTGTAGACTGTTCTGGGTATGTCTAATGACTCAAGCTTATTTGTGTTATTCACTAAGAGTATATCCTCACTAGTTTTGGTTTTTTAATCTATCAGTTGCTGCCAGAGTGGTAAAAATATTCCAAATCTCCCACTGTAGTGGTATATTTGTCAATTTCTCCTTTCAATTTTTGTCATATATATTTTGAGACTATGTTATTAGGTGCATACAAGTTTAGAGTTGCCCTACTGTTCTGGTGAACTGAACCACTGATTATCACAGAGTAACTTTTTCTATCCCTAATAAGGCTCTTTACCATAGTAATTTCCCCCCAATATTAAAATACCTACATTAACTTTTGTTTTGTCTCCTGTGTCCCTAACTCTCAGAGTTCAGGAAACTCCTCAAAGGGGAATCCCGGCCAGGCGCAGTGGTCCACACCTGTAATCCCAGCACTTTGGGAGGCCGAGGTGGGCGGATCATGAGGTCAGGAGATCGAGACCATCTTGGCTAACACAGTGAAACCCCATCCCTACTAAAAATACAAAAAATTAGCTGGGCGAGGTGGCGGGTGCCTGTAGTCCCAGCTACTCAGGAGGCTGAGGCAGGAGAATGGTGCAAACCCAGGAGGCGGAGCTTGCAGTGAGCTGAGATCGCGCCACTGCACTCCAGCCTGGGTGACAGAGTGAGACTCGGTCTCAAAAAAAAAAAAAAAAGGGAAATCCCTCTCCCAACAAAATGGCGTCTCCTACTGCAGGGAACAGAACAGGGATGATTTTCAATGCATTTAGTGCAGAGGCAGGAAGATAACTAAAACAACTCATCAGGGGTAAATCTGTCTGGAGATGCTATGATTCTTCCCTCCCCCTATACCTGAGTTGCCATTCATCAGCCCCTCTTCAACTTCTTTCTCACCTGGCAGTTGAGAATGTCATAGAGAAGGTCATTCTTCTGTGCCAGGTAGCTCAGCAGTCGTACGGCTTGCACCTGAATAAAGGAAAGAGTAAAGCATGAGAAGGCAGGTGAGTCTGAGCCTGAGCAAGGAAGACATGAACCTCTGCTCCTCCCTCTAAGTGCTGTGCTAGGGCTGGTCAGCAAGGCAGGGCCTTGGCCATGGTCCTCAGGCACCTGTGCCAGGATGTAGTCTGACTGCAGGATCTCCATCAAGGCAGGCATCACCCGTCGCAGCTGTGGATGCACATAGTCGGGCAGCGGAAGGTTGTTGAGGAGTCTGAGGCCCGCAATGTGCAGTTCTGTGTCCCAGATGGTGGAGATCAGTTCGAGTACTTTGATGGAGTGTTCCTGGAGTTGGGGAGAACAAAAGGGCTTACTTTTACAGGTGATCACCACTATCCCAGTATCTGACTTTACTCTTCACTCTCCTCATGGATGTCCCCTGGGCCAAACCCAATAGACAATTCTCCCTAACTCTCAACATCATTTGACCCAATGACCCACTCCCACGCCTTAAAATTCTTTATTTGGCTTTTTTTTTCTTTTTTTTTTTCAGACTTCTTTCCTAGTGCTTCTGCCCAACCTCCTCTTTTCTACCTTCCTCACTCCCGTGCTGGTATCATCCAGACTCACAGTGTTAAATACAATCCACATGCTGGTGATTCTCCCCTTTATGTCTCTAGCTCCAGCTATGTTGCGCCTCCCCTGAACTCCAGACTCATATATGCAGCTGCCAATTCCACTTTTCTCCCTGAATGTCTAGCAGAGCTCTGAGTTAACACGCTCCCCCATCCCCAGACCTGCTCCTTCTATAGCTTTCCCTATCTCAGCTATGGGTTACACTTTCCTTCCAGTGGCTCAGGCCAAAAACTGTTGGCATCAACTCCTTTCTTTCTCTCACACTCCTTTTCCAATCCTTCAGAAAATCCTGTAGGCACTACCTTCAAAATCTATCAAAATTCAAGCCACTTCTCCTCATCCCAACTTCTACCGCCCTCTTTCAAGCCACTGGCATCTCACCAGGATTTCTGCAATAGCCTCCTGTCTCCCTGCTTCCATTCTGCATCTACTTTCAGAGCAGCTGACATGTTAGACATGTCACTCCTCTGCTCAAGAGCCCCCATTTCATTCAGTGTAAAAGCTAAAGTCCTTACAGTGGCATACAGTCTGATGTGATCTGCCTTGCTCTCCCTACTATTTCTTGGACTCCATCTTCTCTTCTGTCCCTCATGACCAAGGTTCCCATCACAATGGCCTCTTACACATTCTGTGAACATGCCAGGTACACACCTGTCTTAGGGTGTTTGCGTAGGCTGTGCTCTCTGCTTAGCACACTCTATCCCCAGAGACTCACAACTCACTCTCACACCTTCTTTAAGATTTCATTAAAATGTTACCTTCTCAGTAAGGCCTTCTCTAACCACCCCCATCCCAGCCTTCCTCACCACCCCCCACTGTTATTTTATTTTTCTCTTTAGCATTGTCATGTGTAACACACATTTTCATTTTTTAAATTTTGTTTTTTATTATTTATTTATTTTGAGACAGTCTCACTCTGTTGCCCAGGCTGGAGTGCAGTGGTGCCATCTCGGGTCACTGCAACCTCCGCCTCCCGGGTACAAGCGATTCTCCTGCTTCAGCCTCCTGAGTAGCTGGGATTACAGGTGTACACCACCGTGCTCAACTAACTTTTGTATTTTTAGTAGAGACGGGGTTTTACCATGTTGGCCAGGCTAGTCTTGGACTCCTGACCTCAGGTAATACGCCCACCTCGGTCTCCCAAAGTGCTGGGATTACAGGCATGAGCCACTGCGCCCGGCCTTTATTTTGAAATGATTATAAATTTACAGGAAGTTGCAAAAATAGTACAGCAAGGTCCCATGTGCTCTTCCCCCAGTTCCCCTCTATGGTCGTATCTTGCATTATAGTACAATTTCAAAACTAAGAAATTGGTGTTGGTGCAATATGTGTGCATAGTTCTATGTCATTTCAGCACATGCACATATGTGTGTAACCACAACTGCAGCCAATAGATTATCCCACCAGAACTGTCCCATTGCCACAAAGATCTATCTCAAGAGACCCCTTTAGAGTCACTCCCACTTGCTCCCCCAGCCCAAAGCCCAGGCAACCACTTGTGTTTTCTATCTCTATATATGACCTTTTAAGTTTGAGGATGTTATATAAATGAAATCACACTTTATGTGATCATTTGAGATCGGCTTTTTTCACTCAGCATAATGGCCTTGAGAGTCATCCAAGTTGTTGTGCATATCAATATTACGTTTTTATTTATTTATTTATTTATTT
>NW_012115599.1:11621176-11627034 GCF_000951035.1 Colobus angolensis palliatus
GGATCACTTGAGCTCAGGAGTTTGAGACCAGCCTGAACAACATGGCAAAACCCCACCTCTACAAAAAGTACAAAAATTAGCCAGGTGTATTGATGCATGCCTGTAATCCCAGCTACTAGGGAGGTTGAGGTGGGAGGATCACTTGAGTCCTGGAGGTGGAGGCTGCAGTAAGCCAAGATCGCACCACTGCACTTGAGAAGGCTGAGGGATGAGGCAGCAAGCAGAGATCTCTCTAGGTATATTTTTCTGTTTGTTTCTCAATCTGTTTTTATTATTTTGTGTGTTTGCTTTTATTGATATATCATAGTTGTGCATATTTTGAGGATACATGTAAAGAGAATTTTTTCCCCAAAAAAGTTTGATACCAAAAAGTAAAATGTGGATCACACACGGTGGCTCATGTCTGTAATCCCAGCAGTTTGGGAGGCCGAGACAGGCAGATCACTTGAGGCCAGGAGTTTGAGACCAGCCCAGTCAACATGGTGAAACCCTGTCTTTACTAAAATACAAAAAAATTAGCCAGGCGTGGTGGTGTACGCCTGTGATTCCAGCTACTCTGGAAGCTGAGGCACAAGAATTGCTTGAACCTGGGAGGCAGAGGTTGTAGTGAGCCGAGATCATGCCACTGCATTCCAGCCTGGGCAACAGAGCCAGACTCTGTCTAAAAAAAAAAAGTGAAATTATCAAATGTTAGTGAGGTTATGACACAAGAGAATACTCGTGCAGGGCTGGTGGGGTGAAAATGGATACCACCCTCCTGGAAAAGTTGGGCATACCCTTTGACCAAACCATTCCACTCCTGCAGACACACCCTATAATCCCCTCTCAGGCACACAAGGGAAATGAACACAAGAATGTTCACAGCACAATGTGAGTGTGACGAGCACCTGGAAACAATGCAAATGTCTACCAATGAGCAAGTGGCAGAGTATCACGAAAGAGATCACCACAGCGTGGTGAAAGAGACCCAGGTGAGAGGATCGCTTGAGCCCAGGAGTTCAGGGCCAGCCTGAGAAACATGGTGAGACCCCGTCTCTACAAAAAATACAAAAATTAGCCAGGCATGGTGGTGCACACCTGTAATTGTAGCTACTAGTGGGGCTGAGGTGGAGGATTGCTTGAGCCAGGAAGTCAAGGCTGCAGTGAGCCAACATCGCGCCACTGCACTCCAGCCTGGGCGACAGAATGAGACCTGCCTCAAAAAAAAAAAAAAAAAAAAAAAGAAGAAGGAAGCAGAGCTGCCCAACCACAGAATAGAAACCATCTACTTCCATGTACATGAAGCTTAAAAACATATCAGACTATATTTTACCTCTTAATTATCTGCTGTGCCCTGCTAGAATGTGCAAGGATACATACATATATGGTAAAACTACAAAGAAAATTCGGAACTGCTAAACAAAATGCAGGGCAATGACTGCCTCTGGTGGGGGAGGTAGCTGAGATGTGGGAGGGGGCTGTGCTCTATTTCTTGGCCTGGGCATGTTCTGTTTTATTGTTATTCCTTCTACCTTACACATATACGATATTTGCAAGTTTTACGTATTTTATTTGCTTTTAATTTGGGAGAGACAGACTATTTGCCAGGAAGAGATGTGGAGGTCAAGGAAGAGGCTTTTTTGGTTTTGCTTTGTAAGACGGGAGGGGTTGGAGCCTACTGCGTGCTGACGGGGAGCATAAGCAATCAGAGAGGCCCTTAAGGAAGGGGTGGGAGACAGGATTGAGACTATCACTGGCCACAGACCAGGAGAAAGCCATTTTTTCATGGCAGCAGCAGGAAAGCAGGGAGGATGGGTGTGGATACTATAAGTTTGGGGGTATAACAGCAGGGAAACGGGGAAGTGACATGTGGTATTTTACATTTTCTCTATGGAGAAATGGAGAAGGTATCCGTGGCCCTGACACTAACCTCCGATTAACACAGCCACAGGGGATGGAGTATAAAAAATACATCTGATCTTTGTCCCTAGTTCCAGGAACAGAGCTCCTGAAACCTTTGGAATTTCCTGAGTGACAGCAGTGTCCTTTGTTACTGCAAACCAACCCTTTTTGGTCACAACAGAGCTTATGCTAATGAAGTGACTCCAGGCAGGGCCCTTGGATAGCTTCTGGTTACCAGAAAGACCAAGGCATGATTAGAAGGTTGAGATTTTCAGCTTCATTCCCAACTTCTGGGGAGGGGTGAGCAGCTGGACATGATTTAATTCGTCAAGACTACATAATAAAAACCTCTAATCAATGGAGTTCAAAGAGCTTCCTGGTTGTTGAACACGTGGAGGTACTGGGAACAGCAGGGCGCTCCTGAAGTGGGCCTGTGGGCCTCGGTAACAACTGTTTCAGTGCTGACTGCGTGGTTAAGTTAAATGTTAAAAGCCAGTGCCCTTACACAAAGGCTGGGATGTAACAAAAGCCCACCAAGAGTTTTGCTTAGGCCTTTCCTGGGCCTTAAAGCATGACAAAATAACGAAGGAATTCTTAATGGGACCCATTCAGGATTAAACAAGTTTTACTGGGGGTCTGAGGAAGCTCCCCAGGCCTCCACAAACAAGTTTATCGGGGGTCTGAAGGAATTCTTCAAAACTCCTTGATTTAGCAGGACCCATTTAGATTAAGTAAATTTACTGAGGCTTCAGAGGAAGGTCTTCAGGACTCAGACCTTAGTTATGGATTAAAACAAGTTAATCACTTATGTCTTTATGCGAATGCACACGTACACATAGACGTACAGCTTAGAAGGTATACAAGCTCTAAAAAACTTTGTAATTTTGAGTTGGTCCGACGATAATTTCCAGGCCTTCTCCCTGTAACCGGTTACAGAAATAAAAACTCTCTTCCTCCCCAGTTCATCTGCATCTCGTTACTGGGCCACGAGCAATACCAGCCTGACCCTCAGTTTGGTCTGGGAACAGGCCTGGAAGCTCCGTGCCCTGACACCCTGCCCTATGTGTCTCCTCCATTTGGCTGTTCCTGAGTTGTGTCCTTTATTGAAAAACAGTAGCAGTAAGTAAAGTACTTTCCTGAGTTCTGGGAGCCAGAACTTAGTATTTAGCAAATAACTAAATCTAAAAAAGGAGTTGTGGGAACCCCCGGGCCTGTCGGAAGTCAGACCTATGACTGGTACCTGAAGTTGGGGGGAAGTCTTGGGGGACTCAGCACTTAACCTGTGAGGTCTGCCCTAACTATCGATAGTATCTGAACTGAATTGAATTGCTGAACACCCAGCCAGTGTTGGGAATTGGTTGGTGTCAGAAAAACATGGCAGTGGCAGTAGCAGGGAGCTTGTGTGGTAGCGGGGGTCCTTCTGTTTGGGGTTGAGAGATACCACTAGTGCCTCAATTCAGTTTCATCCTGAAATTCAAAGGCCTTCATGACCCTGCTGGGAATCTGACCCCCGTTTTCCCACTTATTTCTGGGTTACAAATTCACACCCAAACAAACTTCTGGAACATGCCCATTTATCCTATGGCAATTAAAGGACTTAAGGACTATAGGCATCCTGCATGCCCCACCACTCATCCCTAGGCTCACCTGGATTTTGAGCCTGAATTTTCTGATGCCAGAGAAAGCTTTAAGTGTATTCAGAGCTTGGGTTTTGACACTGTTGTCCTTGTCATCCAGCATGTAGCCCAGCAACACGATGTCATCCGTAGTACAAGCAGAGGCCTGGAGTATGTGGGGAGAGATGGAAGAGGCGGGAGAAGCGGGTGTTCTGGGCCCACTGACCCCCACGTCACCAAGATCCCTCAGCACACCCCTCCCACTATCAGCCAGAGAGAGGTCCCAGGATACAGTCTGGCCATTCCAGGGGCAGGGATCAGCCGTAACCTCCAGGGGCCGGGCCGGCTAGGGGGGACCTCCTGCTTCCCTTCCCTCACCTCAGCCTCCAGCAAGTACACACAGCGAGTGATACTGTGCAGGATCATGCTCTTGGCGTACTCATCCTGTTTGCACTCCAAAGAGTTGAGGAGCCTCCGGAGCTCACCTGAGTCCCGCCCGTGCCGCTCTCGTTCGACTGCCAGGCCTAGACAGCCACCCCAGCCCAGTTCAGGCTGTGGACTCAGAAGTGATGAAAGAATGGGGTTGGGAAGTGGGGGACAGGGACCTGGGGACAAGGCTGTCTTGCCTTTTCTTTTTTTTTTTTTTTTTTGAGATGGAGTCTCACTCCGTCACCCAGGCTGGAGTGCAGTGGCGCGATCTCGGCTCACTGCAAGCTCTGCCTCCTGGGTTCAAGTGATTCTCCTTCCTCAGCCTCCTGAGTAGCTGGGATTACAGGCCTCCTGGATTCAAGATTTTCTTCTTGAAAACTACATCACCCCTACCCAGCCTCCTTTATCCACCCCCCAACTTTTATTTTACTCCATGTCACTTACCACATGAAACACACTATATATTTTACTTATTTGTGTACTGCTTGCCTTGCCATGTTAGAATATAAATTCCACAAGCACAGGGATCTTCCCTGTTCTGTTTACTGCTTTCTCTCCTGTACTTAGAGAGCGTGTTGGCACAAAGTGTTCAATATTACATTTATTGAGTGAATAAAGGGATCTTGGGTTCTAGGATGCAAGATGCATGCAGGACGCGGTGGCTCATGCCTTTGATCCCAGCACTTTTCGAGGCTGAGGCGGGCAGATCACCTGAGCTTGGGAGTTCAGGATCAGCCTGACCAACGTGGAGAAACCCTATCTCTACTACAAATACAAAAAATTAGCTGGGTGTGGTGGCGCATGCCTGTAATCCCAGCAACTTGGGAGGCTGAGGCAGGAGAATTGCTTGAATCCGGGAGGCGGAGGTTGCGGTGAGCTGAGATCTCGCCATTGCACTCCAGCCTGGGCTACAAGAGCGAAACTCCGTCTTTAAAAAAAGTAAGATGCTTGGACCTAGAGGTATTACCAAAGACAGGTAACCTCACGAGCTGCACCTTTATGAGCCATGTAAGAAGTAAGCAAGAGTCCTGGAGTGGAAGTGAGCACTCCTATCAGTATCCTGCTCTTCCCTTCCCCTACCCCTCAAAAACCGTGGAGACCTGCAGGACAGGCGGGAGTCAGCAAGCCTGGGACAGGATTTTAGAATGAGGGAACAGCAGCAGGGGAGCATGTGAGAGCACAAAGCATGCATTGTACATAGCTGGGGTTAGGGCAAGGAGGTGCAGCCCATCGCCACTTTGTGCTGAGAGCCTTGAGGCAGACCCAAAGGGCCTGATGGTCCAAGAGACCCCTAGAGAGAGTGGGCTGATTTAGGGAATGGGGTGAGCTCCATTTTGGATATGTTGGGTTAGAGAACTTGGAGGGCATCTAAGTGGATATGCCTAGTAGCAGCTGGCCATGGGAAAGGCAGGGGAGCCCACAGGCTGCAGAGATCCAGAAGGGCACAGCTAGATGGAAATTTAGATCAAGGAGTAACTACTTTCACCTGAAAAGAAACCAGGGGTCAGGCCCTCAGGAAAAAGACACTGGGGAAAAGGAAGAATGGGGCTCAGGCTGCCTGCATCAGAATTTCCTGGGGGATTTGTGAAAAAGTTCTCCTGTTGAACTGAACTCTCTGGGCATGCAGTCCCAAAATCTTTGTGTTTTTTTTTTTGTTTGTTTTTTGTTTTTTGAGATGGAGTCTCGTTCTGTGACCCAGGCTAGAGTGCAATGACGCTATCTTGGCTCACTGCAAGCCTCCGCCTCCCGGGTTCAAGTGATTCTCCTGCCTCAGTCTCCCGGGTAGCTGGGATTACAGGCGCCCGCCACCACGCCTGGCTAATTTTTGTATTTTTAGTAGAGACAGAGTTTCACCACGTTGGCCAGGCTGGTCTCGAACTCCTGACCTCAGGTGATCTGCCCACCTCAGCCTCCCAAAGTGCTGGGATTACA
>NW_012115599.1:11627084-11628577 GCF_000951035.1 Colobus angolensis palliatus
TGGCACGTTTTTTTCTAAGTAGTTGTTCAGAGGATTCAGGATGGTCTCGATCTCCTGACCTCGTGATCTGCCCATCTCGGCCTCCCAAAGTGCTGGGATTACAGGCTTGAGCCACCGCGCCCGGCACGTTTTTATTTTTATTACTAAGTAGCATTCCATGGTAATGGCTATACCAGTTTGTTTAACTATTCTCCTATTGACAGACATTTTTGGTTGTTTCCAGTTTGGGTCTATTCCACATAAAACTGCTATCAACAATCGTGTACTGGTTTTTGTGCAGATGTAAGTTTTCATTTCTCTAGGATAAATGCCCAAGAGTTCAACTGCTCGTTGGTAAATGTATGTTTAGTTCTGAAAGAAACTGCCAAACTATTTTCCATAGTGGCTGCTGTACCATTTTATATTCCCACCAGCAATATAGGAAAGATCCAGTTTTTCTATATCTTTGCCAGCATTTGGTATTGTCACTAATTTTGATTTTAGATCTTCTAATAGGTGCACAGTAATATCTCAGCATGGTCTTCATTGCATTTCCCTAATGGCTGGTGATATTACACATGGTTTCATGTGCTTATTTGCCATCCATATATTCTCTTCAGTGAAATATCTGTTCATGTCTTTTGCCCATTTCCTAATTGGGCTGCTTGTTTTAACATTCAGGGTTGTTTTTGTTTTCAGATGTAGTCTCACTCTGTCACCAAGGCTCGAGTGGAGTGGCATGATCTCAGTTCATTGCAACCTCCACCTCCCAGGTTCAAGTGATTCTCCTGTCTCAGTCCCCTGAGTAGCTGGGATTACAGGTGCCCACCATCACGCCTGGCTAGTTTTTGTATTTTTAGTAGAGACGGGGTTTCACCATGCTGGCCAGGCTGGTCTCAAACCCCTGACCTCATGATACACCATGCCCAGCCTAATACTCAGTTTTGAAAGCACTTGATATAATTTAGCTGAGTCCTTTATCAGATATGCGATTTTCAAATATACTCCCCCAGCCAGTCACGGTGGCTCACACCTCTAATCCCAGCACTTTGGGAGGTCAAGGTGGGCGGATCATGAGGTCAAGAGACCGAGACCATCCTGGCCAACATGGTGAAACCCCGTCTCTACTAAAAATACAAAAATTAGCCAGGCGTGGTTGTGCATGGCTGTAGTCCCAGCTACTCAAGAGGCTGAGGCAGGAGAATGGCGTGAACCCAGGAGTTGGAGGTTGCAGTGAGCCGAAATCACGCCACTGCACTCCAGCCTGGGTGACAGAGGAAGACTCCATCTTAAACAAACAAACAAACAAACAAAAAAAAACAACAAAAAAGCAAATATAGTCTCCCAGTCGGCAGCTTTTTTCATCCTCTTAACAGTATCTTTCATGGAGCAAATGTTTTTAATTTTAATAAAGTCCAATGTATTGATTTTCCTTTTATGGATCATGCTTTTGGTGTCATGAACTCTTCACCAAGCCCAATATCCCAAAAGATTTTCTTTTCCTTTTTTTTTTT
>NW_012115599.1:11635277-11642007 GCF_000951035.1 Colobus angolensis palliatus
CAGGCTGGAGTGCAGTGGCGCGATCTCGGCTCACTGCAAGCTCTGCCTCCTGGGTTCATGCCATTCTCCTGCCTCAGCCTCCCGAGTAGCTGGGACTTCAGGTGTCCGCCACCACGCCCAGCTAATTTTTTGTATTTTTTAGTAGAGACGGGGTTTCACCATGTTAGCCAGGATGGTCTCGAGCTCTTGGTCTCACTCAAGCTCCTGACCTCATGATTCGCCCACCTCGGCCTCCCAAAGTGCTGGAATTATAGGCGTGAGCCACCGCGCCAGGCCTTGCCTTGCCTTGCCTTTTCGGAGAAACCTTCTCGCCATATGCAGGACCACCACGTACAGTTGAACGAATGTTTACTGCACAAGGGCACCCTATCTAATGTGGTATTGTCCATAACGTACCATCATAGATTTGTCCATTTAACAACTGTCTGGCATATGGCGGTAACAAGTAGTATTTTATCTCCAGCAGATGGCAATAAAGAGTCTTGCAGAAGGGGCTCATTGTCCTACTCTGCACAAAACAACATGTGGACTAGTGGAAGCTCTGGGCATATAGTAAGTCCTCCAATTTTCCCTTTCCTTAAAGCCTCAAGTTCCTGGGGCAGAAAATGCGGGGAGCTGCAGACACCAAGTTTCTGAGAAGTGGAATCCTGCGAGCCAGAGGAAATGTAGCATTTGGAGACCTGCCAGATGAGTCTGAGGATCCACTTGAGTGAGATCCAGGGACCCTGAGCTAGCATCTCTAGCAGGACCTTGCCTAGGGCGCTGCAGGGTGGGCTTGAGGAAGGTGGAGAAGAGAAAGACAAAGGAAAGAGGAACTTGGAGGCGTCACCTTTGGGCCCTCCCACAGCAGAGGCCTCGGGAGCAGGTGCCTCCTGGGGCAGAGCCCTCTCCCCAGGGCCGGGACACTCACGGGCGATGCAGATGGGTGAGTTGGTACAGAGGGGCGGTTTGCATTTTATGCCGGCCTTGATGGCCTTGTAGAGCAGGTAGATCGCCCCGGCGCCTGTGGCCAGGCTCACTACACTTTTGCGGATGTCCAGTTGCCCCAGGTATTGGGGGATGCTCTTGCCCATGACTTCAGTGTTGCCCTGGGCCCGGGTGAGAGCTAGGCCCAAGGCACCTATGGGGGGCCTTCCGGAACCAGAACTCTGGCAGGGTCAGGAACCAGGGTACCAGAATTGGAACCCAGGCAACAAAGGAAACTGGGGAGATGATGGGATGGAGGGTAGTGGTCAGGAAATGGGGCAGCCAGGGGTGCTTGAGAACAGATGGGGCCGGTCACAGTGGCCCACACCTGTAATCCCAGCACTTTGGGAGGCCGAGGTGGGCGGATCACTTGAGGTCAGGAGTTCGAGACCAGCCTGGCCAATACAGTGAAACCTCGTCTCTACTAAAAATACAAAAAAAATAGCCAGGCGTCATGGCATACACATGTAATCCCAGCTACTCAGGGGACTGAGGCAGGAGAATCACTTGAGCCTGGGAGGTTGAGGTTGCAGTGAGCCGACATGCCACTGTACTCCAGCCTAAGCAACAGAGCAAGACTCCATTTCAAAAAAAAAGAGAAGATTCTGCTTTAGAGACCACAGGAGATGAAACATAAGACGGAAGGGGAATAAAAAGGAGGAGGGCAGAAGGGTCCTTCACATCCCCTCTTCTTTAAGGTGGGGCCCCAGTAGGTAGTGCCAGAGGCTGCCCTTCTGCCATTAGAGGGCAGCAGAGGTCCATTTCTGGGCTGAGGCCTCAGGGCATTTCTGGGAGGGGTGTTTGGGGTATGCCTATTGACAACCCTGTTCCTTTTCTTTCTGGGCCTTCCCATCTGTGATTGCTCCACCCTAGATCTACCCCTGGGCCTTAGGGTGTTTCTTCAGGTAGGGTTCCCTCCCTGCATCAGAGGATGAAAAGGAGGGGAGCATCTTAGAAAGCAGGCACAGACTCTGAGGCAAATCCACCCTTTTCCAGCATCTGTGCGTTGCCCTAAAGTTTACCTGTTTGATAAAAAGCTCTTGAGGACAGCAACCTTTGCATCTCCAGTATAGAATCTTGTACTTAGCAGGTGGTTTAAGTCATGTTCTACCATTCTTTAAGGACTTGGGGGCAGAACAATGACAGTGTCTAGTGGGCTCCAGACCCATCTCACTGGAGTGACCTTGGAGGAGAAAGGATCGCCTTTGCCTTAGTCTGTTTCTGCATTTGTAACCTAAAGGGATTCAGATTTACCATTGTAAAACTCAAAGATTAAAATGTGGGTAAGTCTGTGCCTTTCGGCTAAATCTGGAAGTACCAACTCTTAGCCTCCCCAGAGGTACAATGAGGCTTGAGAGGTCCTCTGGAGTCAGAAGATGCCACCACCCCAGAGGATGTGAGCCTACCTGTGGAGGCCTTGATCCCCACCACTAGGATGGGGCAGGTGAGACCAGACCCTTCCCTCTTCCCCACGATGGTCTCCCTACACCCTCTGACCCCACTCTGTCACAGAACAGGCAAGTGACCAGCTCCAAACTAGGGTGACGCCCACAGCCAGTGCTGAGCATGCTGCACCAGAACAGGTGTTCACCCACCTGGCCCTGAGCCCTTTTTTGGGAGAACTCGGACAGAAGGCTCTGAGCCCTGGGCTGCACCCAGGATGGAAGGAGGTAGGGAAACAGGCAAACAGCATCTCCAATGATGCTGTGGCCAGCCAGGCCTGCCCACTCAGAGCCTTGGCCCAGTACACCCTAGGCAGCAGGCAGGGAACAAGCAACACTCCTGGGTGGCCATTCTCTTCCTGTCCTCATGCCTCCTCAAGGGTCATTCCTGGCACTCTCCTCAGCACCAAGGTGGATGACTGCATGAACTCCCTGCGGTGAGGGGTGAGTAGAAGCCCACGAAGCCTCTCTACTGCCATGCAACCCCATCGCATCTCCACTGAACTCTGGGCAGAAAACGACTGCCTGATAGATGCTGTCATTTAGGTTCCAAGACTACTTTGGTGGATCTGAGAATAAATTCCTCAAGGCAGTGTCCTTGCTCTGCCCTTCTCCAGGGTGGGACCCAGAGTTACTGGCCCCTCCATCCCATGGAGCTAATTCTGCAACCCTCACTTCCTAAGCACATGTAAGGCTCATCTGTTCTTTAAAGACCTGCAAAAAGTGTTCTTTCTTGGCTGCAACCTAACTCCCTCCTGCCACACCTAAGGCCCATTTCTTCTGGTTCTGCCCTCAAATGATTCAGAGAGATTAGAGGCAGAGTCACTCCTAGAGTGACATTTTTACTAGTCCACAGTACAACAAAAAATTAAAGACAATGGAATATCTATTTGTTGGCATAAAGTCCATTGACCATCTTTTCTTGGGAATAATTGTTTTTCTTCTTTTTTTTTTTTTTTTTCTTTTTTGAGACGGGGTCTCACTCTCTCACCCAGGTTGGAGCTCAGTGGTGTGATATTGGTTCAATGCAACCTCTGCCTCCCAGATTCAAGCAATCCTCTCGCCTCAGCCTCCCAAGTAGCTGGGACTACAGGCATGCGCCACCACACCAGGCTAATTTTTTGTATTTTTGGTAGAGACAGGGTTTTGCCATGTTGCCCAGTCTGGTCTCAAACACCTGAGCTCAGGCAATCCATCCGCCTTGGCCTCCCAAAGTGCTGGAATTACAGGCATGAGCCACCGTGCCTGGCTGGGACTAACAGATTCAGATGATGTCATTCCTATTTTGAGAATTAAAATGTATTTATTAGGTCAGGCGTGGTGCCTCACACTTGTAGTCTCAGCACTTTGGGAGGCTGAGGTGAGTGGATCTCTTGAGCCCAGGAGTTCAAGCCTGGCCTGGGCTCAAGCAAAACCCCCCCCCTACAAAAAATACAAAAATTAGTTCAGCATGGTGGTGCATGCCTGTAGTCCCAGCTACTCTGGAGGCTGAGGTGGTAGGACTGCCTGAACCTGGGAGGCAGAGGTTGCAGTGAGCTGAGATCACATCACTGCACTCTAGCCTGGGTGACAGAGCCAGACCCTGTCTCAAAAAAACAGAAGTATTTTCCTTAATGATGGTGATAATAGATGGTAGGTACGTTCTACGTGCTCTTAGGGAGCATAAATTAAAAGCTGCAGCTCTTTATGGGAACCTGGCTTTCACTTGTTTTCTTGCTTTTTCTGTCAAATCCAGAAATCTGGAACCACTGGTTAAAGAGAAGTCTGAGAGCCAAAATACACACAGCCAGCTGTGAGTTACTTACCTGCCTTACCCAGGAAAAGGACACGGGCTGCTCAAGCACACACCTCTTTGCCATCTATGCCAGCATTTTTACCTTCAAGCCCAATGTTCTCATCATGTTAAGTACATTTGAGTTTAGTAAATAAGTATGGGTTCTAGCCAGGGTTCAAAACCAGTTCAGGGCAGGGCGCGGTGGCTCACGCCTGTAATCCCAGCACTTTGGGAGGCGGAGACAGGCAGATCACAAGGTCAGAGTGGGCAGCCTGGCCAACATGGGGAAACCCCGTCTGTACTAAAAAATACAAAAATTAGCTGGTGGTGTGCACCTGTAATCCCAGCTACTCAGGAGGCTGAGGCAGAACTGCTTGAACCCAGGAGGCGGAGGTTGCAGTGAATCCATATGGCACCACTGCACTCCATCCTGGCAACAGAGGGAGACTCCCTCTCAAAACAAACCAGTTTAGTCACGGATTTAGTTTTGTGGTCTCCTTGTGCCTCATTTTCCCCACCTGTAAAATAGAAACAGTAAGACTTACTTCATGGGATTGTGAGGATTAAGTAAAGCACTTGGAACAGTGCCCAGCACACAGAGCTCAACAAATGTTGACTATAATCCTAATTATCTCCGCAGGTTTCACCTGGACAACATGTGGGGTGTGGGCAGGCAGTGAGAACACAGATGGTAGCCCTCAATGCATCCCAGCCTGAAAAGCACATGAGTCAGCCCTTCCTTCCACTTACCCACTACCTCTCACGCTAGTCGTTGTCTTTTTTGTTGTTGTTTTTGAGACGAGTCTGGCTCTGTCTCCCAGGTTGCAGTGCAGTGGCGCCATCTCGGCTCACTGCAAACTCCGCCTCCCAGGTTCGAACAATTCTTGTGCCTCAGCTTGCCGAGTAGCGGGAACTACAGGCGCGCACCACCGCGCCCTGTTAATTTTTGTATTTTTAGTGGACTGGATTTCACCATTTCGGCCAGGCTGGTCTCGAACTCCTGCCCTCAGGTGATCTGCCTGCCTCAGCCTCTCAAAGTGCTGGGATTACAGGCGTAAACCACCACACCAGACCTCCCTGGTCTTCTTAAAGTGAATCAGTCCGAATTCCTGTAATCCATGTAACTGCTTTGAGTGACTCTGGAACCCTCTTTGAAGCCCCCACAAATACCTAAAAGAGGAGCAGGAGCCCTACAACACATTCCCCTAAACTGTATTCCTAAGAACCATCCAGCTACCTGTGGAACCCTAAGGCCCCTTCCTCATTCTCTTTACCAATATCCTGGCAATGGTTGTTTGAGCCTAGTTAATGACAGAAGCTCCAGCCAGATGCTGATGGGGGTCCTCTACGAAAAGACACCGCCATTCCCGAGGGTGATACTGCAGCGACCCAGTACTTGTGCGCATAGAAGCTAAGGGGAAATTGCCCTACCCTAAACTCCAGTGAAAAGCCCTTTGCAGTCCGACAGGCTTGTATTCACATCGCAGCAGTGTGGGGTTTGGACAAATTCCATAATCTGAGTCTGTTTCCTCCTCTAGAACGCGAGTCTATGAATTCCTGTCTACTGCCTGGAAGTGCCGCTGTCAGGACTAAGATAATGTGTGTACTTTCGGTGCACAGGGGACGCTCAACACGTGCGAGCTTCCCTTGCAGAAAACCAAGAGATGAAAGGCTGGGGGGCCGCCCCTGCCTTGACGTGCATCCCATACTCTCCGAGATCGTCTCTCCCCAGCTAGCGCTTACTCCTGCCCAGGAACCAGATCCTGGGGCCTCCGGGTAGCTCCGGCTAAGGCGCGGGAAGCAGAGGGGGCCAGCGCCCCCAGAGGAGGAGGTTGGGGGGGAAGGAGGCCGCGCCTTTCCCCGCCCCGGGCCTCCCCCCGTCTTGCTCTCCCTCCCCGGACTACCTCCTCCCCCCGCGCGCATCCGGCGACGGGCACAGGATGTTCTTTCGCTCCCGTCCCCGCTCCGCCCCCGCTCTCACTTTCTCTTCGCTCCCCTCCCCCACTCGCGCCGCGCCCGGCGCCGGCACCTAATTTAACTCTTTCTCTCCCGCGCTCGGCGGCGCCTGTGCGCCTCCTGGGCGGGGGTCCCATCCTTCCCGCCCGCCCCCCAGGACGTGGAGCGAGAAGGCTGCCCGGGAAGGGGCGGGCCTGGGCTGAGCGCTGGGCCCAGGTTCTCAGGATCCTGTGGCCCGCAGCTGGTGGAGAGGGCTCACCGGGATCCGGCACTCTAGAACCCCCGCTAGTTCACCCGGGTGAGGGTGGGGGTGAGGGTGGAGATGGGTACCCACACTCGAGACAGCTGCGCGCCCGAGAAAGGCGGCCAGGCGGGCTTAGATGCTGGCCCGGCGGGGGGCGAGCAGGGTCAAGGGCCACCAACCTCATCCTACCCCCAGGTTCGGATGCGGAGGGGCCCAGGGCACCAGCAGAGGATGGAGAGAGGCCACGCCCCTCGGCGACGTCACTGATGTCAAGGCAACCGGGGGCGGGACGGTGGGCTACTGAAGGGCAGACCTCAGGGAATAGAGGCTGCCGGTGGCTCTGGGACG
>NW_012115599.1:11642087-11645317 GCF_000951035.1 Colobus angolensis palliatus
GGCTTTTCAATTTTCTTCAGTCAATGATGTCCAAAAAACAGAGTGAGGGTCAGCTTCTGTTCGCTCTTTGATTCAACAGGCATTTATTGAGCGTTATGCTTGGGGCTGTGCTTAGGCACCGGGATGTTGCGTGCCATCCGAACCCAGCCAGTTGTTGTGAACTACGGTAGGGTGGCTCTGCGTCCCTGGAACGGACGTAATTATTAACAGTGTCCCTTTTCAAGTTTAAAGTGTCCCAGTATGGGCAGTAGTTAAGGAACACCTTTCTCCCAATTCAGAAAAGGCTCCAACCATACGGGGAAGGAATATAAACTATTGGGTACAACAGGCACTTTCCTGGTGCTTTGTATTCTCTGTAATTTTTGCCCCTCATTCTGCAAAACGAGTGTCACTAGCGACTTTTACAGACGAAGAAACTGGCTCAGAGAGGTTAAGAGACTTACCCAGGGCCAAACAGCTAAGTGTTGGAACCAGGATCCAGACCCAAGTTTTATGTGTCCTCCAAAGTATTTCATGCCCGCTTCTCAAAATAAGTAGATGATGTCAAATAAATAAAAGACACTGTCCCTGCCATTAAAAAGCCTACAGCCTATGGGAGAAGAGGTTTAAAATACTACAGGACATAACTAAGCAATAAAACATAAAAAAGATTAGGCGGGGTGCGGTGGCTCACTCCTGTAATCCCAGCACTTTGGGAGGCTGAGGCGGGTGGATCACCTGAGGTCAGGAGTTCGAGACCAGCCCTACCAATATGGTGAAACCCCGTCTGTACTAAAAATGCAAATATTAGCTGGGCGTGGTGGCGTTCAACTGAAGTCCCAGCTACTCAGGAGGCTCAGATAGGAGAATTGCTTGAACTGGGGAGGCAGAGGTTGCAATGAGCTGAGATCGCCCCACTGCACTCCACCCTGGGCGACACAGCAAGATTCCATCTCAAAAAAAAGAAAAAGGAAAAGATTAAAGGCAGCTCACAGGCTCAGAGGGAAGCCACTAGTTATGCCACTCTCCTTTCCACCTTCTGCCCTCCTCTGTGGTTTTGTCTCTTACTGAACAGGGACTCCTACCTAGCAGGCATCTGCCCTCATTCTACTCTGCACCCAAAGTTTTGCAGTTGGTATTTGCCACAACCTTCCTGATATTAACTTGGATGTCAGCCTCTCCCTTCCCCACCAGCTCCCCCCCTCCAGCCACCGAAGATTTTGGGGAAATGAAAAACAGTGGCCCTTCGAAACAAAAGGGCCCCAGTGAGCACTGGGAAGCCAATAGGCTTGATGGGACTGGGGAGACCAAGGCAGGAGAGAGAATTGGAACGGTGGAAAGGGAACACTACCAAATGGATGGGTCACTTGAGGAACATTTGCTGCCCTCCTGCTGTGCAGGAGGCACTGCACTCAACCCTGTGGCCTGGACATGCCATGAGTGAATTCAGGTCCCATCTCACAGAGAATACACAGGTTAGCTAGTGTACTCACTGTGCTTGGTTGAGGAGTCTGAAGTTGATAACATACACAACAAATGATGTTTGAGAAAGATTATTCCAGCAGGGTGTGTAGGAGGAAGGAAAAAGAAAGGACAGCGTGGCAGCTGCTGTGAGAATTTGGGCCAAAGGTGGAATCTATGGGGCTGGAGGGGAAAGGGTGAAGGAGAAAAGTAATGAACAAACAATATATTTTGAAATAAAAGCAACAAAGGGAAGAATTTGATAAGATATCAGACATAAGGATGGTGAAGGAGAGAAAGTAGTTAAACATTAATCTACCTTTGCAGTGAGTTTCAGGACTGGGAGGGTCATGGTGGGCAATGGGGAGGAGCTGGTGTGAGGGACATGAATATGAGTCCAGTCACTTCTAGGCCATGTAAGGGCAGGTGTCCCGTAGGTGACTGGACTTGGAGATAGGGAAGTCCGGAAGAGCAGTGGGCTGCTGTCTGAGAGTGTCCCTGTCATAGCCTCGAGCAATCACTGACCTGGGATCACGAACAGATTTCAAGCATCAGGAAGAAGGTGGGAGTAGATGGCAGTGAAGGTGCCTCCCAACTGGGAGATGCAGTGTGCATTGGCTGGGTGACAGCCTGTGTGGGAAGTGTGATGTATGTATGTATGGGAAGGGGGTCCACGGCTCAGGCCTGTGTTGGCATCTTTAGCCACAGAGGGTGCCAGAGATGCCATCAGATGGCAGGAGGCCCAGGTAAGGCACTTCAGCAGCCTGAGGTCCCTCCCCTAGGCTCACCCTCAAAGGCCCTGGAGCCCAGGCCTATGCTGCCTGCCAGGGCCTTTCCCGGAACCACTCCTCCCCGCCTGCCCTGGCACTCTCTAGGCACAAAGCATCCCTCAGGGCACTGCGCAGGCACCCCAGGAAGCTGGGACGTGGGACAGGTCCCCATCCCCAGGAAGAGCCCTGCTCTGGGCTGCTGTCATCATCACAATGGCCCCACAAGACGCCAGGAGACAGCATAGGGACAGCATAAGTCCCCAGTGGGGACCCCAAATGGGACCCCATTTCCCCTGCATAGAGGTGGAAGGAGGAGCTTTGTGGCTAGGTGGCAGGATTCCTGGGTCTTTATTGTGGTTTGGGGGTGGGGGCAGAAAAGCAGGGTCTCAGGCTTCAAAACACCACACCACCTGCCTCTCCCTCCCTCAGAGGAGGAAATCTTCAGGGGCCTTGTGGTTTTGAGGGGAGGGGGCAGGAAGAGACTCTGAACTCTGGGTCAGCTGAGGACAGAGATAGGGGAGATCCTCTTGCCCTATGTCCCACTTTTCTCCTAGGATCCTCTTCCTCGGCTCCCTACTCTGCCACTACCCCAGAACAAACTCCTACCTCTATTTGCAACTAAGAGTTACATCCCCCATGCCAAGACCTTCCGAGGCGTCCCAGAGGGGTGAGGTTTGGGGAAAACAGAACATGTACACAGCAGCTGTGTGCCTGGCCACACCTGTCGGGTGGGGTGAGGAGAGTGCTCCTCCCAGGTGGGCAGAGCCTGCTGCGCTCAGGCTGGGGGCTGGGAGACGCTTTAATAGAGGGGCGAGATGGCAGAGAGATGCGCAAACCGGCCACGTGGAGGTCCAGCGCGGTAGGCTCGGGCGCAAGCAGACGAGCGGGCCGTACGCTCGCCCCTCCCGTTCCAGGGAGCCGCCGAGTGCCGGGTCGTCGCTGACCGCAGGCTGCAAGAGCGGTTGATCTGGTGAGCGAGCACACCCACTTACCCAGCTGCTGAGTCAGGCTGTTCTCGCT
>NW_012115599.1:11645465-11661921 GCF_000951035.1 Colobus angolensis palliatus
TCGCCCTGTTTGTGCTCGCGGCTTGCGCTCGGCGCGCAGCCTCCCGGCCGCCGCAACCATGCGATTGTACGCTGGGGCAGGGGCTGGCGAGCAATCTCCGGGGTGCGCGTGGGCCCCGCAGCCCTGCCCACTCACCGGCCTTGGAGCACCCAGGCCTAGCCATCCCCCATTTGCCCCTGCTTGGGTACCCCAGGCTTGGGTGGCGCCTGGATTAGCACAGCTGGGGGAGGGAGCAGGTGTGGGGAGCTCTACGAGCAGAAGGAGCCACCCAGGCTGCCGCCAGCGCTCTCCAGCGCTCAGTCCAGGAGGCAAGAGGAGGATAGCTGGAGCTCGCCAGCCCCAGACTTGCGAGACCTGGGACGCAGTCATGTGACAACGGAAGCCCGTGTTGAGGGGGCCAATTCAAGCAATCCCCAGGAGGAGCCTCCCCTTTCCTAGCCTCCCTTGCCTGATCCTTCACAGCAGCCTGGAACACGGAGACTCCAGGGATTCCCGGGGCTGGCAAACCAAGCCCAGCCCTTTTGGACGGTTTGGGAAATCCCTGGCAGGACGCCGGGAGTAGGGAGAGCCCAGACACTGGCGGGTGGGTGTGGACGACAGGGTGGAAGAAGGGCAAGGCCAAGGAAGACGACCCCAAGCTGACCCTGGAATCTGACCCTTTCCTGTGTTTCGCTCCAAACCCCCGGTTTATTCAGAGCCACGTTTTCTCCTTACCCATCCTTCTGTGGAAAGACATCACTAAGTGCTGGTCCTAAAGATCCCACTCTCTCCAAACCAAGGAGGGGACAAAGCATTTATATAGCACGTCTGCCATGAGGAAGGCTCTGTGTTGGGTCCTGCTAGCGAATGTCACTGTGAGGTTAAGACACAGTCCTGAAGTCCTTTGTTCTCCCTCCTTCCCACCTCCACAGTTTGCTGTGCCATTTCTCATGCCAGGAGTGCCCGTCCTCCCTGTCTACCCATCTCTGCTGCTCCAATTCATAAAGCTTCCTTGAAACAGTGCCAGCCAAATCTGATTCCCGTCTCCTCTGAACGCCCAGCACACTCAGTTTGTACCTTTCTCACGGCACAGCATGTGGCCTGTCTCATATTCTAGCTATCTGTTTACTAATCCTGTTCTTCTAACCAGATTAGAAAGTCCTTGAGGCAGAAACAAAGTCTGCTTCTTCTTTGAGCCCTCTCCTCTACTGCCCCCGCCTCCCGCCACCATTCCAACTCATCCCCCACAGGCCAGGCTCGGCACCGGAGTTCATGTTCAATAAATATTGGGTGTATTGAAATGATATCCTCCCCTTGGGCAATTGAAGAGACAAACACACTGCATGTTAGGTTAAATAATAACCCAAGCCAGCAGGTGGTGAGTACCAAATGTGTGTAATAGCTATAGGGACTCAGAAGAAAGAAGGTGGTGATATGGGAGAAAGATCCCAGGAGGTTCTAGGCCTTGAGCTATGTGTGTGTGGAGGAGGAGGAGAGGGGAGGGGTGGATGTGACTCATTCTGGTTGACATCACCACAAAACAACCTCCACGCTAGGCACTTCACATGCATTATCTCTAATATTTAAGGTTGGGGGCATAGGATTGGGAGGCTTGG
Source organism: Colobus angolensis palliatus (assembly GCF_000951035.1). NCBI lineage: Eukaryota > Metazoa > Chordata > Mammalia > Primates > Cercopithecidae > Colobus > Colobus angolensis. Next base: position 11,647,061 of record NW_012115599.1, read on the forward strand.
AGGGGACGGTGCCCAAGCCAGGCCCGCCTTCCCAAAGCCAACCAGAGCATAGAGGCAGCCTTGGATCTGGGCTCCCCACCCTCAGTCCCTGGGCCCTGTCTGTTCTCTGGCCTACCACTCCTACATACTACACCCAAGAGAGCTGCCCAGCGCTGCCTAGTTCTGGATGCACTCTGGTCCCACCCTGGTGAACAACTGCCTGTGTGACCTTGGACAAGGCACTTCCTCGCGGTCATCTGTGCCTCTCTTGCAGCCCTTACAGGCTGTGACTTCTAGTCAGTATCCAAGTGATGTTTGCCACCTTTCCGGGTGTCACCTAGGCTGCTGTGGCTGTCTGCACCCCACATTCCCCCAAACACCCCATGCATACACACTTATTGCTCCCTCCCAGTCTGGAGCTGCTGAGAGGAACAGGGTACAGAGTGTGAGCAGGGATGGTAGGTTTCCTGTGGTTGCAAAAGGAACATCAGGACTTTCCCTGCGGTGCCCCAGCTGTGGGAGAAGTGGGGAAGGAGGAGGCAGGGCCAACCTCGAAGGAACCTCTGCTCTCTTCCCTCCCCTTTTTAGTGCTCACAGCTCTCAAAAAGGCTGGTACAGTTTGTTACGCTGGGGCCGGAATGTACCGTGTGTTTCATATGGCCTCCGTCCAGTCCTACACTGGCCGCTTTATATTTATACTTCCTTCTTTAGCTGTGGCATCCTGCTGTCAGTTACCCCTGCTCTCATCTCCCCATCTTCCACTTGGGCTCCCCAACCCCCCATGGATCAAGAAATGAGTCTCCTGCTTCCCACTCCCAGTCTTTAGGTTCTAAACTCTTGCTGGGGGTGGGAGGGTGAGGTGCAGAGAGACCCTGTAGAAGTTAGACTCCAGAAGGGTGAAGTCCCCAGTCTTTTCTCCCATCACCCAGCCTTGAAACTGCCTCTAGAGCTGTGGAATCTCCACACCAGGTCTGGAGTTTCTCTGGACCCTTGAGGCTGATCCCTCTCCCCTTGCTAGCCTTGTTTCCCAAGCATTTTAACAATATTCCCCAGCCCAGCTAGACAAGCACTATGACAAGCGCTTATCTAGCCCAGCTAGACAAGCCCAGTGACAGCACTGTGTAAGTTGCCTCCAAAAGATTGGCAGACCTGGTCATCATGGATCCTTCCTTGTCAGTCACAGAGAACAGAGGCAGAGGTGGGGGCCTGGCGGCAGGGAGGGGAATCTACCTATATTGTCACCCGCAGGAGTCACACATTCTTAATGGAATTTGACGCTTGATGATTTCTCAATAATTTTCTGAGTTGTGACCAGTTTAATCTCCTCAAAGTGGCTTAGATATTGAGAGACCAATACGTTTATGATCTGGCCTTCCTCCCGCAGGAGCATGGGATATTATTATTCACATCGATGGCTAATCTTGATTGCTTATATGGAGAATTATCTCTGCACAGCAACCCCCACCAGTGTTTGGAACCCAAAGACTGTGGCACAGGAGACTCACTACTAGACCCAAGGTTGAGGTTCAGGTCTTTCTTTACAGGATCTCATTTACTCCTCAGAACAATTCTGGGGTGTGGACGCTATTGTTAGCCCTCTTTGACAGTTAAGGAAACTGAGGCTCAGAAAAACAACAGAGCTCAGCTGAGATTCACACTCAGGTCTCTCTGACACCAAAGCCAGCACTTTTTTTTTTTTTTTTTTTGAGACAAGGTCTCACCCTGTTGCCCAAGCTGGAGTACAGTGGGGAGATCATGGCTCACTGTAGCCTCAACCTCTGGGACTCAAGCAATCCTCCCACCTCAGCCTCCTGCGTAAACGTCCCAAGTAGCTGGGATTACAGGTGTGCACCATCACACCTGGCCAAAGCCAGCACTTCAAAATAGTCTTTGAGTTTGTGCAGATTATGTACCTAAAATGCAAATCCTCCATTTCTCAAGCCTCCAGTCTTACTCCCTCCTCCCTTCAAATGAAGGAGAACTCTGCCTCCTTGGAGCTCCTACATGCCTTGAGGTGTGATCTGACAGCTAGAAAATTGTTTTTAGCCCATTTGACAGGCAGCAATCTGGATGCTAGCAAGGCCCCAGAGGACAGTCTCAGCAGTGGAGTTGGACAGACAGGCCTGCTGGCTGTGGGCTCCGTATGTCTCTTGGCTGCCTGGCATGCCTGCTGCCCCTCACCCTTCACCCAGGAATAAACTGCCTGGTTGTATTGATTTGGCTCTGGGATCCAGAAACCGAGGGCTGAGCCTGGGTTCCGGGGCTCTGAAGTCAGGTCTGTCTGCAGCACCCAGTGACAGTGACACAGCCTCTCTTAGGACCTGTTCACAGCAGGCCTTTGGGAGAAAGCACTACCATTATGTCAACCCCTGGCATTTGTATCAGGCTGTGTACATTTAATATACCTGCCTTAACTCAGTATGATCTTAATATGCCTCTAAAGTAAGAATCAGACCCACTTTCCTGCTGGGAAAACTGAGGCAAGAGCAGCTAAGTTGCATGCCTAAGGGCAAGAAACTAGGTTTGTAGTTGCTGTCTGGGGTGCTTTGTTTCCTATCACAGGGCCTCTCCTGAGCTAAGAGAGGAAAAGTTTTCCAAGATGTCCTGATGATGTGTGGGCTTTCACTCAGCCCTATCACCCAAGGAAGGGACCACAGCACCACACTGCCCATGCCAACCTTATCTGCCTACCCCCAGGGGATGAAGCAGGAACACCAGACATAATGTATTTAGTTGGTCTGTCCTGGTCTCTGGCAATCTGTCCTCTATGGCTTTCATGGGCACATTTTGTCTTTCTGACCTTCTCCTTTCTCTGAGTTCATTTTTCTTTGTTTATCTTTCCTTCTGAATTTCTCTCTCCTTGTTCACTGAGAGTCCTGTTTGCCTCCATCTATCTGTGTTTACTTTTTATTTTTGCTTTTTGTATTTCCAGTCTTCTGGGAATTTCCCAAGATCCCTTCTGCCTTCTTCCCTCTGACACCATCTTGTTTCCCAGGAAGCATCTTCCATTTTTTCCTACCCCCATGCCCTATGCCTCACCTTGTCCTAAGCTGCTTCCAGTGTCAGATTGCTCAGCCTTGTTAATCCAGTGGGTACTTATGGAGCACCTACTGTGTGTCCCAGGAATTGAGTTAATGCCCTAGGAACCAAAGTCTAACATCTGTGCCTGAGCATTTCTTTATTTATTTTTATTTTTATTTATTTATTTTTTGAGACAGAGTCTCTCTCTGTTGCCCAGGCTGGAGTGCTGTGGTGTGATCTCAGCTCACTGCAACCTCCGCCTCCTGTATTCAAGCAATTCTCCTGCCTCAGCCTCCCAAGTAGCTGGGATTACAGGCGCCCGCCACCACCCCCGGCTAATTTTTTTTTTATTTTTAGTAGAGACGGCATTTCACTGTGTTGGCCAGGATGATCTCGATCTCCTGATCTCATGATTCACCCACCTTGGCCTCCCAAAGTGCTGGGATTACAAGTGTGAGCCACCACGCCTGGCCATGCCTGAGCATTTATTAAGCACCTACTGTGTGTGTGTGCCAAGTATTGTGCTACAAACTGGGGATACAAAACCTGGTCGCTGCCCTCCTATGGGCTACTTGGGAAGTCTGAGTCCCTGGTTTACTTAAAAACAGATCATTATAATGTCTTGGGAAGTTGGGGACTGGGTGTGACCAGAGCAGAAGGTTCAGGGAGAGAGGAACTGGCCAGGCAGAGCAAGGGTGCAGGGCGTTCCAGGTAGAAGGAACAGTGTGTACAAAAGCATACAGGCGTGAAGCAGCCCGGTGCTCTCCGGTGGGCACTGGGAGTTGTTTGGTCTGGCTGGACATGGAGTGCAGGTTGGAGAGCCCGGGGAGATGAGGCCAGAGGCAGGCAAGCCCAGATGGTGCAGAACCTCGTGTTCCAACAAGAGTTGACCTTTATCCTGGAGCAGCCGGAAGCCCAGGCAGCCTCATGGTTCCCTGCAGCCCGGGAGCTTCAGAGCTGAGCCTGGGTCAGAGCCAGGCCCAAAGCATTCTCCTCTGATCCCCCATTAGCCCACATTCACAGCCCTCAGCAAGGCCTGTGAGAGTTAGTCACTTAAATATAATGCTATTTCCAAAGCTCATTCATTCATTCATAAATGTTTAGCAAGCTCTGATGTTTGCCAGGTGCTGCTCTGAGCACCATGAATGGGTCATTAAACCCCACAGAGGTTCCAGCTTTCAAGAAACGTATATCCTTGGCAGTTGGGAAGGGGACAGGCCATAAAAAACCAAACAGAACAAATAAGAAAGAAAATTTCAGATCACGATATGTGCAAATAAGAAAATGAAACAGGGATGCAATGGAGTGTGATGGGCGTCTGCTGAGTAGTCAGGGAAGGCTGCTCTGAGGAAGGTTATGTTTGAGCTGAGACCTGGTTGACAAGAACAAACCAGTCATGTGAACATCTGCAGGCTGAGGGTTTCAGGCACAGGAAACAGCACAGCGCATGCAAAGTCCTCAAGTCATGAAAGAGCTTTGTGTTTTCCAGGTTTAGAAAAAACACTGGGTTCAAATCCACCACTCTTCAGTAATCCTCTGCAAGGATTATTATACCCATTTTGTAGAGATGGAAACTGAGGCTTGGTCAGGAAGCTTAGTTTGCTGGTCAGAATCACAACTGGGAGTACACATTTTGGCTGTAAAGCCACTATTGTCGGCTGGGCATGGTGGCTCACGTCTGTAATCCCAGCACTTTGGGAGGCCGAGGCGGGCAAATCACCTGAGGTCAGGAGTTCGAGACCAGCCTGACCAACATGGAGAAACCCCATCTCTGCTAAAAATACAAAATTAGCCGGGCGTGGTAGCACATGGCTGTGGTCCCAGCTACTCGGGAGGCTGAGGCAGGAGAATCATTTGAACCCAGGAGGCGGAGATTGTGGTGAGCCGAGAGCATGCCATTGCACTCCAGCCTGGGCAACAAGAGCGAAACTCCATCAAAAAAAAAAAAAAAGCCACTATTTTTGGGGTATTTTGGGGTGTGTGCATGTATGTGTGTTTTTTTTTTTAAATAAAAGCATCAAGTTCAGCAACCATGTGTCCTAAATTATCTAGAATGGTCAAATTTCTAAAATTCTTTTTTTTTTTTTTTTTTAAGATAGAGTCTCACTCTGTTTCCCATGTTTCCCAGGCTGGAGTGCAGTGGCACGATCTCAGCTCGCTGCAACCTCCACCTCTCCGGTTCAAGCAATTTTCCTGCCTCAGCCTCCCAAGCAGCTGAGATTACAGGTGCCTGCCACCACGCCTGGCTAATTTTTGTATTTTTAATAGAGACAGGGTTTCACCATGTTGGCCAGCCTGGTCTCAAACTCCTGACTTCAGGTGATCCACCCACCTCAACCTCCCAAAGTGCTGGGATGACAGGCGTGAGCCACCGTGCCCGGCCCTAAAATTCTTACTGTCTCCTGGACAGTCATCTTGGACATGCTTTGTGTTACATAACATGACTTCAAGCCTTGTCTTTGTCATGTACTACCAGTGGGATCCTAGACTAGCATTTCACCACTTTAAGCCTCAGTTTCCTAATTTGTAAATAGGGAGGAATTGTAATCATTCCAATATCACAGGCTTGCTGGGAGGATTAAATGAGATCATCCACATCAGGGTCAGCACAGTGCCCGGAATGGGGTACCTGTGAAATTAATGGTGATTCTTCTTTATTGTTACCTTGGGAAATGGAGGCCAACTGCAGGATGATGGTGGCTCCAAGCAGCTGGGGACCCAAAACATGCACAGAGAAACAGAGACCAACAATGTGAGGCCTCTGATGCATGAGACAGGCAGGGGAGTGGTGGGAGGAGAGAGCAAGAGTGAGCAGCCAGGAGGGCCTCTTCCCTTCCCTTTACCCAGCCTCTCACTCCTCTGCTAGGATCCTACATTGACACATCTTGTACTTCCTGTTTCCAGGGAAATTCCTCACTGCCGGACTGCACCCACCCTTGAGGACCTCACAATCTCTTTGGGCAGAGCAGAAGCCAGACACAGACAGGGACTACGAAGCGACAATCCCCAGCCCTGTGTGTTCAAGGAGCCCCCGAGGGGCAGGCGGCCACGCTGCAGAAGGCTAGCCTCTCCGACCCCCAGGGAGCCTGGCGTGGGCTGCAGGGACAGAACGCTTCTCAGAGGAGGTAGGGACCCCATGGAGTACGTGACGCCGGGCCCTCCAGCTGCATGCTCCAGTTAGCAGGACAGAGACCCCTCCCCACCCATTCCCAGCCTTCCCTGGCTTCCTGCTCTGCTGCTGGGAGGCCCTGTCACCACACATGCGCGTGCACACGCTAACACACACACCCCTCCCAGGCACCCCCGGAAGACCAGCTGCAGCTGGGGGTGGGGGTGCACAGAGCACAGCCAGGGTTCTCAGATCCCTAGCCTGCTCTCCCACCCCGCCCTAGCCCCCAACTGCCGAGCTGCTTCTAGGTTTAAAGCAAAACATGACTCTGTCCTTCCTGCTGCTCAGTGGCAGCAACACTGCCTCGGGTTATTTTTAGCAGGGATGCAGGGAAGGCACAGTTCTCCTTGACTTTAACTAGGGACAACCCCCAACCCCCAACCAAGACTCAACAGAGGAGGCCGGGTATGGAAACCCCCCTCCCAGAAAGGGGAAATGGTGTGTTTTCTGTTCCTTCAATTCACTAGAATGGGAGTTGCAGTCAAGCTTGGGGTTGAACTGATGGGAAATTCTAGGTTCCAAAGCCTATGTATGGGCTCTGCCCCATTCCTGGTCTCTGTGTTTCCATGAATCTGGGAAGCCAGAGGCACACAGTGTCTGGAGTCGAGGTGTGGGTGTTGGGGTCCCTGGGAAACTGTTTGGTTATAGCCAGGCTCTGTGGACTACACAGGGGCACCAGGCATTGTGGGTGGTGTTTCACAGGCACTGGCTAAATAATTCATTAAACTGAGCATGTCCATTCCGTGTATTTTTCCGTATGTGTATCTTTTAGATGCTAGCAGTACTTGATGAGGTATAATGTACATACATTCCGCATACAGTAAAATGCACAAATCTTAAGTGTACAACTTGATGAATTTTGACAAATATATCTGCCCATGTAACCATCACCTAGATCAAGATTTCAGACATTTTCACCACCTCCAAATTCCTTTGTGCCCTCTTCCAGTCAGTCTCCACCACAGAGGCAACTGATTCTGATTTCTATCTATCACCATAGATCATGTGTGTGTTTTACAAAGTTAAAAGAAATACAGCTGCTGTCATAGAAGAGGGAAATGAGCAATAAAGTTCTTAACATGAAAGGGAGGCCTCAAAAAAGGGGGTTACTGGAACTGGAAAAAAATGAAGGTATCATTGGCCTGGGAAACAGGAGGTTTCAGACTCAGCCCAACACCTCAGGGTTGGGACCAGAGGGCTTGGGACACTTCTTGGAGCAGAAAGGCTGTGAGTTGGGAGGGGGCAAGGGTAGGGCCAGCCGTGGCTCAGGCCCAGCTAGCTGCCTCCTGTTCTGCTAGAGGTCCCTGCCCCTCCTCCCGGCCCTCCCCACTGCACAGTTTCAGCAAGGCCAGGGCTGCAAGGAAAGGTTCTCTCAGGGGCATCCCCCCAGAGGGAGAGTTTAGGGCCCCTGTGTAGTTAGGTTATTTGTTTTTCTTGCCTTCCTCTTCAAGGTCTGGGACTCCTACATCCTTTGTCCTGCCTCTGGGGAGGGGAGAGGCTGAGGCTGTCAAAATAGAGTGCTAGGGAAGAGTCACGATGCTTTACTTTTTTTTTTTTTTTTTTTTTTTTGAGACGGAGTCTCGCTCAGACGCCCAGGCTGGAGTGCAGTGGCGCGATCTCGGCTCACTGCAAGCTCCGCCTCCCGGGTTCACGCCATTCTCCTGCCTCAGCCTCCCGAGTAGCTGGGACTACAGGCGCCGGCCTCCTCGCCCGGCTAATTTTTTGTATTTTTAGTAGAGACGGGGTTTCACCGTGTTAGCCAGGATGGTATCCATCTCCTGACCTCGTGATCCGCCAGTCTTGGCCTCCCAAAGTGCTGGGATTACAGGCGTGAGCCACCGCGCCCGGCCTACGATGCTTTTCATTCTTTCCTTCCTTTCTTCATTCAGAAACAGTTATTTGAGCACCTATGTCGTGCTGTAGATTCTGCCAGGTGCTGGGGATAGGAGGATAACTAAGTCACATTTTAGCTTGCTATGGAGTCCAAGTTGGCATTCCCAGGTGAGGCCAGGCCTTATACCTCCTTCATGTTGGAGATGAGGGGCCCCGAGAGGGGAAGTGACTTATTCAGAATCACACAGCTAGCTGCTGACAGAGGAAGGCAAAGAACAGGGATCCCTGATTTAGCCCTAGAAGGGGATAAGAAAGCAAAGGAAACCAAACCAACAGCCAAATCCCCAGTGTTCCCTCCTGCAAGCTTTTTAGGGTAACAAAAAGCACTGACCTGGAGTAAGAGGACCTTATTTCTACTGCTAGGTCTTAGAAACACTTCCTCTCTGGGTCTCAGCTTTATTCCATGAACACGCTGGAGGCAGCTTGCAGAGGACCTCTGGCTCTCACAAGCACACCCTGTATTTTCCTGCCTCTGTGCCTTTGCTCGGGTTGTTTCTGCCGCCTGGAATGCCCCCTTCCCCTCCCACTTCCTTCCTCTGACATTCTCCTAATCATTTCTGGCCTAATTCAAATGCCACCCCCAGAGGCCCCCCAGTCCTTGGGCATCTGGGGAGTGGTGTCACCCAGGTCTCCACTACCAGAACAGAGCCTCCTCCATTTTTAACCCTCCCATCCTAGGGCACAGCCTTCCAGGGAGACGGGGTCAGTCACTTTTGGAGGAATTGAAGGGATTTATTCCTCCCGCCCTACACTTTCACATGCCCCTTTTCAACATTCAGAGACTGATGCCATCCTTCTGCTGGGCCTCCAAGACATTGTGCTTTCTGCTGGCCATGCCAGCCCAGGCTGGAGCATCAAACTTGGGCACTTCTGGCAAAGGTGGCTGCCCTGGGAGGTGACCCCAGGAAGGACGGCGGGGCCTCAGCCAGAAGCACAGCTGCCCCACCTCAGTCGTCCAGTCCTCATTCACCAACACCCGAGCAGAAATCCTCCTTCCACCACAAACACATGACTCCTGTTCCCACAACCATATCCAGACCCACTCCTATCTGCCTGCCTACAACAGCAAGTTTGCGAAAATGTCCCCCACTGCTCCCACAGCTCCCCTGCCCTCCCGTGGGTGGGCGTTGCCACGGGTGCACATTCATTGCACATACACACAGGGCGCACACAGACATGCACATGGGCGCATAACGGGCAACACAGATGTGGACACATGCATGCATACACACAGATGCATACATGGGCACATAGCCCCACAAACACACGTGCACATGGAGCACACACTCACACATACATGAACACACGGGCGCACAGGCACACACAACACACACTGTCTCATGCTAGGGGGCTCCTCTCCACCCTCAGCTCTCAGGCAAGCCTAGCTCACACGCCTTGAGCTGAGGACGCTGTAGGGGAAATGTGGGCTCAGTTGCTGGTTCCTAGCTGCCTCTGGCTTTATATCCAACTGGAGTCTTTTCTATTAATTTTTCCTACTGATGGCCCTATGGGAATGAGAGAGTGCACAAGAGCTGTGGGTTTACTCTGGGACAGCACCTTGTTTGGGTGCCTGGTAGGAATGGGGATGGGGGCGGGGGCAGGGTAAGGATTCCATCACTTCTAGGAACAAAGGTCTCCAAGGAGCTGAGGTTTGGTGAGAGCAGTAAACACAAGGCTGGTCTTTCCTCTCACTGCCACACTCCTCCCTCCAGCCCATCCATTCTTCCCATTGCTGCAGATGCCCCAGGCCCATGCTCTCCCCTATGGGGAGGTGGGAAGGCTTGGAAGAGGGCTCAGTCCCAAGGTTGATGTGGCAGCTTTGGGACTGGCAGCAGGGTTCCAAGCTGTCTAGACCCCTTCAACAGAAGGGTGGCTTCTCTCAGACTCCTTCAGGGCAGCACAGCAGAAATCCAGAGACCAGCCAGGTAGGGGAAAATGTTTGCGACCCAGTTACCAGATCTTGAGAGTTGGGCAGGGAGGAAGCTTGGATTCAATTAAACCCGATTCAGCTGCAGTCACTGAGTACAGAGCACGTGCCTGGGATGGGTTGGGGCAGGTAGGAAGGGTGAGGGGTGTCACAGAAATCACAAGACACAGTAACTGTCTTCTAAGGGTGTGTGTGTCTTGGTGTGAGAGACTGGGGAACATCACGTAGGCAGAAGAACTCCTGAGAGTGGAATTCAAACACAACGTGCTGCACACTGAGGCCATCACCTCTGCCCACCCCTCCCAGAGCATACAGACACTGCCACTTGCCTGATCTTCCTGTTGTCTTCCCTATTTTGTTTTTATTTTAGAGTCAGGGTCTCTGTTGCCCAGACTGGAGTGCAGTGGCACAATCATAGCTCACTGCAACCTTGGACTCTTGGGCTCAAGTGATTCTCCCACCTTGGACTCTCGAGTACCTAGGACTATAGGTGTGTGCCACCACACCCAGCTAATTTTTTTTTTTTTTTTGAGACCAAGTCTCGCTCTGTTGCCCAGACTGGAGTGCAGTGGCACAGTCTTGGCTCACTGCAACCTCTGCCTCCTGGGTTCAAGCGATTCTCCTGCCTCAGCCTCCCAAGTAGCTGGGATTACAGGTGTGTGCCACCATGCCCAGCTAATTTTTGTATTTTTAGTAGAGATGGGGTTTCTCCATGTTGGTCAGGCTGGTTTTGCACTCCCGACCTCAGATGATCCACCCGCCTTGGCCTCCCAAAGTACCGGGATTACAGGCTTGAGCCACTGCGCCCGGCCCTCACCCAGCTTATTTTTAAAAATGTTTTTAGAGATGAGGTCTCCCTACCTTGTGCCCAGGCTGGGCTCGAACTCCTGGCCTCCAGTAATCTTCCTACCTTGGCCTCTTGAGTTGCTGGGATTACAGATTCGAGCCATTGCCCCCAGCTGTCTCCCCTATCTTGGTAACTAATGTCACATGGCAGCCCAGGACAGAAACTTTTGGGCCACCCTAGATTCTGCCCTCCCCTACCCCATCCAATCAGTCCTCACATCCCAGGGGTTATTCTTGTCCCATCGTTTCCATCCAACCCCTCCTTCAGGCCTCACCACCACTGCCTTGGCGTTTCTTACCACTTCCCTCCCAGGGTTTCTAATGGCACAGGGGCTGGAAGGATCTCACCTTCAGGTTTATGCCATCCTTTTCTCTCCATTCTCCACACAGATGCCAGAATGATCTCAAACTCCTGACCTCAGGTGATCTGCCCACCTCGGCCTCCCAAAGTGTTGTGATTACAGGCATGAGCCACCACGCCCAGCAGAACACAGAATATTTTTGAAGAAAACACATTTTGAGAGTAAAATCCTATACATCTTTTTTTTTTTTTTTTTTTTTTTGAGACAGAGTTTCACTCTTGTCACCCCGGCTGGAGTGCAATGTCTCCATCTCAGCTCACTGCAACCTCTGCCTCCCGGGTTCAAGCAATTCTCCTGCCTCCCGGGTTTAAGCAGGCACCTGCCACCACACCCTGCTAATTTTTGTATTTTTAGTAGAGGCAGGGTTTCACCATGTTGGCCAGGCTAGTCTCAATCCCCTGACCTCAGGTGATCTGCTCACCTCAATCTCCCAAAGTGCTGGGATTAGAAGCATGAGGCACCGTGTCTGGCCTTATTTTTTGTTGTTTTGTTTTGTTTTGTTTTGTTTTGTTTTCTGAGTCTCACTCTGTTGCCCACGTGGGAGCGTGGTGGCATGATCACAGTTCACTGCAGCCTGGACCTTTTGGGCTCAAGCAGTCCTCCCTCCTCAGCCTCCCAAATCATTGGAATTACAGGCGTGAGCCACCTTGCCCAGCCCATCTTGCTTTTTAAATAGAATTTATGTGAATCTCCAAGCCTAAGATTTTTCTTTTCTTTTCTTTGAAACTGAGTCTTGCTCTGTCACCCAGGCGGGAGTGCAGTGGCACGACCTCTGCTCCTGTGTTCAAGTGATTCTGCCTTAGCCTCCTGAGTAGCTGGGATTCAGGATTACCCTGAAACCCTGTCTCTATTAAAAATACAAAAATTAGCAGGGTGTGGTGGCAGGCGCCTGTAATCCCAGCTACTCAGGAGGTTGAGGCAGGAGAATTGCTTGAACCCCGGAGGCAGGCACCATCATGCCCAGCTGATTTTTGCATTTTTAGTAGAGATGGGGTTTCACCATGTTGGCCAGGCTGGTCTTGAACTCCTGACCTGAGGTGATCCACCCACCTCAGCCTCCCAAAATGCTGGGATTACAGGTGTGAGCCACCACGCCCGGCCGCCTAAGATTTTTTAAGTCAGTGAAGAGAGATGTCCTCATAACCCCCTAAGGACCTGCTTAACCATGGATGGGTGTCAGCCCCTTACTAAGCAAGCCCTGTGGTTTTATGCCCCCAGGGAGACAGACCCACTGAGAAGTGACCCCAGGCCTCCGTTGAAAGAGCCTCATGTCTCAGTGGATGGACTGGGGACAGATTGTTCCAATCAGGGATGTCTGTGAGGGATTTCTGGAAGAGGTGAGATTTGGGCTGAGTCTTGACAGATTTTGACAGTCAGAAGGAAGGGAGAAGGGCAGGAAGTCAAGAAAATATTTGGACCCCAAGGCTTAGTAGTTGGACAGGCAGGACAGGGAGGCAGGGGAGAGAGGATGTGAGGGTGTGACGCAGGTCACAGCCCTCCTGGGTGGCTGCACAGTTTTGGACAAGTGGTTGCTTTTTACATTCTCTGCTACCCTTTATGCAAATTGAGCACTTAAGTCTGGGAAAAAGCTCACATGAGAATCCCCAGGGCAGGAGTGTTTGCTGATCCCTGGGTCCCCACCCTCCAGCTAAGCTGCTTCAGCCTCCTACACTGACTTCTGAGAGGTGTTGTGGCTTAGCGTATACGTCACAGCTCTGCCGCTTGCTAGAAGGGCAGGTCTTTTAAAACCTCTGTGCCTCCATTTCCTTAACTGTCAAAGGGTGGTAGTGTCTACCTCATAAGGTTGTTGTTGGAGACTAAATTAGTTAAGGCACCTTAGACCATCTAGACCACCAGCTTCATTAAGTGCTTAGTAGACATTAGCTAATATTGTCACTGGATCCAACTGTCTTCATAATGAGGCAAAATTCCGTTGGGCTGTCCCTCTTCTAGGCCACAGGATTTGGCCTTGGTTGCTGCTGCATTCTAGTCCTAGGGTTCCCTCAACAAGTGTGGCTCCCGTTGACCTGAGCCACATCCTTCTCACTCACCACATGCCCCAAGGAATCACTCCCCTCTTTTTGCCCCTCCCCACTTATGCCCACTCTACTGATACTGGCCTCTTGTTATAAGATTTTTTCTTTCTTTCTTCTTCTTCTTCTTTTTTTTGGGGGGCGGGGGAGGGGGGCACAGGAACCAGATCTTGCATTGTCGCCTGGGCTGGAGTGCAGTAGGGTGATCATGGCTCACTGCAGTCTTAACCTCCTGGGCTCAAGTGATCCTCCCACCTCAGCCTCCCGAGTAGCTAGGACTACAGGCGCCCACCACCACACCCGGCTTTGGGATAAAATTAGTTTTGCTTTGTGCCCACAGGACCTGGACAGGACAGCAAAACTGTGATGAGAGTTTACTAAATAGTTTTGGGGAGTGACCAGGCCACACAGCCAGCTTCAGTTCAAGGGTCGGCCCAGTTCCTGCCGTCAGAAGTGAGTCTCAGAAGACGAGGCACTGGTGCCTCAGCATCTCCCTGAGCGGAGCCAGCTTACCACCCTGCACGTTGCCAGGCTTGGGAGATACCTGTTGGTGGTTTGCATGCCAGGGTGAAAGCAGCATCTAGCTATGCAATGGCAGCCCTCAGACCTCTGGGAACTAGGCTGGGATGGTAGACAAATCTGGCTCCTTGCTGTGAAGGGGCAGGTAGTGAGGGGATTGCCTTATGAAACGGAGCCTGGGCCCTTTCCTAGTGCCAGGCCCTATGAGCTGTTCCTTAGCAAACCACGAGGGCCTCCATGCTTCTCTTTGAACTTCCAGGTGTATCTCCCTGCAAGATAACTACCACCTTACCATACTTACCCTCCTTACCCACTTCTGGGGCTTTCTCCTGACACCTCCCATTCTACAAAAGCCTTCTCTAAGATTCCCCTGTAAAATGGAAACAAACAAACATCTCTGTGGCAAGGGCTGAGATGATGGAGTTGGCCTTAATAGTTACAAATTCCAGGTGACGGGCTTAATTCACTTTGGTGCAGGGGATAAAGGGAAAATAGAGAGCGGGTAACAAACAATTATTTGCAAGCTATTTTCTAGAAAATACAGAGAGGCCCCGTGTGGTGGCTCATGCCTATAATCCCAGCACTTTGGGAGGCTGAAGTGGGAGGATTGCTTGAGCCCAGAAGTTTGAGGCCAGCCTAGGCAATATAGGGACATGCTGTTTCTACATTTTTTTTTTTTTTAATTAGCCCAGTGTGATTGTACGCACCTGTAGTCCCAGCAACTTGGGAGGCCTAAGTAGGAGGATCATGAGCCAGGAGTTCAAGGTTACAGTGAACTGTGATTGCACCACTGCACTCTAGCCTGGGCGATAGAGCGAGACTGTCTCAAAAAACAAAAAACAAAAGAACAGACAGAAGTAGAAACATAATGTACCAGACTAGTAAGTACACACACACACTGTGTGTTTTAAATCAACTTTACGGGGGCATAATTTACATACAATAAAATGCACCCATTTAAGTATATAGTTTGATGAGTTTTGACAAATGTTTACCTATGTAATGTCTATGATAATATAGATTAGTTCCTCCACTCTAAAAGTTTCCCCGTTTCTTTTTCTTATCTTTCTTTCTTTTCCTTTCCTTTCCTCCCCTCCCCTCCCCTCCCTTCC
>NW_012115599.1:11662181-11664213 GCF_000951035.1 Colobus angolensis palliatus
TGGGATTACAGGCACCTGCCACCACACTGGCTAATTTTTGTATTTTTAGTAGAGACAGGGTTTCACCATGTTGGCCAGGATGGTCTTGAACTCCTGACCTCAGGTGATGCACTCACCTTGGCCTCCCAAACTGTTGGGACTACAGGCATGACCCACAGCTCCCGGCCTTCTTTTTCTTCTTTTGAGACAGGGACTTACTCTGTCGCTCAGGCTGGAGTGCAGTGGTGAGATCGCAGCTCAGGGAAGCCTCCACTTCCCAGACTCAAGTGATCATCTCACTTCAGCCTCCCAAGTAGCTGGGACTACAGGTGCGAGCCACCACACCTGGCTTTTTTTTTTTTTCTTTTTGTGGAAACAGAGTTTCGCCATGTTGCCCAAGCTGGTCTTGACTTCCTGGACTCAAGCCATCTGCCTACCTCAGCCTCCCAAGGTGATGGGATTATGGGCATGAGACACTGCACCGGCTGTCTTTGTTTCTTTTTGCAATCAGTCCCTACCTGCCAAGCAAGGGCCCATCCCTACCTGGTCCAGTCTGCTTTCTATCAGTATGGATTAGATTTATATTTCCTAGAATTTTACATAAATGGAGTCATACAGTATGTACTCTTTTGTATCTGGCTTCTTTTGCTCAACATAATGTTTTTGAGATTTGTTCATGTTTTTGCACATATTAAGTAATTTGTTCCTTTTTATGGCTGTATTGTATTCCACTAGATGGTTATACTACAGTTTATTTATTCATTCTCCTGTTGATGGACATTATGGTTGTTTGTTGTTTCAGGCTGTTATGAAAAAGTTGCTGTGAACACTCTTGTACAACTCCTTTTGTGGACACATGTTTTTATTTGTCTTGGGAGCAGAATTGCTGAGTCGTGTGGCAAATGTGTGTATGCTTAACTTCAAAATAAACTGCTAAACTGTGTTCCAAAGTGACTGTATGTTCTCGCCAGCAAAGTATGAGAGTTCCAACTGTTCCACATTTTGGCCAGCTCTTGGTATCATTGGCTTTTTATTTTTCACACTTTTTTTTTCTTTTTTTTTTTTGAGACAAGATCTCACTCTATCGCCCAGGTTGGAGTGTAGTTGTGCAATCATGACTCACTATAGCCTCAATCTCCCTGGGCTCAGGTGAGCCTCCCCCTCAGCCTCCTGAGTAGCTGGAACTACAGGCACACACCACCATGCCCAGTTAATTGTTTTATGTTTCGTAGAGACCCGGTTTCCTAAGTTGCCCAGGCTGGTCTCGAACTCCTGGGCTCAAGCAATCCTCCTACCTCAGCCTCCCAAAGAGCTGAGATTACAGGCATGAACCACTGCACCCAGCCCTATGTTTTGCTCTTCTGGTTAGGTGCGGAGTATCTCACGCTGAAGCACACAGATGCTGCCCTGCTACCTTTTCTGAAGCTACTCTTCCTGCCCCTTGGTCTTCTGCAACTGCTCTGAGCATCCTTCTGCTTCTGCATGTGCTAGGATCATTTCCTGGAATTCTCATCATTTGGGCCTTAGCACAGATGTTACCTCCTCAGAGGTCTTCCCTCACTACCCTCTCTAATGGAATTTTCCACACTTTTTATCACATTACCCTGTTTGTCCCGTGAGAACATAAGCTCCATGAACAAACATATCTTGTCTGTTTTGTTTACCTAAAAGCCGTGCCTTAGAGATCACAGATGCTCAATATATATTGCTGAATGGACTTGCAAGTTTAAAATGTATGTTCAACATATTGACCTTTGGGGTCCTGGGAATGAAAGTGTTTGCATAACATCATATCAGAAATATTTAAAGCCTAAGTTATTTTTATTGTCTGGGACTGTTCTCTTTTGCATGTAAATATCTTAAAGTCCTACAAATATATAAAACGAGAAAGAAAAGAAAAAACAACCATAGTTTCATCAAACTATGTTGATTTCTAAAAAATCAAATTGTTATGGTTTAGAAATACAAATCGGCCGGGCGCGGTGGCTCAAGCCTGTAATCCCAGCACTTTGGGAGGCCGAGACGGGCGGATCACAAGGTCAGGAGATCGAGA
>NW_012115599.1:11664366-11670177 GCF_000951035.1 Colobus angolensis palliatus
AAAAAAAAAAAAAAAAAAACAAAAAACTACAAATCATTTTTAAATTAGTTTAAAACTGATTTTCTAAAGTTCACTTTTGAATAAGTTATATTTGCACATGGTGAAAAATTCTAACAGTATATACTTCTGGAAAATGCTGCCCATATGCAAACATAGTTATATCTTTCTGCACTTTTTTCCAAAAATAATATCATACTGTATGCATTGCTTGCACCTTGCTTGTGCATTTAACAATTTATCTTAGAAATCAGTCCACGTCATTATATGTGATATGGTTTGGACCCGGCGGGAGGTAATTGAATAATGGGGGCAGGTCTTTCCCATGCTGTTCTCATAATAGTGAGTAAGTCTCATGAGATCCAATGGTTCTTTAAGGGGGAGTTTTCCTGCACAAGCTCTCTTCGCCTGCCGACATCCACATAAGATGTGATTTGCTCCTCCTTGCCTTCCGTCATGATTGTGAAGCCTCGCCAGCTATGCGGAACTGTGAGTCCGATCAAACCTCTTACTTTAGTAACTTGCCCAGTCTCAGGTATGTCTTTATCAGCAGCGTGAAAACAGACAAATATAATATATATCAGTTAAGATTAGATTTGGCTGCTGGTGAAAGAAAATTAAAAACATCAGTGCCTTGCAAAATTAGACATTGATTTGTCTCTCTAATGAAGTCCAAAGGTAAGTGGCCAGGCAATACTAGGATTCCATAATTATCAGGGACCTAGGATCCTTCTATCGTTTTTATGCCATCTTCAACATGGTGCTTCTACTTCATGTTCCAATATGGCTGTCTGAGCTCCTGCCATTACATCTGCATCTATCTAGAAAAAACAAAACAAAACAAAACAAATGTTAACAAGAACACAGGGGCCCACCTACCAGCAAAGGAGGCTGGAAAATTTATTCTTTATTTCAAATAGCCATGTACCCAGCTCAAAAATCAGAGGGGAAGAGGAGGATGGATATTGGGGCACAACTAACAATCTCTGTTATAAGTATACATAGATTTGCCTCATTAAAAAAAAACACTAGGGCCGGGCGCGGTGGCTCAAGCCTGTAATCCCAGCACTTTGGGAGGCCGAGACGGGCGGATCACGAGGTCAGGAGTTCGAGACCATCCTGGCTAACATGGTGAAACCCCGTCTCTACTAAAAAAAATACAAAAAGCTAGCCGGGCGAGGTGGCTGGCGCCTGTAGTCCCAGCTACTCAGGAGGCTGAGACAGGAGAATGGCGTAAACCCGGGAGGCGGAGCTTGCAGTGAGCTGAAATCCGGCCACTGCACTCCAGCCTGGGCGACAGAGCGAGACTCTGTCTCAAAAAACAAACAAAAAACACTATATAGAATTCCATTGTACAAGGCCAGGTGTGATGGCTCATGCCTGTAATCCCAGCACTTTGGGAGGCCAAGGTGGGTGGATCATCTGAGGTCAGGAGTTTGACACCAGCCTGGCCAACATGGTGAAACCCCACCTCTACTACATATACAAAAATTAGCCAGGCGTGGTGGTGCACACCTGTCCCAGCTACTCAGGAGGCTGAGACAGGAGAATCTCTTGAACCTGGGAGGCAGAGGTTGCAGTGAGCCAAGATCACACCACTGCACTCCAGCCTGGGCGACAGAGGGAGACTCTGTCTCAAGAAAAAGAATTCCATTGTACAAATGTACCATTATTTATTTAACCAGTTGGCAGGCCTTAAGTTATTTATACTCAGCACAAATGATGCTGCAAGGAACTAGATCTTTATACCTACCTACTTCCTTGGCATATATGGGAATATTTCTGCAGGAAAAATTCCTAGAAGTGGAATTATTAGGTCAAAGACTGTGTTAGTTATTGCCAAATTTCCCTCTGAAGAAGTTTCATCAATCTTTGCTCTTACCAATAATATTTTCCCACACCTTGACCGACCTATTGTATTACAAAACTGTAGCAATATTCTAGGGAGAAAATGATGTATCCGTCTGACAGGTATAACATGGTCTTGCTTTACATTTCTCTTATCACAAGTTAGGTCAGAAGTCATGAGATCATGTCCTTTGCCAGAACATGGAGCTGGAGGCCATTATCCTTAGCAAACTAATGCAAGAATAGAAAACCAAATACCGCATGTTCTCACTTATAAGTAGGAGCTAAATGATGAGAACACGTGGACACAAAGAAGGGAACAACAGATACTGGGGCTTACTTGAGGGTGGAGGGTGGGAGGAGAGAGAAGGGAGATGATCAGAAAAAATAACTATTGGGTACTAACTTAGTACCTGGGTAACAAAATAATCTGTACAACAAACTCCCTTAACATGAGTTCACCTGTATTACAAACCCACACATGTACCCCTGAACCTAAAATAAAAGTTAAAAAAACAAGTTAGGTCAAAAGTCTTTTCATACTTACCAGTGATCTAAATTATGAAAGTAGTTCAAGTATCTGGTAATACACTTAAAACAATCTAAAGAGAAATATAATAAAAACTAGTCCTTTTTCCTACCCTAGATTCCCAGTCCCATCCCCTTAGGCATAACCACCATTAAGAGTTTCTTGCATATCTTTCCATAAAGTTCCACTGGAACTTTAATTACATTTAACTATACATATAACATTTTAAAAAAGTAGAAGTGGGAGTATCCATTATATTCTGTTCTATGCTTTGCTTTTTCACCTAATATATTTTATAGGTCTTTTTATGTAAGTACATAGATACATATCATATTCCTTTAAATTGTTGCGTATGTTGAATGGCAAAGCCATAATTTAGTAAAACAATCTCCTGCTACTGATGATCAAATTATATTTAGTTTCTTGCTGTTACAAATACCGCAGAGAACATCATTGTATATATAGTTTGGCCAACATGTAGGAGTACAGCTATAGCATGAATTCCTGGAAGTGGAATATTAGGTCATTGAGTATGTGGGTTTTAAAATTTGATAAACATTGCTAAATTATCTGCCAAAGAGGTTATACAATCTTCACTCCCACAAACGAAAATGGCTTTGCCCTATTTCCCACATCCTTACCTATATTGTATATTATCAAACTTTTAAATCAAGTAGATACAAATGGCATATCATTATATTAAATTGCATAATTTTCATTATGAGTGAGGTTCAGTATCCTCTTATGTATTTCTTTTTTTCTTTTTCTTTTTTTTTGAGACAGAGTTTCGCTCTTGTTGCCCAGACTAGAGTGCAATGGCACGATCTTGGCTCACTACAACCTCCGCCTCCCAGGTTCAAGTGATTCTCCTGCCTCAGCCTACTGAGTAGCTGGGATTACAGGTGCATGCCACCACACCTGGATAATTTTTGTATTTTTTATGGAGACGGGGTTTTGCCACATTGGCAAGGCTGGTGTCTAACTCCTGGCCTCAAGTGATCCATGTGCCTGGGCCTCCCAAAGTGTTGGGATTACAGGCGTGAGCCACTGCATCCAGCCAGTGTTTTCTCTTATATTATCTTTATAGTTTCATCTTTTACCTTCAGATCTTTGTAAGAAATGAGGTAAGGACCTAGTTCCCCTCACCCTCCTCACCCCCAGATAGCTAATCAGTTTTTCCACCATTGTTGTTGAATACTTAAATGTTTCCTCACTGCTCTGAAATGTCCATAGGTAGTTAGAACTATTTCTATGTTTTATATTATTTCATTTGTATGATTTGATTAAAATAAATTTGCAGGCCAGGCACAGTGGCTCACGCCTGTAATCGCAGCACTTTGGGAGGCCGAAGCAGGCGGATCATGAGGTCAGGAGTTTGAGACCAGCCTGACCAACAGAAACTCGGTCTCTACTAAAAATACAAAAATTAGCTAGATGCATTGGTGTGTGCCTGTAATCCCAGCTACTCAGGAGGCTAAGGCAGGAGAATTGCTTGAACCTGGTAGGCGGAGGTTGCAGTGAGCCGAGATCGCGCCATTGCACTCCAGCCTGGGTGACAGAGTGAGACACTGTCTAAATATATATATATACACACACACACACACACACACACACATATATATTTGCATTTCACATGGCAGAATCAAATTGTTTTAGTGACAGTTTTGTACTACGTTTTCCTCTCTGGTGGGGCGATAATTCTTTTTCAGAATTTTCATAGCAATCTTTACATGCACATTTTTCCAAATGAATTTTAGAATCAGTTTGTCAAGGCAAAAAAAATCATATTGTCATTGGGATTGCAAACAGTAAGTATTTTTGTACCTCAGTCTACAAAAATATACAATTTATAAGCAAAGGCCTATAAGTGATATATGGTATCTATAAATCCCACAAAACATGTTGACAAGCTATTAGGCCTTCTCCTGAGGCTCCCAGTGATCTTGGTGTCTCAAAGCAGCTTCTGCAACTGGGAAATTGTCTCAGGAGCTAAATCCAGCCATCTAGATATATTCTTAGTTTTTTGAGCAATAAAGTTGGGAAACCATTCTTTCTTGTTGAGGTGTCACTGGTACAACCAAGTGAAGGCAGTAGGTGCTGCATTGGAGTTCAGCACCTTGGGAAGAACAGAAAGAAGCAGCTTCAGATCTGGCAGTGGTCATCCTGGAAACTACAGTGGGCAACAGGCTTCTCTGGGCTCTCAATTACTTGTCTGTGACTCTGTAGGCCTGGAGCTCCTTTCTAGATACCTGATCCCACTTCTCTATAGAAGTAGAAACTGCAGCATGGAGGGGAGAGAAATTTCTCAAGTTTGCACAACTATTTAGTGAAAGATCAGAGCCCAGAGATCAGGTGTATCATTAGTGGATCTTGGTTACAAACAACAGAGTCCTATCTGACTAGAATGAACAGAAAGGGGACTTATTTCAGGTTGTTAGGTAACTCACAGAATCATTGGGAGGGAGGAGACAGACAGATTCCAGGCTAAGCTTGTAATGCCTAAAATCACATTGCAGAGAAAATGATTGCTACCACCATTGCTGAACACTGATGCTGAGAACTTAATGTTAGCACAGCCACGCCTGACTCCAGCACCAATGCCAAATTCGACTTCAGGAACTTGACCTTACAACCCTGCGAAACCACTTCTGTTGCCATTGTGACCACCAAGCCTCCTTCTGTGCACTTCAGAATTGAAGTCTTTCTTGGGTGTGTGATTGGTAGAACTGGGTCACATGTCAATGTTCTAGCTGCAAGGGAGGCTGGGAATCTGAGTTCTGACTTCTAGTTTGAGAGGCAAAACCCATAATAGAGGAATTTCCCCAGTACAGAAAGGCCAATTAGAATTGGACCAATACTCCAAAGACAACTACATATGCTAGACAAATATCTTTAAATCTTTTATAAAATTGATAAATAATATTAGTACATATTTATGGGGTACATGTGATATTTTGTTACATACATGGAATGTGTAATGATCAAATCAGGGTATTTAGGGTATCAGTCACCTTGAGTATCATTTCTATGTGTTGGGATTTAACTTTTATTTTTTATTTTCTTTGAGACGGAGTCTTGTTCTGTCACCCAGGCTAGACAGTGGCTTGATCTTGGCTCACTACAACCTCTGCCTCCCAGGTTCAAGTGATTGTCGTGCCTCAGCCTCCCAAGTAGCTGGGATTACAGGTGCCCAGTACCACACCTGGCTAATCTTTTTTTTGGCTCACTACAACCTCTGCCTCCCAGGTTCAAGTGATTCTCCTGCCTCAGCCTCCCGAGTAGCTGGGATTACAGGTGCCCAGTACCACACCTGGCTAATTTTTGTATTTTTAGTAGAGACAGGGTTTCTCCCTGTTGACCAGGCTGGTCTCCAACCCCTGAGTTCAGGCCATCTGCCCACCTTGGCCTCCCAGAGTGCTGGAATTACAGGCGTGAGC
>NW_012115599.1:11670302-11675387 GCF_000951035.1 Colobus angolensis palliatus
TGTTGCCCAGGCTGGAGTGCAGTGGCATGATCTGGGCTCATTGCAACCTCCACCTCCCAGGCTCAAGCAATTCTCCTGCCTCAGCTTCCCAAGTAACTGGGATTACAGGTGCCTGCCATCACACCCAGTTAATTTTTGTATTTTTAATAGAGATGAGGTTTCATCATGTTGGCCAGGCTGGTCTTGAATCCTGACCTCAGGTGATCTGCCTGCCTTGACCTCCCAAAGTGCTGAAATTACAGGCATGAGTCACGGGGCCCAGCCTGAATTTAACTTTGAAAAAACCTTTTTTTTTTTGATAAAATACAATTTGTTAATGTATAATTCCTTTAGTTTCATATCAAATAAATCTTTGTTTAATGCAAAGTCACAGAGATTTTCTATGTGTTCTAGAAATGTTCTTGGTTTTGCATTTAGGTCCAGGATCCATTTTTAGTTAATTTTTCTGGTCCAGGATCCATTTTTAGTTAATTTTTCTATATGGTGTGAGATGTAAATCAAAGCTTATATTTTACATGCCATTATCCAGTTGTTCTAGCACCATTTGTCAAAAGACTGTCTTTTCTTTTCTTTTCTTTTTTTAATTTTATTGTAGGTTTGGGGTACATGTGAAGGTTTATTACATAGGTAAACTCATGTCACAGGGGTTTGTTGTAGAGATTATTTATTTAATCACTCAGGAATTACGATTTACATCTTAAATGCATCAAAAACCTAATGAGATAATGAGAAATTATTGGACCAAGATAGAGGAAAATGTAAGAGTTAGGTTAGGGTTGCCAGATAAAAATACAACATTCCTGGCTGGATGCAGTGGCTCACGCCTGTAATCCCAGCACTTTAGGAGGCCAGGATGGGTGGATCACTTGCGGTCTGGAGTTCCAGACCAGCCAGGCCAACAAGGTGAAACCCCATCTCTACTAAAAATACAAAAATTAGCTGGGTGTGGTGGCACATGCTTGTAATCCCAACTACTTGGGAGGCTGAGGCATGAGAATCGCTTGAGCCTGGGAGGCAGAGGTTGCAGTGAGCCAAGATCATGCCATTGCACTCCCTCCTGGGTGACAGAGTGAGACTCCGTCTTAAAAAAAAAAAATACAGCGTTCCTGGCAGGTGTGGTGGCTCACGCCTATAATCCCAACACTTTGGGAAGGTGAGGTGGGAGGCATGCTTGAGCCCAGGAGTTCGAGATCAGCCTGAACAACATAGTGAGACCCTGTCTATACAAAAAATAAACAAAATTAGTAGGGCATGGTGGTGCACATCTGTAGTCCCAGGTACTCAGGAGGCTGAGGTGGGAGGATTGCCTGAGCATGGGAGGTTGAAGCTGCAGTGAGCTGAGATTGTACCACTGCACTCCAGCCTTGCAACAGAGTGAGACCCTGTCTCAAAAAACAAACAAACAAACAAAAACCCAGCACTCCCAGTTAAATTCTTTTTTTTTTTTGAGACAGAGTCTCGCTCTGTCACCCGGGCTGGGGTGCAGTGGCCGGTTCTCAGCTCACTGCAAGCTCCGCCTCCCGGGTTTACGCCATTCTCCTGTCTCAGCCTCCCAAGTAGCTGGGACTACAGGTGCCCGCCACCTCGCCTGGCTAGTTTTTTGTATTTTTTAGTAGAGACGGAGTTTCACCGTGTTCGCCAGGATGGTCTCGATCTCCTGACCTCGTGATCCACCCGTGTTGGCCTCCCAAAGTGCTGGGATTACAGGCTTGAGCCACTGCGCCCGGCCATTTTTTTTTTTTAAGACAGAGTCTCACTCTGTCGCCCAGACTGGAGTGCGGTGGCTCAATTTCAGCTCACTACAGTCTCTGCCTCCTGGGTTCAATAGATTCTCCTGTCTCAGCCTCCCGAGTAGCTGGGATTACAGGCATGCGCCAACACCCCTGGCTAATTTTTGTATTTTCTTGGGTAGAGACAGGGTTTCACCATGTTGGCCAGGCTGGTCTTGAACTCCTGACCTCAGGTGATCCACCCGCATTGGCCTCCCAAAGTGTTAAGATTACAGGCGTGAGCCACCATGCCCGGCCATTTCCTCCTTTTTAGTGAGTGTCGATTATGATTTTACCTTCCCTGCCTCACCATTGTGTGTGGGGAGTGGATAACTTGAAGTTCAAAGGTCTTCAGATCGAGAGCAGCATCAATTGAAATTGAAGACTCATTCGTACCTGGCCTTGATTTAGATGAGGAAAGTATGGACGTCAAGCTCAATACTAGCACATTAATGGGGTGAGACCTTGGGGGGATTTAAGGGGCAGTGAGTGTATTGTACATGTAAGAGCAAGTGAATCATTAGGAGACAGAAGATGGACTGTGATAGAGAGTAACCTTAGTGGTCCCCAGAGAACCATGTGTCTGAATATTCACACCATTGTTAGTTCCCTCCCATTGAAACTGGACTGGGCTGTAACCTGTTTTAACCAAGAGAATGTGGTAGAAGTGATGCTGTGTCAGTTACAGGCATAAACCTTAAGAAGGCCTGACAATTTCCATGCCTTCCGTGTGAGTAAGACCAGTTTGAAAGTGGATCATTCAGCCCTGTTCAAGCTGCCCCAACCCTTGCCACATAGACTAGAGACCAGCTGTCCCTGCTGAATTCTGTTCAAATTGCAGAATGATGAGCAAATGATGTGGTTTGGATTTGTGTCCCCACTAAATCTCATGTTGAATTGCAATCCCCAATGTTTACAGGTGGGGCCTAGTGGGAGGTGATTGGATCATAGGGGTGGATTTCTTATGCGTGCTTTAGCACTATCCCCTTGGTGCTGTTCTTGTGATAGTGAGTGAGTTCTCATGAGATCTGGTTGTTTAAAAATGTGTGGCACTTCCCTGCTCCCTCTCTTGCTCCTGCCATGTGAGAGGCCTCGATCCCCTTTTGCCTTCTGCCATGATTGGAAGCAGAAGCAGAAATCGTTATGCTTCCTGTATAGCCTGCAGTGTCACGAGCCAATTAAACTTCTTTTATTATTTATTTATTTACTTATTTATTATTTTTTGAGATGGAGCCTTGCTCTGTCTCCCAGGCTGGAATGCAGTGGCACAATCTTGGTTCACTGCAACCTCTGCCTCCCAGGTTCAAGCGATTCTCCTGCCTCAGCCACCCGAGTAGCTGGGATTACAGGCTTCTGCCACCAAGCCCAGCTAATTTTTGCATTTTTAGTAGAGACAGGGTTTCACCATATTGGCCAGGCTGGTCTCGAACTCCTGACCTCAAGTGATCCGCCACCTCAGCCTCCCAAAGTTGGGAATACAGGCATGAGCCACCGTGCCCGGCCTTATTATTACTTTTTTTTTTTGGAGTTTCGCTCTTGTTGCCCAGGCTGGAGTGCAATGGCGCGACCTCCACTCACTGCAACCTTCGCCTCCCAGGTTCAAGCGATTCTCCTGTCTCAGCCTCCTGAGTAGCTAGGATTACAGGCATGCACCACCACACCCGGCTAATTTTGTATTTTCAGTAGAGACGGGATTTCACCTTGTTGGTCAGGATGGTCTTGAACTCCTGACATCAGGTGATTAACCCACCTTGTCCTCCCAAAGTGCTGAGATTATAGGCGTGAGCCAATGCACCTGGCCACCTCTTTTCTTTATAAATTACCCAGTCTCAAGTATTTCTTTATAGCAATGTGAGAACAGACAAATAACAGTGAGTAAATATGACAGCTGTTTTAAGCCAGGAGTAAGCAAACTATGACCCACGGCTGGCTATTTGTTCTTTTATTTTTATTAACAGCTTTTTTGAGATATAATTCACATACCATACAGTTCACCCACTTAAAGTGTACAGCACAATGGTTTTTAGTATATTCACATATGTGTGCAACCATTATCATGGTCAACTCTATAATAATTTCTCAAAAAGAAATTCTGTATCCTTCTCCTATCACCTTCCCATCCTCCCTTCTTTTACACCCCCAGCCCTAAGAAATCTATGTATTGTCTCTTTTCTTCCCTGTTCTGGACATTCCATATGAATGTAATCATATAATATGAGATCTTTTGTGACTGCTTTCATTTATTATGTTTTCAAGGTTCATACATGTTGTAGCATCTATTAGTACTTCGTTCTTTTTTTTTTTTTTAAGACAGTGTTTCACTCTTGTTGCCCAGGCTGGAGTGCGATGGTACAATCTCAGCTCACTGCAACCTCTGCCTCCCGGATTCAAGCGATTCTCCTGCCTTAGCCTCCTGAGTAGCTGGGATTACAAGGCATACGGCACCATGCCTGGCTAATTTTGTATTTTTAGTAGAGACAGGGTTTCTCCATGTTGGTCAGACTGGTCTCGAACTCCCAACCTCAGGTGATCCATCCACCTCGGCCTCCCAAAGTGTTGGGATTACAGGTATGAGCCACTGTGCCTGGTCTTACTTCATTCTTTTTTTATGGCCAAATAGTGTTCCATTGTGCAGATATATCACATTTTGTTTATCCATTCATTAACTGTTAGACATTTGAGTTGGACCCACCTTCTGGCTATCATGAATAATGCTGATATATACATTGGTATCCACGTATCTGCTTGAGTTCCTGCTTTTAATTCTTTTGGATAAATACCTATGAGTGGAATTACTGGAATATATGGTAATTCCATATTGAACATTTTAGGATTGCCAAACTGTTTTCCACAGCCATACCATTTTACATTCCCACCACTAATGCATGAAAATTCCAGTTTCTCCATATTCTCCCCAATGCTTGGCACCCTTGTCAAAAATCAGTTGACCATAGATGAGTGAGATTATTTCTGGACTTTCAATTGTGTTCCCTTTCTCTATAAGTCTATCCTTGTGCCAGTACCACACTGCATTCATTATTGCTGCTTTGCAGTAAGTTTTGAAATCAGGAAATATGAACCCTCCTACTTTGTTTTTCTTCTTAAAAGTTGTTTTGGCTATTCTTGGTCCATATGAATTTTAAAATTACCTCGTCAATTGCTATAAAATAGTAATCTCAGATTCTGATGGGGATTGCATTGTATCAAAAGATCAATTTAGGAAAGATTGGCATTTTAAAAAATGTTAAATCTTACAATCCATAAACGTAGGATGTTTTTCCAATTTTTTTTTTTTTTTTTGAGACAGAGTCTGGCT
>NW_012115599.1:11676047-11682419 GCF_000951035.1 Colobus angolensis palliatus
TTTTTTTTTTTTTTTTTGAGATGAGTCAAAAAAAGGTGTGAGCCACCACACCTGGCCTAAAGACCATCTTTAATTTCTTTCAACAATGTTTGTTGTTTTCTAAATTTACACTTCTTTCATTAAATGTACTCCAATAAAATGTATTTTATTCTTTTTGATGCTATCATAAATGAAATTGTTTTTTTAATTTCATTTTTGGATTGCTCATTGCAAGTATGTAGAAATACAATTTATTTTTGTTAATTTTTCTTATATTCTGCAACCTTGCTGAATTTGTTTGTTAATTCTAATAGTTTTTTAGTAGATTCCTTAAGATTTTCCTTATACAAGATTGTGTGTCCATGAAGAGATAGTTTTATGTCTTCCTTTCTACTTGGATTCCTTTAATTTGTATTTCTTGCCTAATTGCCCTGGATAGAACCTCCCGTATAATGTTAAATAGAAGTGTTTGGAATGGTTGCGTATGGTGGCTCATGCCTGTAATCCCAGCACTTTGGGAGGCCAAGGCAGGTGGATCACTTGAGGTCAGGAGTTTGAGACCAGCCTGGCCAACATGGTGAAACCCAGTCTCTACTAAAAAAATACAAAAAATTGGCCAGGTGTTGTGGTGTGCACTGTAATTCCAGTTACTTGGGAGGCTGAGGCATGAGAATCCCTTGAACCCAGGTGGCAGAAGTTGCAGTGAGCTGAGATCAAGCCACTGCACTCCAGCCTGGGTGACAGAGCGAGACTCTGTCTCAAAAAAACAAAACAAAAATAAGTAGAAGTGGTTGGAATAGACATTCTTCTCTTATCCTTGTCTTATTTCCTGGGGAAAGCATCCATTCTCTCACTGTTAAGTATGATATTGGCTCTAGGTTTCTCACAGATGCCCTTCATCCGGTTGAAGACGGCTGCCTGTTTTTGTAAATACAGTTTTGTTGGGACACAGACATGCCATTTGTTTATCTATTATATATGACTGCTTTTTGCTATAATGACAGAGTTGAGTTGTTGTGACAAAGACTGTAGTGCTTGCAAGTCTAAACTATATACTATCTGGTCCTTAAAAAAAAAAAGTTGGATGGACATCTGTTTTAAGCCACTAAATTTTGGAGTAGTTTGCTATGAAGCAATACATAACTTAAAAATCTACCAGTCTTAGACTGGGACCCCAAAGAACTGCACAATTGAGTAAAGGAGAACTGTAAAAAACACACACACACAAAAGAAAACAAAACAAAAACCCTTCCATAAACGTAGTCCAGCTTTGAGTCATCAGGTGACTCAGAAAATCTGGAGCCCTGAAATTGAGTTAAGATGATCCTAGACTGCCAGTGCCCCTAGATACCTGGTAGAAGCAAATGGAAATCTTTCCCAGAGGAAGATATTATTATTGTTACTTAAAATGATTTTTAAAAGTACAACGTCCAAAACATAACCAGGTATATGGTGACATGAGAATGAATCAGTAAAAACTGATAATGGGGCAAGGAGTGGTGGCTCACACTTATAATTCCAGCACTTTGGAAGGCCGAGGCAAAAGGATCACTTGAAGCCAGGAGTTGGAGACCAGCCTGGTCTCTGCAAATAGTGAGACCCTGTGTCTACAAATAAAAAAGATTAACCAGACATATTGGCACACACCTGTAGTCCCAGTTACTTGGGGGCTGAAGTGGGATAATCACTTGAGCCTAGGTGGTCAAGACTGCAGTGAGCCATGATCACACCATTGCACTCCAGCCTACGTGACAGAGTGAGACCCTGTCTTGAAAATGAAAACAAAAATAGAAACTGGTTGGTTGCAGTGGCTCACACCTGTAATCCCAGCACTTTGGGAGGTTGAGGCAGGTGGATCACCTGAGGTCAGGAGTTCAAGATCAGCCTGGCCAATATGCCGAAACCCTGTTTCTACTAAAAATATAAAAACTAGCTGGGCGTGGTGGCATGTGCCTTGTAATCCCAGCTACTCGGGAGGCTGAGGCAGGAGAATTGCTTGAACCTGGGAAGCGGAGGTTGCAGTGAGCCGACATTGTGCCACTGCACTCCAGCCTGGGCGACAGAGTGAGACTCTGTCAAAGAAAGAAAAGAAGAAAAGAAAAGAAAAGAAAAAGAAAAGAAGGAAGAAGGAAGAAAGGATGGAAGAAAGGAAGGAAGGAAGGAAGGAAGAAGAAAGAGAGAAAGAACCAAATAGAAATTCTAGACTTAAATAATAGAATAACCAAATGGAGCTCAATAGTTGGGGTTTAAGAAGAGTTTTTTTTTTTGTTTTCCCCTGAAAAGAGACTAAGTGAGCTGAAAATAGAAGAAACTTATTAGGACAAAGCATAGAGGGATAAAAGACAGAAAATACAGAAGAAAGGGATGAAGTAAGAAGGTTGAATGTGTTTCAATTGGAGCCCCAGAAAGAAAGAAGATAAAGGACAGAAACTGTATTTGAACACATAATGGCTGAAAATTGTTCAAAACTGAACTATTCAAAAGGCGATAGGCAGCCGTGAAATGACAGATATCTACTCTACCATGTAGTCTCTCTTTTTTTTTTTTTTGAGACCGCGTGTCACTCTGTCACCCAGTCTGGAGTGCAGTGGTGCAATCTCGGCTCACTGCAACTTCTACCACCTGAGTTCAGGCAATTCTCGTGCCTCAGCCTCCCGAGTAGCTGGGACTACAGGCGCACGCCACTATGCCCGACTAATTTTTGTATTTTTAGTAGAGACAGGGTTTCACCATGTTGGCCAGGCTGGTCTCGAACTCCCGACCTCAGGTTATCCGCCCACCTCGGCCTCCCAAAGTGCTGGGATATGAACTACCACACCCGGCATATTCTGACTCTTAAAAACCTTAATGTACAAAGCTGCCTTTAAAAGGATTCTGAAACCAAGATGAAGGTAGCTCGGTAGTAGGTGGAGCAGGGCTTGCCTGGGCTGAGTTTAAGTACAAGCTCTGCTACTTCCTAGCTGTGCCACCTGGAGAAAGTTGCCAAATGTCAATTTTCTCAAGTAATAAATGAGAATAAAGAGTAACACCGGCCTACCCCATTGTGAAAATCAAATGATAAGTCTGGGCAAGGTGGCTCACACCTGTAATCTTAACAGTTTAGGAAGCCAAGATGGGAGGATCTCTTGAGCCCAGGGGTTTGAGACCAGCGTGGGCAATAGAGTGAGCCCTCATCTCTAAAAGAAACAGAAAAAGAGAATCAAATGATAAAATGCATGTGAATGAGTCTAGTGAATGCCAAGTGCTTTTAAAATGAGATGTGGTTTGAGCAGTTCCACAAGCATGCCCAGGGTCACTACCAGTGACAGGCAGGACTGGCCACATAATTTGCAGGGCCCAGTGAAAAATGAGAGTGCAGGGCCCTTTGTTAAGAAAGTACTAAGAATTTCAAGACAGCGGCAGTAGAGCATTAAACCCAGCACAGGGCTCTTCGAAGTACAGGGCCCTGTATTCTACACAGGTCACATACCCATGGAGCTGGCTTTAGTGACAGACCCTGCAAAAAACCATACTGTGCCTTAGGAAAGGGCTGCTCACCCCACACCCAGATATCTGCAGCCATAGCCCATGTCATCTTTGAATTCTGAAGGGCAGCAATGTTTTGGGAAAATGCAAGCACACGTGTTTCCAAATGCCAAGGAAGGCAAGTGCAGTGACTGGAGTGGTTTTCTGGGAGAGTGGGTGGGGCTAGCAAGGCTGCCATCGGAACTGTGGAACTGACTGTTCTCCACAGACTCTGGCCTAGAAAAAAAAGAACCCTGTGGCTGTATCTACAGGGCCTGTTGTTGTTGCTGCGGTGTATTACAACACAGTCTGGCAGCCTCCCCTGCCTTTCTGTCTTCCTCCTGGAAGAGCCTGGTCCCAGACATGTGACACGTCCACACAGCCCTCTGCAGATTTGCCCACACTGCTCCTCACTGTTCCCTCAATTATTAGGCTTTTCCAGGTCTGCATGCTTTTTGCTCATGCTGTCCCCTCCTGCCTGGGAGTCCCTTTCCTCCTTGTCCACACTCCTCTGTCTGGCAAACACCTACTTCATCTTCTAAGATTCAGCTCTACTGTCAGGTGACCTCTTCAATGAAGCCTTCCCTGCCTTTCGTAGGAAGAGCTGATTCCTCTTTCCTTGGCACCTTCCACTGTGCTCTATGCAGACATCTATCACAACCCCTGTAACATGAAGAGGAGAACTGACATGTTACATGTATGTCACTGTCTCCTAGACTGAAGCCCTTGAGGGTTTGGACATATATACCCTGATAGCATAGAGCTTAATATGTGCTGTTATTTTATTTTATTTTATTTTTGGTTTTATTATTTTGAGACAGAGTTTTGCTCTTGTTGCCCACACTGGAGTGCAATGGTGCCATCTCAGCTCACTGCAACCTCCGCCTCCCAGGTTCAAGCGATTCTCTTGCCTCAGCCTCCCAAGTAACTGGGATTACAGGCATGTGCCACCACACTGGGCTACTTTTGTATTTTTAGTAGAGATGGGGTTTCTCCATGTTGGTCAGGCTGGTCTCGAACTCCCAACCTCAGGTGATCTGCCCACCTCAGTCTCCCAAAGTGCTAGGATTATAGGTGTGAACCACCGTGCCCAGGCTAATATGTGCTGTTATTAAGCATAGTAGATGCTTAATCAATTGGTATTAGTATACAGAGGAATTTTGATCAACTTTGTCTTTTTGTGTTAATGAATGAATAAGTTCTTTCAGTGACTCTCCCTGGCAACTGGTAAACAGGGAAGCTTCTAGGCATTGAGAATAGACAAATGACTGAGACAGAACCCCTGCCCTTGAGGTGGTTTCAGTCTTGCCTTTATTTGTCTTTTCTGCAGACATCATCTCTCTCTTTTTTTTTTTATCTTTTTTTTTGAGATGGAGTCTCACTCTTGTTGCCCAGGCTGAAGTGCAATGGCACGATCTCGGCTCACTGCAACCTCTGTTCAAGCGATTCTCTTGCCTCAGTCTCCTGAGTGGCTGGGATTACAGGCATGTACCACCACGTCCAGCTAATTTTTTTTTTTATTATTTTTAGTAGAGACGGGGTTTCTCCATGTTGGTCAGGCTGGTCTCAAACTCCCGACCTCAGGTGATCTGCCCACCTCAGCCTCCCAAAGTGCTGAGATTACAGGTGTGTGAGCCTCTGCGCCCAGCCCCCAGACATCATCTCTTGAAGGCAGCATGTTGATTTGATTTGTAGACGAGGCTCTTCACAAATATTTGACTGCAATATAGTGCCAAGAAAGCAGGTTTGGAGTCAGGAGACATGAGTTCTAATCTGACTATGGGACATTAGGTTTCCATAGGTAACTATTAGGTCCCACGGGTAACTAGCTATGGGACATCAGGTTTCTGTTTCCTCAAAAATGAGGGAGTTGAGTTAAGAGATTCCCTAAGGCCCAGGTGCAGCTCCTTCATCTCTATGGGAGCGACTCAGAGGTAGCCATCTGATTGGAGGAAGGTAGGTTCATCCTGAACCTGCTTTTGCTCAGTAGTTTACCCTTTGGAGTTGGCGGAAGAACTCAGCCATTTTGTTTTTGTTTTTGTTTTGACGGAGTCTTGCTCTGTCACCAGGCTGGAGTGCAGTGGCGTGATCTCAACTCACTGCAACCTCTGCCTCCCAGGTTCAAGCGATTCTCCTGCCTCAGCCTCCTGGGTAGCTGGGACAGCGCGCGCCACCATGCCCAGCTAATTTTTGTATTTTTAGTAGAGACGGGGTTTCACCATGTGGCCAGGATGGTCTCCATCTCTTGATCTCGTGATGCGCCCACCTCTGCCTTCCAAAGTGCTGGGATTACAGATGTGAGCCACCCCACCCGGCCAAACTCAGCCGTAAGGCCTCTTCGTGTTTTAATCTCCTGGGATCTCCTGCTTGAAAGGTAACAAGCCAAGAGAAAGTATGGTCTTTACAGTTACTGGGTGTCCAGAGGGAGGTGATATCTGCTAAATTGGTTCTCGAGGTGGGATTTCCCCAGTCCCGACTGAGCATCTTAGACTTCATGGGGTTGCTTCCTAGGGCTAACCCGGCCAGCTGACCTAACAAACAGCCTGGCCTGCCCCTCTCCAGCCTCTGGGTAGGCCCAGTGGACAGATAGGAGGGGCAATGCCTTCAGAGAGCGATACAGATGGGAAGTCAACTAGCTTGCTTAGGCATTAATTTCTCGGGAGGTAAGAGATGTTGTGAGGGGGTGTCAGTTTCCACCATCCCTTCTCTATGGCCCCCACAAAGGGCAAGGGCCAGACACGTGGGCTGGCGTGGAGAGGCGGAGAAGCCAATGAATGGGGGCGGGGACTCATTTGCATGGACGGCGAGCGGCCACCAATCCGGACAGGCGGCTCGACAGCCCGCGCGCCTTTTGGGGGCGGACTGACAGCCCCGGGACCCTATGGAAGG
>NW_012115599.1:11683364-11687187 GCF_000951035.1 Colobus angolensis palliatus
CCGCTTGTGGAGGAGTCCGCGCAGCGCCGTCTAACAGGTGATCCCCGTCACTCCCAGGCCATACCGAAGCGACTGAACGCTGTGCCAGGGGTCCTTATGCTCTTCAGTTCTGGGACGTGAAAACGCCTTCCGCCTTACTGATCGTCCAAAAAGGTGTACAGGTCACAGTATAAGAGTCAAAAACCGATATTGCCAAAAAGACACTTCGAGCGTCAGGGTGCAGAGTGGCTTTCTTCGATCAACGAGCCGGCAGGAACATCGTAGTCACTAAAATCGGGTTCTGCAGTGGTGGCGAAAGCGTAGTAAGGTTGAAGTTGTAAGCGGAGATGCAGAACTCTAGATACCCTTCAGTGTGGTTCAGGACAGTGTGTTCAGCGTTTGGCCGCCGTTCAGTAAATTCTGCATGAAGCAGTTTGAGCTCGTGGTTTTGGATTTACTTTTCAGGAGTATGTTTTCCAGTGGAATAAGGCTTACTACTGAATGGGAGCTTTCTTTGCCTCCCTGAGGGTAGACAGGAGTGTTTATTTTCATTGTCTTCCCATTTTGTTAGATTGTGGACAAGGAAAAAGTTAAAGCATGTTTTGGTTAAGTATTTTTAATAGTCTGGGATTTTATCCACCTCCCCCATAAGGGTTTTTACTTGAAAGAATTGTAAAGTAATTCTCTAAAGGGAGCTGCTTCTCTTGGTGTTTGAATCAAGAGCCAAGAATCGACTTGAAAAAATTCTTATTCTGGTGGGAAATTTTTATTGTCATACTTTCACTTCACCATTTTCTGTTTATCTCTCCCCTAACTGACCTCTGCCTGACAATCTACAATTATGGCCCTGACCAATTTAGAGATTCTATACAAATAACATTTTTAAAACGAGGGTTATTAATACTCATTATTAGTGAGAAACACTTGATTTAGTTACCAAGTTTTTTTCTCCTAATGTGTCTTGGTTGATATCTGTATTAGGTATGATTTATACTTCAGAGATTAAGTTTAAGTTAAGAACAAAGTTGCTAATCTTGATTTAATTATGCTAGCTTATTATTCATTGAATGGTCATTTTACTTATTTGCCTAGGTAATTAAAGTTAGCTGATGACTGATAAGAGTTCGCCACTGAACCATCAACTCTTTAATCATTAATTGTGACTATTTTAGATTTAAAAAAAAAAGATGGTCTTTATTGTTTTATTTCTCCAAAACAAGCTATGAGGTCTTTGTATGTTTCTGAATCTTTAATTCTTTTAGTTATGGGAATTTTGGGTGAATTTCTTTTTTAAAACATAATTTTAATCAGTTCAACATGAAAAACTTAAAATACTGCATTAGGCAACTAATTAAATCTTTAATTTTCTGTTTATTCTTGGAAAATAATGCATATTTTGGGTTCAGTTTAGTTTCCTAAAGGCTTCTCTGCTTAGGATGAATTAGTCCGGAGAAGAAAGAACATCCTGTTTGTATACCTGTAAAAGAAGTTACTACTGTTAAAAGCTAAGTTGGCTTTTTGATGCTTAGTGTGGATAGATAGGTTGAACAATGATTCATCCTCACGTTTGGAAGACTTATTCTATGTAAATAGTTGTAAGGAGCCGGATAAGACTGTAGCTTCCATTATTTTTGATCATTTATGTAATTGCTCTTTAGTGTACTTGAATATGTTGAATACTATTCATAATTAGTTGTTTATCCTTATTCTATGATGTATGTATATATACCACATACAATTGTATTTCATATTTATTTACATATAAGTATATTTTAGTATTTTAACTGTAAAAGTTAAAGTTTTATTAACTTTAAGTTTAATTAAAAGACCATTTTAAAATTCAGTTTTTAGATATTTTAATTATTGACTTTTGTCTACTTTAACTTGTAATAGATGATATCATAAAATTATCAACCACAATTTCAGTTTCAAAATTAAGCATAAGTTGAATTCTCAAATCCACACAATAAACATTGGGAATGTTTTTAAAGCCATTTACCCTCAGGTTTAACTCCTTTTGTGTTTGGAGGTGATAGTAAGTATTTTTAAGTAAATAAAGCTACAGAAAACAAGGACTTATATTAAAACAGCTAACTTTGAGGATAGATCAAATGGCACTATTATACACATTAGTATTCCCCTTTTTTTTTGAGATGGAGTTTCGCTCTTGTTGCCCAGGTTGGAGTGCAAGGGTGCAGTCTCGGCTCATTGCAACCTCTGCCTCCTGGGTTCAAGCGATTTTCCTGCCTCAGCCTCCTGAGTAAGCTGGCACTATAGGTCCATGCCACCATGTCCAGCTAATTTTTGTACTTTTAGTAGAGACGGGGTTTTGCCATGTTGGCCAGGCTGGTCTTGAACTCCTGACCTTAGGTGATCCACCCGCCTTGGCCTCCCAAAGTGCTGGTATTACAGGCGTGAGCCACTGCGCCTTGCCTAGTATTGCTTTATTTAACGGTAATATGCTTGCTGTACCTGGCATGAAGAATTCCTCTAAAGACCGTTAATTAAAATAAGTTTTCATAATTCCTAAAGAATAATCTATGTTATACACATTTGACAGACTAAATTTTGTAATTCGTGTTTAACAATTAAATATCTGCATTTTATAATAATGAAACTATTTGAACTTTATAACCTAGCTAATTAATAGATTTTGTTTTTTTCAGTATTTTATATTTCTAAATTTTTCTGCAGTACATTTTAGTGCATTTTAAAATTCTGACATCATGTCCCCAAAAGTATAAAGAAAATTAAATCTACATTCAGTAGCGACTGGGTGGATGGTGGTATGTATGTCACAGAACTATTGATTTAAAACAATAACCACTTAAGTGTGATTTAATTTGCAAATGAGATGTTTATTTACTATGTAAAAGACAGTACTGCCAAATGAGACTGGTTAAAATAATTTACAGTAGGGCCATATGTACTACCAGGTTACTAACAGATTAATAAGGATATTTTAACAATATTTAGAACACTAAAATTCTACTACTCAAAATAATTTGTACTTCTTATAGCAGTTTGAGAACCTACATTTTATGCTTAATTTAGTATTTACTTCTAGTCTTTTTTTTTTTTTTTTTTGAGTCGGGGTCTTGCTTTATTGCCCAGGCTGGAGTGCTGTGGTGTGATCATGGCTCACTGCAGACTTCCCAGGCTCAGAAGATCCTCCTGCCCAACCTCGTCCCAAGTAGCTGGGGTTACAGGCACACACCACCACGCCCGGCTAATTTTTAAAACCATTTTTAGTAGAGACAACGTCTCACTATGTTGCACAGGCTGGTGTCCAACTCCTGAGCTCAAGTGATCCTGCCTTGGCCTCCCAAAGTGCTGGGATTATAGGTGTGAGCCACAGTGCTAGGCCTACTTACAGCCTTTTGGAAAACATTTGGTTAATGAGAGTGAAGGTCCACCAGAGGGAGTGTGGGGTCTATATATTTGTTGTATTTGTTTTTTACCCTTGGTCTGGAATCAAAACATTTAAAAAATAAGAATAAAATTTTATTTTAGTTCTCTAAAGCAATCAGGCAAAAGATACTGAAAATTGTGATTGTAGTTGTTTGGAGTTGCTGTCATTTTTGTGATCAAAATCAAGGCTTAATCAAGGCTGTTTTTCTTCTTAGAAAATTTCTAGGTGGCGAAGTGCAGTGACTCACGCCTGTAATGCCAGCACTTTGGGAGGCCAAGGCGGGTGGATTGCTTGAGCCCAGGAGCTCAAGACCAGCCTGGGAAACGTGGT
Organism: Colobus angolensis palliatus; assembly: GCF_000951035.1. Classification (NCBI taxonomy): domain Eukaryota; kingdom Metazoa; phylum Chordata; class Mammalia; order Primates; family Cercopithecidae; genus Colobus; species Colobus angolensis. The sequence continues at coordinate 11,687,086 of NW_012115599.1, forward strand.
GAAACCCCCTCTCTACAAAAATACAAAAATTAGCCAGGTGTGGTGGAATGCACCTGAAGTCCCAGCTACTTGGGAGGGTGAGGTGGGAGCATCACTTGAGCC
>NW_012115599.1:11695757-11701135 GCF_000951035.1 Colobus angolensis palliatus
AGTCCCAGCTACTTGGGAGGGTGAGGTGGGAGCATCACTTGAGCCCGGGAGGTTGAGGCTGCAGTGAGCTGAGATCCAGCCATTGCACTCCAGCCTGGGCGACAGAGCGAGACTCTGTCTCAAAAATTTCAAAGTGAAATAATGGGTTAAGTAAACAGTCACACATCTGTGAAAGCTAAGAAATGTCCAAATTCTTTATTTTATTATTATTATTATTTTTTGAGACAGGGTCTTGCTCTGTTGCTCAGGCTGGCGTGCAAGTGGCACAGTCTCAGCTCACTGCAACCTCCATCAGTTCAAGTGATTCTTCCTGCCTCAGCCTCCTGAGTAGTGGGGATTACAGGTGTGTACCACCATGCCCAGCTACTTTTTGTATTTTTGGTAGAGATGAGGTTTTGCCATGTTGGCCAGGGCCAGGCTGGTCTTGAACTCCTGATCTCTGGTGATCCGCCCGCCTTGACCTCCCAAAGTACTGGGATTACAGGTGTGACCCACCACACCCAGCCTAGGAATGGTGAAATTCTGATAATGTTTTTTAAGATTAAAAATGTAGGCCAGGCCAGGAGGTCAGGAGTTGGAGACCAGCCTGGCCAACATGGCAAAACCCCATCTCTACTAAAAAAAAAAAAAAAAAAAAAAAAATTGCCAGTCGTGGCAGTGCATGCCCTTAGTCCCAGCTACTCAAGAGGCTGAGGCAGGCGAATTACTTGAACCTGGGAGGTGGAGGTTGGAATGAGCTGAGATTGCACCTCTACACTCCAGCCTGGGCAACACAGTGAGACTCAATCTCAATAAAAAAAAAAGTTATATACATGTATATATACCACGCATGATGTCTCACACCTGTAATCTCAGCCCCTCAACACTTTGGGCAGCCAAGGCGGGAGGGTTACTTGAGCCCAGGAGTTAAAGACCAGCCTGGGCAACATAGTAAGACCCCATTTCTACAAAAAATATAAAGTTCTCCAGGTGTGGTAGCTTGTGTCTGTGGGGGGGGGTATATATATATATGTATACACACACACACTTTTTTTTTTTTTTTAAAAGAAAGAGCTTGGGATATATACTTCTATACTTTTTTTAAGAAAGATTGGGAGAGAGATATATATACACATACATACTTATAAAGAGATTGGCTTATGTATGTTTTTAAACTTTTTAAAAAAGAAATTGGGATATGTGTGTGTGTGTATATATATATATATATACACACACACACATATATAGCCTTTTTTTTTTTTTTTTTTTTAAGAAGAGATTGTGTCTTGCTCTGTCACCCAGGCTGAAGTGTGGTGGCTAATTGCAGCCTTGACACAAACTCCTGGGCTCAAGCGATCCTCTTTTCTCAGCCTCCCAAAGTGCTGGGATTCCAGGCTCAAGCCACCATGCCTGGCTTAAAAATGTAGTATGTTTGAATTGTATCTTTTTGAAATTGTTCATTTTTGGGAAAGAAGAATAAGAGATGAAGAAAAATCAGACTGGAAGAGGGTGGTTTTTTCCGTTTTGTAGTTGCACATCCTAAATGGGCAGTGGTAAATTTCTAGAATCATTTGTAGCATTCTGTTTTAATCTTGGCAATTTAAAGATGTTATAAATTAGTAGTCCCCAGAAAATGGTCCTTTCATTGTCAAAAGCAGGGTTGCAAATTTCAGATTGATCTTTTCAAAAGTTAGATTTGTACTTGTTTCTCAGTGTTCCTATCTCTGAAAACTAAAGAACTTCCTCCATTGTTAGCTGAAAATTGCACAGTGAATTTGAAAGTCAAGATGTCCCAGGCACGGACATAGTGCTGCGATAGGTTACTTTTTGGAATGGAGAAAACATCCTAGAGATTGAGTCTGCGTCAGAATATATTCTGAATGAGCATGGAATGTTCTTTACCCATGTTAGATATTAACCAATTAAGTTTTTCCATGTTTAACTTTTTTAAAAAAGCAAGACAATAAAAACAGTCTTGTAATCTGAACACATATTTTGGGTTTTGTTGTTAGCATAAAAATTATTACCTAGTGGATGGTAACACTGTGTTGAAATTCTAGCTTGGAGGAGATGTTTGCTACAAGAGAAAAGGTGTTTCATTGAAACGTAACAGGGCAGTTTACAGGGAGAGATACTTGTTTCTCTTTTGAATTATTGTTAGGTTAAAACATAAACTTAGAAAAATTGAGATGCTCATCTTTCCCATCTTAGATTTACTTTCACTATGAACTTTATAAATTCTTTTTTTTGAGACGGAGTCTCACTCTGTCGCCCAGACTGTAATGCAGTGGCATGATCAGAATTATTTAAGCTTATGTATATGTGTGTATTACACATATGTTACACATATGTATAAATATCAAATATCTTTTTTACATTATATGTAACAGTATATATAGTTGCTGTATGTTTTATGTGTATATAGCAGTATCTATACTGCCTCATTTCCCAGGCATATTTATATGCAAAACTTTTTTTCAGTGAAATCTTATTGTACCAAGAGGAATAAGTGTATGTTCACAAAAAGACTGGGTCATAGCAGCTTTTTTCACAGTAGGAATAAGCTAGTGATTCACATAGCAACATAGATGAATCTCAGAAATACTGTTCATAGCAAAAAGAAGCCAGGCACAGATGAGTATGTGTAAGTGTTTATGATGCCATTTATGAAAAATACAAGAACAGGCAAAACTAAGGTATGGTGATAGAAATCAGGACAGTGGTTGCCTCTGGGTAGGGGTTGTGGTTGACTGGAAAGGAGCACAAGGAAACTTTCTGGCATGATGGAAATATTCTGTAGCTTGACTTGGGTGATGGTAATTCAATTATATACTTTTTTGGTAACTTTGTTTTCTTTTTTTTTTTTCTTTGAGACGGAGTCTCGCTCTGTCGCCCGGACTGGAGTGCAGTGGCCGGATCTCAGCTCACTGCAAGCTCCGCCTCCCGGGTTTACGCCATTCTCCTGCCTCAGCCTCCGGAGTAGCTGGGACTACAGGCGCCCGCCACCTCGCCCGGCTAGTTTTTTTTTTGGTATTGTTTAGTAGAGACGGGGTTTCACCGTGTTAGCTAGGATGGTCTTGATCTCCTGACCTCGTGATTCGCCCGTCTCGGCCTCCCAAAGTGCTGGGATTACAGGCTTGAGCCACCGCGCCCGGCCGGTAACTTTGTTTTCATATAATTTTTAACTTACAGAAAAGTTGCAAGACTAGTATAAAGAACTTCCATATACCTTTATCCAGTTTTGCCAATTGTTATATACATTTACTCAAACATATTGATTCAAACAAGGTTTTATAGTACATAAATTTTACTTTAATAAAGGAAAGAAAGCTAAAAAAATTTGTTGAAAATGTGGATGATCTTGTTATCTAAAAAACATGAAATACCTCACTTAGGAATTAACCAGTGGTTTAATAATGATGAGAAAAAGAATCGTTGACTATCTTTTGTCTTCATGTATATGTATACTGCTTTTCACTAAAGACTCATGACATGTTTCTGTTAGAAGAAACAGGATCCTCAAAATGATTCAAGGTAGAACTGCCTGCAAGGAAAACCTGCTTTGTTTTGTTATCCTATACATGTCACCTAGGGAATGCGACAAACCCAGCAATAGCTTTCTGGGAATTGGAAGTTGGGACTGTTTCTGTTAAAAGAGTTGTATACCTACAGTGTGCTAGCTGTTGCACAGACATGAACAGTTTTTACTATCCTAGAACTTAACCAAAGAAGAGGAGGCATACAAATCTGGTTGTTGTTTTTGGGTGGTGCTATTTTTCATAGGCAGAAAAGACATTGGTGTTTGTAAACTAAACTATTCTTGATCATTGGTAAGTGGTAAATCTAAGTGGTGAATCTGTCACTGTCTACTAGTTTTAATGTTCCCACAGCCTCAATAGTATGATTTGATTTAGATTAAATCAATTTAACTCATAGCTTAAACAATAATGACTAAAAAAATTCAACTTTCCCATTCTACTTATTATTTTATATAATTTTTAGTATGTGTTCATTACAGTTTAGTATTAGGCATAATTAATGGATATTGGCCCTTTTTTTTCTCTTCTTCTTTTGAAACAGGGTCTAATTCTGTTGCCCAGTCTGGAGTACAGTAGTGTGATTATAGCTTACTGCAGTCTGGAACTCCTGGGCTCAAATGATTCTCCTGCCTCAGCCTCCTGAGTGGCTGGTACTATAGGTATGCACCACCATGTCTGGCTAAAGAAAAATTGTGGAGATGGAGTTTTGCTGGTTGCTCAGGCTGGTCTTGAACTCCTGGCCTCAAGTGATCCTCCCGCCTTGGCCTCCCGAAGTGTTAGGACTGCAAGTATGAGCACCATGCCTGGCCTGTTTCAGTTTTTTTAATCTTTTTTTTTTTCCATCTACATCAGAAAGTTGTTTATTTCGTTATATAGTAGAGTAGAAGATGTTTGAAGTAACTGGTGGGCTAACCAGATGCTTCAACAAATTAATCACTGATATTCAAGATAAACATTTATTTTGCCTTTACTTATGAAAATAATAAAGTTATATGCCCTATATATTTTTACTTATAAGTTTTTAAATTTAATGTATTTTTTATTTCAATAGCTTTTGGAGTACAAGTGGTTTTTGGTTACATGGATTAATCATATCATGGTGAATTCTGAGATTTTAGTGCATCTGTTACCTGAGTAATACACATTTTACCCAATATGCAGTTTTTTTATCCCTTTCCCCTGCCCTCTTCTGAGTTTCCAGAGTCCATTATAACACTCTGTATGCCAACTGTACTCATAGTGTATCTCCTCACTCATATAGCTGAGAACATGCAGTGTTTGGTTTTCCATTCCTGAGTTAGTTCACTTAGAATAATGGCCTCCAGCTGTATCAACACTGTTGTAAAAGACATGATTTCATTCCTTTTTATGGCTGAGTAGTATTCCATTGTGTATGTACACCACATTTTCTTTACTCATTTAACCTACATATTTTTCAACAAAAACATAATTCTTTGAAGAATGACAGATGCCTGATACCAATCAACATGGATAAAAGGACTAACTTCTTCCATGTAATAAACATGTTCATGTTTCTCTGAAATGACAGACTAGGCCTTTTCCCCTTTTATGGTCCATTTCACTATGGTGTTTAATTGATCTATCAAGAATGAAGAAAACATTATTTGAAAAGTATCTGCCAGAATTTTGTTTAGAATGGTCAGCCTTACCTGAAGATAGGATTTAAAAAGTATCTGTAAGTAGACCTTTTTAGACTTTTTATTATGAAAGTTGCACACATACACAGAACTGTAGAGAATTGTCTAATGAAGTTCCATATACCCCACGCCAGATTCTTTAATGAACCTCCATGTACCCATTCCCTAGATTCATTAATTACTGACATTTTGGTTATTTTAT
>NW_012115599.1:11701310-11703567 GCF_000951035.1 Colobus angolensis palliatus
AGTAGCTGGGACTACAGGCGCCCGCCACCTCACCCGGCTAGTTTTTTGTATTTTTTTTAGTAGAGATGGGGTTTCACTGTGTTAACCAGGATGGTCTCGGTCTCCTGACCTCGTGATCTGCCCGTCTTGGCCTCCCAAAGTGCTGGGATTACAGGCTTGAGCCACCGCGCCCGGCCTATTTTATATATTTTTTTGAGATGGGGTCCTACTTGTTGCTCAGGTTGAAGTGCAGTGGTAAAATCATAGCACGCTGCAGCCTTGACCTCCTAAGCACAAACAGTCCTCCCACCTCAGCCTCCACAGTAGCTGGGACTGCAGGCATGCATCACCATGACCAGCTAATTTTTAAGTTTTTTTGTAGAGCCAGAGTCTCACTGTGTTGCCCAGGCTGGTCTTAAAACCCTGGGCTCAAGCTGTCCTCTTGCCTTGGCCTCCCAGAGTGTTGGGATTACAAGCGTGAGCCACTGTGTCCAGCCATGTGCTATTTTAAACTGTTAAATTCTCACAGAGATCATAAAACAGTGGTAGCATTGGTGTACCCATTTTTTCTGAGTTTTTGCCCAAAATTTTGTTGTAAGTAAAGAAACATAGAAAACATTGTGTTTTAGCTCAGAGATTGACTTCGGACAAATGGTAATTATGAAACTGTTTTTGTCTTTAGCTTCTTTTTGTCGATTCATAGCCTGGAAAAAGAAAGATTAATTTTTATGCTTTTCATTAGAATAAATTAAGTACTCCATCTGTAGAATAAGGTACTGTTTATCTGGAAAGTTAGGTTAGTGTAATATCTTAGGAATGCAATTGTCTAAATGGTCTTCTGTTGCCTTTTCTTTCTCTAAAACCTTAATCATTGGAGTGCTTTAACTGCCACCCCTTTTTTAAGCCCCAAACCTACATCACTGTCTAACCTTGAGGTCTAAATATTCACCTATGTCTTGAAATGAAATGCATTTAAATACCATCTCTGTAGCAGCTGTATGCCAACATGACCCCTCCCCACTCCCTCTAGCCGAAACTCTTATCTTTCCGACTTCCCTCTTTAGCTGTTAATGACTCCATTATTCTTATTGGTCATTTTGACTTTTCCTTCTTAAACTCAGTGAGTCACTAAATTCTTTTGTTTCTAACTTTATGTCTCTTTATCTTTTTGTCCTTTTGATTTTCACTTCACTTGTCCTAATTTGGTTAAAGCAGGATGTTATCCTGAATCTATAATGAACTTCATACATATCAAAATTAAGATATGCCCCCGATGTAAAATAGGACGTTTTATTCCCTTCCAGAACAGGCCTCAGTGTGGGGGCACATGCCTGTAGTCCCAGCTACTCGAGAGGTTGATGTGGGAGGGTCACTTGAACCCAGGAGGTTGAGGCTGCAATGAGCCATGATCGCGCCACTGCGCTCCAGTCTGGATGACAGAGAGGGCCTCTGTTTTAAAAAATCAAATTACAGGCCGGGCGCAGTGGCTCAAGCCTGTAATCCCAGCACTTTGGGAGGCCGAGACGGGCGGATCACGAGGTCAGGAGATCGAGACCATCCTGGCTAACACGGTGAAACCCCGTCTCTACTAAAAAAAATACAAAAAACTAGCCGGGCAAGGTGGCGGGAGCCTGTAGTCCCAGCTACTCGGGAGGCTGAGGCAAGAGAATGGTGTGAACCCGGGAGGCGGAGCTTGCAGTGAGCTGAGATCCGGCCACTGCACTCCAGCCTGGGCAACAGAGCCAGACTCCGTCTCAAAAAAAAAAAAAAATCAAATTACAAAAAAAAAAAAAAGGCTTCAGTCAGCCTTTAGGCAGACACATCATTTTTAAGGACTAGGTAATAATTATATTTAAACCAAGGTGATATGGAAGATTGCCAAATCACTCAGCTCGAATAACCTGGTGAATAGTGGTGACTGGCAATGCCCATGATTTTTCAAAGAGTCTGAGCAGCAGACTTTCTTAGACCACAGATTGTGGCCCAGGATGACTTCCTCCCAGCCCAGAATATCTGCAAGTGCTTTGTAGTAGGGGAAATGCTGAACCGAGTATATATAACACATTTTCAGGACTTTCTAATGTTTTTATGGGAGAAAGTACAGGTCTTTGGTTTTACTTGAAGACTCTCTTCTTATCCCATGTCTCATATTTCCTGACCAAGAAAATCCACATTTTCTGGGCTGGGTGCGGTGGCTAACACCTGTAATCCCAGCACTTTGGGAGGCCGAGGCGGGCGGATCACGAGGTCAGGAGATCGAGACCATCCTGGCTAACAC
>NW_012115599.1:11708583-11714146 GCF_000951035.1 Colobus angolensis palliatus
GTGTAGACCAGGATGGTCTGGATCTCCTGACCTCGTGATCCACCCGTCTCGGCCTCCCAAAGTGCTGGGATTACAGGCTTGAGCCACCGCGCCTGGCCTAGAAATGAGATTTTAAGTGATCTCCTTTGTTCTTCCCACTAGCAGTTGTCTAGCTTCCAGGGGTCTTGGGCCTGATTCCTTTCCAGATGGTCAGTAGTTTCGACTTGTTTTTGGTCAGTTTATGGAGATTTCTTTCTTGTTTCTGCCCTTTGGGGAAATGTTAAAATTTCCTCCTGGTACGAACCAAGACCCAGTTTAAGTAATTACTGACTTTGGGGATAAGAGAATGAAATACTATATTACCCTGGATAATTCAGAACATCTGATTATTTTCTTCTGACGAAACTACAGATAATATAGGGATTTGGAAATGCTTATGCAGAAATTAATTTAATGATTATTAAGGGTGGAAAAAGGAGAAAAATAAACCATCCCTAGGAAGCCTGGTATGGTAGGAATAGACACTGGAATGACATTCAGGACTGTTGCCACTAAATTGCTGTATGATCTTGGGCGTGTTAAAATTACTTAACCATTCCAAGCCTTTATTTATAAAATGCGTGGGTTGGATTTTAGGTAGTGTCTTAAGGACCCTCTGCAGTTCTGAAATTCTAAGATGAGTGGTTTCTCAGGAAAAAAACGCCTAATTTATAATATGTTCCTAGTTAATGATTTTTCAGGGGCTATTTCACATACATATTTTTTTGTTTCCGTTAGCAGTTGGGAAAAGAAATAATTAAAGGAGTCAGCATTTGTAAAGTGGATTTAGATGTATCTATGTTTCTCCACTGAATTTATCCTGGACCCTTACTTTCACCTTCTATTAATATTGGTATCCACTTTCCTGCTTTTCTTGCTTTTTCTTTTTCTCTTTGCTTTACAGTATGACGTCAAATCCCTCTTTTCTCTTCTTGCTGCTGCTTTTTTCCAGCTGTCTTTTATTACTCATATTTCATTATGACTGGAATTTATCAGATAGACCCTTGAGTCTAAGCTATTACTGATTTAAATTCAGGTGTCCCAATAGTTAAGATTAATGGGACCCTTTTACTCTGTTATATAGCAGCTAGAGAGATGAGTTCTAGGGTTAGAGGGGGTGGGCAAGCCTGAGGGTAGAAGGAATGGTATAAAAGAGAATTCCAAGGATTGCTTTGATTTTGCCCCTAAAATATAAGTTAAAGTCCTAAGTTTTGATGATGATGACTTTTGTCATGATAAAAGTTTCTTGAAGGCAGAGCTGAACTTCTAATTCTAAATCCACAGCATTCAGTAATGCTGAAGTATTGCTGCTGCTAAGTGCAAGTTGAATTGAATTGTTAGGATTGATGCTTTCTTCCCTCGAGGTGTTATGTGGTAGGCTGGGGATTAAGAGTATGGTATAGACTCTTTTTTTTTTTGAGATGGAGTGTTTCTCTGTCACGCAGGCTGGAGTGCAGTGGCGTGATCTCGGCTCACTGCAACCTCTGCCTCCCAGGTTCAAGCAGTTCTTTTGCCTCAGCCTCCTGAGTAGCTGGGATTATAGGCACGTGCCACCATGCCCGGCTAATTTTTGTATTTTTAGTAGAGACGGGGTTTCACCATGTTGGTCAGGCTGGCCTCGAACTCCTGACTTTGTGATCCACCTGCCTCGGCCTCCCAAAGTGCTGGGATTACAGGCGGGAGCCACCGCACCCAGCCTACAGTATGGTATAGACTCCTATAAGACTTCAGTGAATCTTATCACTACCACTTTGTGATATGGGATAAAATACTTATTTTCTCTAAGTCTCAGTTTCCTCAACTATAACATGCGAGAGGGACAAAATGAGCACTTATCTCAAGGTTGTTGTGAGGATTAAATGAGGCAATACGTGTAAAGCTCTTAGCTCAGCTCCTAGTATGTCTTCAATAAATATTAAATACTATTGTAGTTTCATTAATAAGTACTGCTCTGTTGCAGATATTGATTAAGTTCTGGTAGGTTCTAATTAGGGTTAACAAAATGAACAGGACATGATCCTGCTCTCAGAAAAGACAGAACATACGCGCAAAAGATAATTAACAACCTAGATCCAATGGTAAGTGGCAAAGGAGTGGTTTACTTAAGGGTTCAAGAGGCAGGAATAATTGCTCAGCAAATGAGAACTTCAGGAAGGTGACAGAGCTTGATTTCGGCTTTGAAGGACTAATTAGCAAGTTGACAGTCTCCTTGGAGCCAGACTGCTTCTGTTTGAATCCTAGTTCTGCTACTGTGTCATCTTAAGCAAGTGATGTGATCTCTCTCCTAGGATTGTTGAGAGAATTAAATGAGTTAATACATGTAAAACACTTAGAATAGTTCCGCAAACATTGTTAGGGCTTAATAAATTATTATTAATAAGTTGAGAGAAGGGAGAATGCATTTCAGATAGAACATTGAGTAATAGTGAAGGGTTTGTTTGAAATGATGAAGCCAAATTGGCCAGAGGGATAGCTTGTGGGAAAATAGTGGATGAATACGTCGGGGCAGAGTTATGAATGATTAAGCCAAGATGTGTGACATCTCTTCCATATGTACTGAGGGAACTTGGAAAGATTCTTGGGTTATTTGTCAACTCTTATGTGTTACAGGTAATTTCCAAGTCTGTATCTGCAGCATCTCTACCTTTCTTGATTTCAAAATAACTGAAACTTCTATTCAAGCTAATTTTGATAGTAAAGCTCATAATCTTCTAAATTGAGCCATTATGCCTCTTTATTTGTTCATTTATTTTTGTAAATGTGTTTGCCTTTCTCTTTTTCTCTGTATTCTAGTTGTTTACATAATCCTTACTTCTTTTCTTCAAAGTTTAGTGGGTTTCTGCTAGTGTTTCCTCTCTGTCGTCAAAACCCCAGTCTAGATCCTAAATCATCAAGCCATGAAATGGAAAGGACTAAAGAGAGGGAGAAGGGGAAGAAGGAAGGGAACCATCCTCTAGTCTAGCCATCTTGTTTTACAGATGAGGAAATTGAGGTTCAGAGGAAGTAGAGACACATGCTCAAGATCCACAGCTAATGAATGAGCAGGGCTGCCCCTTTCAGGGCTAGACGAAGGCTATTTTTTACTATCATCTCAGTGTAATTCTCAGCCATCTGGGTGGGAATTATACTAGTACAATAAATAAATTTTTTGTTACTACTATTAAGCATCAAGACAAAAAATAATTTTACTATCAGAAACTATATGATAATAATTCAACCTTATTAATAAGCCCATGATTGTATTTCTCAGATGAGCCTCACTATTCTTAATGCTTAAAACCAAGACTCAAAAATCTGCTTTGAAAAGAAGAGAGTTTCTTGCTTTCATTTTTTGAGTTGTAAATTATAAATATAATAGTATTATAAACATAAATAGTATTCTCAAAAGAGTGGACTTTTGTTTCTTTTTCTTTATATTTTGAGACAGGGTCTTGTTCTGTTGCCCAGTCTGGAGTGCAGTGGCACAATCGAAGTTCCTTCCCAGGCTCAAGCGTTTTTCCCACCTCAGCCTCCCAAGTGGTTGGGACTAAAGGTGCACACCACTGCACCTGGCTAATTTTAAAATCTTCTGTAGAGATGGAGTCTCACTCTGTTGCCCAGGCTGGTCTCGAACTCGTGGCCTCAAGTGATCTGCCTGCCCTGGCCTCCCAAAGTGCTGGGATTACAGGCAGGAGCCACTGCACCCAGCCAATCTCTCAGATTTTAATATATGCCACACACAACACATAATGGTATGTTATATATTCAAGCATTTTCTTCTACATTGTTTTTCTACCTAGATGTAATGTGATAGAATGTATATATAAAGCCCTAAGCTTAGTGTCTGGCCATACCAGTTGCTCAATAAATACTGTCTTCCCTTTTTACAGGGCTGGTAATTTTTTCTCATATATATTAATTCCCAATCACCAATTCACTATCATATCACTTCCTTTTCTTCCCTCGAAGCATATATTTAAATACATTTGCCCTCTCTGCATTTTGAACATTTGCATATTGCCCAGGCTGAAGTGTAGTGGCACGATCTTGGTTCACTGCAAGCTCCGCCTCTTGGGTTCATGCCATTCTCCTGCCTCAGCCCCCCAGTAGCAAGGACTACAGACGCCCGCCACTACGCCAGCTAATTTTTTGTATTTTTTTTCAGTACAGATGGGGTTTCACCGTGTTGGTCAGATGGTCTCGATCTCCTGACCTCGTGATCCACCCATCTTGGCCTCCCAAAGTGCTGGGATTACAGGCGTGAGCCACCATGCCCCGCGACAAATACTTCTTAGTTGCCATAAGCATAATCAAGAAATCATTTTGCAAATGGTAAACTTTTCATGTTCTGTATTCTTTCCCATGATTAAAGAAGTAAAAATTGGCCTGGGTTACATAAAGATGTCCTAAACCTCTGCAATCTGCCACATTATTTCTAAAGAAAAAAAGAAAAGAAAAAACAAGCTTCTGGACTAGATTGCTTTTTACTGAAATATTGATTTTTCTTCATTATATTTAAACACTGTGAAGTTGAATTGTATAATTCACAAATGCCTATACAAAACTTTTTTCCATGTCCTCAATACCTTGTATCAGATTATTTATTTATATTTCTCATGGTTTGGTTTCTTTTTCTTGTCTTCATTTTTCTGAAGGTAAAAGGGGATTTTTTCCCCCCTTTTCTGATCTGTAACTTGTTTTGTATTTGGATGATTACCCTTTATAACAAATTTTACCTTCTAATTATTCTATTAAGAGAGAAGATAGCGGCTGAGCGCAGTAGCTCACACCTGTAATCCCAGCACTTTGGGAGGCCGAGGCGGGCGGATCACGAGGTCAGGAGATCACGACCATCCTGGCTAACACAATGACACCCAGCCTCTACTAAAAATACAAAAAATTAGCCGGGCATGGTGGCGGGCGCCTGTAGTCCCAGCTACTCGGAGGCTGAGGCAGGAGAATGGCGTGAACCCGGTAGGCGGAGCTTGCAGCGAGCCGAGATCGTGCCCCTGCACTCCAGCCTGGGTGACAGAGCGAAAAAAAAAGAAAAAGAAAAAGATAAATGCTTCAAAATTAGATTTTAGGGTTCTTTTGAGGGCTGAGCTTGTGTGTGTGGGTTTCTCTTAGCCCCTTCATATAATGTGTTGGAACTTCTGTTTCTATTTTTTAAATGTTTCTTATGTTGAATTATTTTATTGCTGTTTGAAAAAAATTTGTTAAACTATATTTATGGGTGTACTACTAATTTACGTAGTAATACATTTTGCTGTTAACTTCATTCTTAGAATATGAAGTTTTTTGTAATTTAACTTCTTTAGGTATTTACCCTGTAATTCTGGTAACTTGAGAGAGAGAGGGATAATTGACGTTTTCACTTTCATTTTATAGATACGATTTGGCTACCTTGTTCCTACCCTTTATTATTATTTTATTTGTGTCTCCTAAAAGTGGGGACCTTCAATATAATGGTAGGTGCTTTATAGGCTGTCTTTTCCATTACAAAGTATGTTCATTTCACTTTTCCATTTTTAATATGACTATATTCTAGATTTTCTTTAATTCATTT
>NW_012115599.1:11714415-11735741 GCF_000951035.1 Colobus angolensis palliatus
CAAAGTGCTGGGATTACAGGCTTGAGCCACCGCGCCCGGCCAATTCATGATATATTTTTTAAGATTTTGGCCAGATTTGTCATTTTGGATTGTAGTTTTTTTTAACCTGTTTTTGTTTGTTTTTTTTTTTTTTTGAGACAGGGTTGCACTGTGTTACCCAGGCTGAAGTGCAGTGATGCTATCTCAGCTCACTGCATCCTCTGCCTCCCAGGCTCAAGCAATCCTTCCACCTCAGCCACCCAAGTAGGTGGGACTACAGGTGCACACCACCATGCCCAACTAACTTTTCTATTTTTTGTGGAGACAGAGTTTGGTTTTACCATTTTGCCCAGGCTGGTCTCAAACTCCTGGGCTCAGTGGATCGTCTCACTTTGGCCTGGGAAAGTGCTGGGATTACAGGCATGAACCACTGCAGCTGGCTTATTAATTTCATTAATACCTTGCTTTTATCTCCACTTAACAAACTTTGGTATTACCATATATGAAATATTTTCATGTGTATGTGTGCGTTTATATTTTTTAAATATGTGACTGAGTTTTTCCCCTTTTTCTTAGATTCCTAGACTGTTTCAATATTTTTTATACCTATTGTCTACTCTGCAGCTAATGACACAGATAGCAGTATATGAGTTTTTCTTTTCTTTTCTTTTTTTAGACATATTCTCGCTTTGTTGCCCAGGCTGGAGTGCAGTGGCACGATCTTTTCTCACTGCAACCTCAGCCTCCCAAGGTTCAAGCGATTCTTGTGCCTCAGCCTCCCAAGTAGCTGGGATTACAGGTGCCCACCACTACATTCGGCTAATTTATTTTTGGATTTTTAGTAAAGACGGGGTTTCACCATATTGGCCAGACAGGTTTCGAACTCCTAACCTCAAGTGATCCACCCGCCTCGGCCTCCCAAAGTGTTAGGATCACAGGCATGAGCCACTGTGCCTGCTGATAATTTAATACACTTTATGTAAGTTAATTTTTTATGATAGTTTTCTAGCTTTGCCAGACCAATTTTGTCAGTAAATTTAAAACATTAAAAAATTTTGAATCCTCCTAATTCAGTGTCTCTAATTTAGTAATTTAAGTTTTGATCCTTGTTTCATTCTGTCATTCTTTTATTTAAAAAATTGTCATTGGCTTTTCTAAAAGTGAATCATGAATCATGTGAAATAATTAAAACAGCAAAGATACCTTTTAGAACCTCCATTTTTTATACATTGCATTAACAAGTTATGCAGTGATGTGAAGATACAAACTAAGGTCATTAAGTTTTGCTTAATTTATAATTTATATTAACCTATTCATTGAAAAGGATTTGATAGTTTGTGATTAAAGCAAAACAGGCAAAGACCATTAAAAACAAAGACAGAAAATGAGCATAAATTACTTGAGAAATAATGAGCAGAATGAAGGGAATGGGAAGAAATCTTTACACCAGTAATCTGAGGCAAGATAGTTTCTGTGTTTGAACTTTAAATTTAGCTCTGAGCTTCCTGGCAAGCAAGAGAAAAAAGGAAACAGGGTGGGTTTTTTAGTTATTGTCCAATAAAGAAAGCTTTTCCAGTTTTTCAGAAGAGAGAAACTTTTTCTGAGTCATAAGTTAGGTTTGTTATGTGAATTCTTACATATGGAACATAATTTATATTTCCAATTTTGAAAATTATTGAATTTCTTCTGTTGCTCTCTTAGCCATCAGGTACCATTCTATGCAGTGTAATTATATTGGTCATATTAAGTTCATGTCCACTGTTGTCAAAAGTGGAAATACCATGGCTGGGGTGTGTTTATGTATTGCCTCTAGAGCTGTAGCCACTGACGAACAGGAAACTGAAAGCTAAAAGTTCAGGAAATGTATTGTATTTAGACTGTGGAAAAAATATATATGATACTTTACTGAAAGCCATGCTCTTTTGAAAACTGAAAAATTTATGTATGTATTTAATTAGAGATGAATATTAAGGATTCTTATAATAATGCTGTCAGATGCTTAAATATGATAATAGATACAGTATGTGCATTGTAGGCCAGGAAAATTGTGCAATGCTAGAAAAAAAGGCAACAGATTATTGTATGTATTCAGCTATATTCTTTCAAGAAACAAAACAGCTGGCACATCAATTGAATTCCTCAAGGATGTCTTATTTCCAGAGAATTCCAGAGTTTTAGTTTTAGCTTAGTTCCAAGGAAGAGGAGGTCCCTGTTTTACAGGATAGCCTATTTCAGTCTTAAGGAGTTCTAATGGTTAACTTCTGTTTTCATACACTGAATTTAACTTTGTTTTCCTGTGATTTATTAATATATTCTATAGCTTTCTTAGAGTTGAGAATAAAATGATTAATTGATTACACTTTTTTTGGAAAGTTAATTGCATCTCAAATGTTTTCTTAGGTATTGTCGCATTTTAGGTTCCTTATAAAATCCTTCCTACAGGAGTCTTTAGTTTTGAAGTTATAAAAAAAATTGTCAGAGGAAATGTGACTAATGTATATGCCTGGTTGAGCTGCATTTTCTTACTGTTTCTATACTTAGTATTTTAACAGGATGTGATTGATAAGAATTTAACATTCCAATTCTTTAAGACAATCATGAAGCTCTAATAGCTTCTTAGAAATGGAAATTATGTCATTATATATTGTTGTTTTATTGTTGTGCATTTTAACAAAAGAAGTGACTTACAACTATTCTGTTGCAGTTTTATGATTTGAAATTATAGTCACAAAATATTTAGGGGCCACATTAAGTGAAAATTCCATTTATTACAAAGGCTTTTAAAAGGATTTTTAGGTGTATTGCATGTCACTTACTTATAATCAATTTAATAGTTTCATTAAAATTAGTCTCTTTTCAAGACTGATTTTGGTTTTGGTCTGTTAGGGTCGTGTGTTTACCCCTGAACTGTTGCGGTAACCAAAGGGATAGAAAGCACTGACTGACAAAAAATGGGCACTGGGCCTAGCCTAAGAGGTGAGGAGCAGGGCTTCCCAGAGGAAAGTCCCAGGATGCTGTTTCGCATAAAGGGGAGTGGGCTCTGGGCTGACACAAGGAGTCTCAGCAAGGCCAGACCATAAAGGGCCGGGTATAGTGGGAAGAAGAGCTGGATTTTATGCAGTAGCTGATCTGTTGTTGCCATAGGGGATTCTTTTTGAATAATAACTGTTACTTTCTTACTGTGGTACATACTCATTGTAGAAAAATTTAATTAGTGAAGAAAATAAAATAAAAATATCCTATAGTTTTTTTCCCTTTTTGAATGTTCTTAGCTAATTTTTGAATGTTCTTCCCTTAAACTTCATTTAACATTTAGGTTACTTTCTTTTCAAAACAGAGTCTCACTCTGTCACCCAGGCTGGAGTGCAGTGGCGGGATCTCAGCTCACTGCAACATCTGCCTCCTGAGTTCAAGTGATTCTCCTGCCTCAGCCTCCTGAGTAGCTGGAATTACAGGCGCCCGCCACCGTGCCTGACTGATTTTTGTGTTTTTAGTAGAGATGGGGTTTCACCATGTTGGCCAGGCTGATCTCAAATTCTTGACCTCAGGTGATCCACCTGCCTCGGCCTCCCAAAGTGTTGGGATTATAGGCATGAGCCACTGTGCCCAGCCAACTAGGTTACTTCTTGTTTATTTGAAAGAGTGCTTGTTGAGTTGTTCTTTCCACAGATTATGCTTCTAATAACTTTAAAAATTAATTATGGAGGAAATGGATTAATCATTTTAAGGATTCTTTTTTGTTGATATAATGATTCTATTAATTAATATTTGTCTTATGGGAGCCATAAGCGTAATAGGCATAATGAGAGCACACACTTGTAAGTCAGAATGGTTCTTACAGGGGAGACAGGAAAAATGGAGTCCAAAAGGCCTTTCTGTAAGTTCCTTGGGAGCAGGGACTAGGTCTTTCTTGTTCACCATTGTGTCAGGCACAATGCTTGACGCATAGTAAGTGTTCCATAAATAGTTGAATGAATGGATGAGTTTTTCATTAAATACTTTTAGTAGCTCATATTTCTTGTACTATGGATAATCAAGTTCAATTATATTCATCTAAGGTTAAGAGCCTTTGCTGTACTCAGTTTTCTTTATTAATGTAAATTTAATAAACTGATTATTTTTTTAAAAGGCATGCATGTATGTATGCACACACACATAAAACAAGTGAAAATTTATTCTTTCTTCCCCTGAGCCCCATTCTCCAGAATTAGCTACTATTAATGGCTTACTATATTTTTTTCTAGGTATTTTCTCTTCATATACATTTTCTTTTCTTTTTCTTTGAGACAGAGTCTTGCTCTATCTCCCAGGCTGGAGTGCAGTGGTGCAATCTCGGCTTCCTGCAACCTCTGCCTCCCGAGTTCAAGGGACTCTCCTGCCTCAGCCTCCCGAGTAGCTGGGATTATAGGCACCCGCCACCATGCCCAGCTAATTTTTGTATTTGTAGTAGAGACGGGGTTTCACTATGTTGGCCAGGATGGTCTTGATCTCTTGACCTCGTGATCCATCTGCTTCAGCCTCCCAAAGTGTTGGGATTATAGGCGTGAGCCACCACGCCCAGCCTTCATATACATTTTCTTTACACAAATAGAATATTTATATTCTGTTCTATAAATAGCTTTTTTTCCCCCTTCATGGCATTCTTAAACTTTCCATATCAATTCATTTGTAACTGTGTCTTTATTTTTAATTGTATAATATTCCATTGTAGAGATGTATAATAGAAGTCTATTAAGGAAATCCACTCCCTCCCCCCTCCTTTTTTTTTAACTATAATAGTAGTGTTTCTGCATGTATTTTTGCTTGTTTCTGTGAGAATATCTGCGGGTTATTTCCTGGAAGTGGTATTGCTGGGCTAAAGGATATTTGCACATAAACTTTTAGTAGATATTGGGAAATTTGCCCTTAAAAATATTGTACTAATTTGTACTCTTACTAAAGATATGAAGTGTTATTTTTCTGATAACTGTACACACTTTCATTTTGTGGATTAGAAGGATTAAACTTCTGAAAATGAATCCTTGTCATGGTAACTTGAGATGTTCAGAAGATGATAGATTAGGTTATATATATGTTCCTTGGCCTATGGTGGTTTTACCTCCTGATAAACTCATTGTAAATAGAAAATATCACAAGTTGAAAATGCATTTAATGTACCTAACCTACTGAACATCATAGCCTACCTTACACGTGCTCAGAACACTTAAATTAGCCTACAGTTGGGCAAAACCATCTAATAGAATGCCTATTTTATAATTGTTGAATGTCTCACATAATTTATTGCAAACTGAAAGTGAAAAGCAGAATAGTCGTATGGGTGCTTGGAGTACTATTTCTACTGAATGTGTATCGCCTTCTCACCATCATAAAGTTGAAACTCGTAACCCAAACCATAAGTTGGGGACTATCTATAGTTCCGTTGCCTGATGTGATCTGTGGAAGTTAGGCAGAAGATGTTATACTATGACCTTATAGACCCATAGTGTGCTTTGTACAGATTTAGATGTGGAAGATCAGAATATTGGGTTTCTAGGTTTTTATCTTTTTAGAATGTTTAAGATAAACATTTACACCCGGGTGCGGTGGCTCATGCTTATAATCCCAGCACTTTGGGAGGCTGAGGGGGGCGGATCATGAAGTCAGGAGATTGAGACCATTCTGGCAAACATGGTGAAACCCCATCTCTACTAAAAATACAAAAAAAATTAGCTGGGCATGGTGGCTAGCGCCTGTAGTCCCAGCTACTTGGGAGGCTGAGACAGGAGAATTGCTTGAACCTGGGAGGTGGAGGTTGCAGTAAGCTGAGATCGCACCGCTGCACTCCAGCTTGGTGACAGAGCGAGACTCCTTTAAAAAAAAAAAAAAAAAAAAAGGATGAACATTTACTAGTGACGTTCTAAAGGAGCGGAAGACCCCGAGTGCTAGTTTGAGTTTAGATTTGTTGTGCTGGGGCACTATTTAAGGTCTGGGAATTAGAGAGTAATATGGTGGGCGTGCTCTCAGAAAGGCGTCACTAGCAGTGTATACAGAATGAGTGGGAGTGAGTGAGCTGTCTGGAGGTAGGCAGGTCCTCTGGAGAACTATAGTAATTCACGAAGGAAGGGAAGAAAACGCAAAACGTGGTGATAGCTATGGAGCCGAAAGTAAGATAAGAAACACAATGAATAGTTGGCAGGTCTTATTGATTAAGTGGAGAAAAATTATATTGAAGTTGCAAACCTAGGAGAATGGCCAGATAATACAGATTATGAAGTAAATGGAGAAGGGACCAATTTTGAAAAAGTTAATTTTCCTTAAAAACATCAGGAAATAAAAGGGTCCTGAAGTGAGAGAAATCAAAGATTGGAGAAGGAAAGAGGGAGAAATTATGGCACTTTTAATTTCAGCTACTACCTCTATTAGGATTTGGGAGTTATACTGATAGAGGTAGTAGTTGAAATTAAGAGTGGATGAGTTCTGGTATGAAGTGGTTGATGGGAACAGCTGTTGATTGAGAACTACATTTTAAGGAGAGGATACTGATAGTAATGGGAGATGGGATGAAAGAATGCCCAGGCAGAGAGGAAATTTAATAATTTCGGGAGTGGGGAAAGAATAAAGAGAAATGTTACTGTGGCCTACCTTTCATTCTTTTACTGTGCATATGATATTGTATTTGCTGGATGTTTTCCTATAGATACCACATTGTTCTTCCTCCTGGAGTGGCATGTCAGAAAATTTTGATGATTATTTTAAAGATGTTGAGTTTTATTCCTGAAATTGAATGTGGTACCTGAAAAAGGGTCTTGGGAAAGTAGTTTTTGGTGTCATATGCTGTGTTCCTTTTAGTTCATAAAATATTTTCATCTTGTTTGAATATCTGTGGGTCTAAAAAAAAATGGCTAATTTTTGGACAGGTAAAAGTCAAGATACTTTGTACATTTTAATTGATTATTTAAAAAATATTCCCGGCACTTAAAACCTGACAAATACAAATTATAACAGTCACCATCTTTTTAGAAGGACATACTATGAATTCAGACTTTTTGCTGGTTTAGTGCTTGTCAGCATGGAGCCTGTTCACAGGAAATGCTTTAGAATCAGAGTCAGGGACCTGTGACACTACAGGGGGAGTCAGTATGTAAAATAGTTAGAGTGCAAGCTCCGGAGTCATTCTCCCTGGTTCCACTGTTCACTAGCAGTATATCCATGGATAGATTTACTTAGCTCGTCCCTTAGATTTGCTGTCTGGACGTGACAGTAATAACAATCTCAATGTCACATTTTTATTGAAGGGATCCATCATAGAGCTTATATTCTAGTAAGGAGAAACAGGCAGTATACAAATACTATAAATACACTGGAAGAAAACATAGTGGGGCTGATTATAGTCGATTTTTACTCTTTTATTTCTGGTAACAGTAAAAGCAACTCTGTTGAGAAAAGGTTTGAACATGAAGGCAGACCTGAAGGGAGTAAGGGAGCGAGCTCTGCAGCTCTCCAGGGAAGAGTTCCAGGTAGAGGGGAGAGCAAGTGCAAAGGCCCTGAGGAAAGGGCACATGGGAGGAGGCAGCAGGAAGGCCACTGTAGCCAGAGCAGTGAGTGAGGGGAGAAGGAGAAATAATTTCAGAGATAGCCAATGATCAGCATATATAGGGTATTAAGCATAAGAAGGACTTTGGGTTTTATTCTGTGTAAGATGGGAAACTATTGGAGTTCCAGAGTAATTTTTTCTTAAAGCTAGTCTGCTTGTCACTTCTTTTCTTAAAAATGCCTCAGTTCCCTGTTGCCTTTGGAATAATGTTCACGTACTTTATTTTGGCACACAAGGTCCTTCTCCAGTCAGGCCTCTGCCTGTTTATTTAGCATCATCTGCTTCTTTCCCACATGTACCCTTCACTTTAGCCAAATGGGATCACATGCAGCTCTCTGGATGGGTCATGATGCTGTGTGTCTTCGTGTCTTTCTGTACAGTTTGCCCTGTGAGAAGCCCTCCCCCTCAGCTCACATGGTCACTGGCTCTGTTTTAGAGGGTCCTCTTTGTGCTCTTGCTCTCTCATCACTTCTGCCCCAAGCCACTTTGTACTTAAGCTGCTTAGGCTTGAAGCGTGCTGTGTTCTTTTACCAGCCTTGATTTGACTCTTGCCACACCCTTGCTGGTTGAAAGTATGCCCATCCTTTGAGGACTAGCTCACACACTGCCATCTTCTGCCTCCTTTGGACCCTCAGAAGCACTGTGTAGCTCTCTTCTACCTAATCATAATTATTTGGAATTAAAATGTTTCTTTGCCTTCACAAAAAATCCTTGGGCTAACTTATTTCAGTTTTCTGTGTAGCCTCTAGAAGAGGGTCTTATAGACATTTCATATTCAGTAGGTATTCATGGTGTGTAGGATTTACAGGATAATTATAAAACTATTAGCTTTTAAACAACTAAGGGCCAAAAGCAGCAAAAATGAATGCACAATTGAAATGAGATTCCTATTAACAAAACAAATTTACTGTAATTATGATAGCTAGGTAATCCTTGTTCTCTTATACATTTATATATACTTACTAGTGGCACCAAATATTAGTATACCTAATTTGAGATATAGTTTGTTGAAATATATTTGGACACAGCCAGGTGTGATGGCTCACACCTGTAATCCCAGCACTTTGGGAGGCTGAGGTGGGAGGATTGCTTGAGCCCAGGAGTTCAGGAACAGCCTGGGCAACATAGTGCAACCTCGTCTCTACAAAAAAAAATAAAATAAAAAATTAACTGGGTGTGGTTGTGCATGTCTTTAATCCCAGCTACTCAGAAGGCTGAGGTGGGAGGATCGTTTGAGCCTGGGAGGTTGAGGCTGTAGTGAGCCATGACTGTGCCACTGTACTCCAGCCTGAGCAACAGAGCGAAACTCTGTCTCAAAAAAAAAATCAGACGTGTAAATGCTCATGGTTTTTGACGAGGTCATACCACTTCTGGAAATCTTCTTAAGAAAATAATACAAACTAGCCAGCCACAGTGGCTTTTCCATGTAAATCTCAGCAACTTGGGAGACTGAGGCAGGAGGATCACTTGAGCCCAAGAATTTGAGATCAGCCTGGGCAACACAGCAAGACCTTGTCTCTCTAAAAAAAAAGAGAGAGAGAGAGAGAAAGAATAAGGAAGTTACAGTTATACAACTCAGGTTAGGTGAGGGTCATTTTAAAAAAAAAAAAAAAAAAAAAAAAATTAAAAAAAAGAGAAAGTAACACAAACTAAATGATAATTACAACATCTACTGCTACTAATGTTGAAAGTTTACCATGTAACAGGCACTGCAGAAAGCCCTTTATGTGCATTACTTTAGTCCTCACAATCCCAAGAGACGTTGGTAAATGATAGCCTTGTGTTTTAGACAGGGAAACCATGGCACAGAGAAGGTGAGTGACTTGCACAGCACCATACCACTGCCGTGTTGTCAAGCTAACATTCTCACTCAAGCAGACTGTTCAAGAAGCCATACTTTTTTTGTTTATTTTTTTTGAGACGGAGTTTTGCTCTTGTTGCCCAGGCTGGAGTGCAATGGCTCGATCTCTGCTCACTGCAACTGCCACCCGGTTTCAAGAGATTCTCCTGCCTTAGCCTCCTGAGTAGCTGGAATTACAGGCATCTGCCACCACGCCTGGCTAATTTTTGTATTTTTAGTAGAGACGGGGTTTCACCATGTTGGTCAGGCTAGTCTTGAACTCGTGACCTCAGGCGATCTGCCTGCTTCAGCCTCCCAAAGTGCCTGGGATCAGGCATGAGTCACCGTGCCCAGCCAAGAAGCCATACTTTCAGTTACATATGATAAAAGCTTAGGCACAAAAATGTTCATAGCAGTGTTACAGAGTATTAATAAGTTGGAAGCAATGTATATCATTCATGAATTATGGTCATCCATTCAGTAGAATAATTTTTTAACAGCTTAATTGAGATAAAATTCACATACTGTAATATTCTCCCCTTTAAAGTGTACAGTTCAGGCCTGGTGTGGTGGCTCATGCCTGTAATCCCAGTACATTGGGAGGCTGAGATGGGAGGATCACTTGAGACCAGAAGTTCAAGACCAGCCTGCTCAACGTTGCGAGACCCCATATCTCTATAAATAAATACATACATAAAATAGAATAAGGTAAATCAAAAATAAAGTATATAATTCAGTGGTTTCCAGCATATTTCCAGATTTGTGCAACAATTACTGCTGTCCCACTTGGGAACATTTATAACCCTAAAAAGAAATCTCCCACTCCCCATTTCCTCCTGTTTCCCCTAACCTTAAGCAACCACCAGTCTACTTTCTGTCTCCGTGAATTTGCCTATTCTGAACCTTTCGTATAAATGGGATCGTATAATGTATGGCCTTTCATGATTGGCTGCTTTCAAGTGAAATTAATAGTTGTAAATATGCACCTAATAACAGAGCTTCAAGATACATGAATCAGAAACTGATAGAACTGAAAGGACAAATAGATCTAAAATTATAGTTGGAGATTTCAGTACCTCGCCTCTCTCAATAATTGATAGAACAAGTAGACAAAAAATAATTTAGAAGATGTGAACTACATTATCAACTAACCTAATTGACATTTACATAGTATTCTACCCAATACAAGCAGAATACACATTTCTTTCAGTTGCACACAGGACATTTACTAAGATGGATTGTATTTTTGTTCACAAAATAGTGTCAGTGTTGGCCAGGTGCGGTGGCTCACGCCTGTAATCCCAGCACTTTAGAAGGCCGAGGCGGGCGGATCACCTGAGGTCGGGAGTTTGAGACCAGTCTGACCAACATGGAGAAACCCCGTCTCTACTAAAAATACAAAATCAGCCGGGCGTGGTGGTGCATGCCTATAATCCCAGCTACTTGGAAGGCTGAGGCAGGAGAATCACTTGAACCTGGGAGGCAGAGGTTGGGGTGAGCCGAGATTGCTTCATTGCACTCCAGCCTGAGCAACAAGAGCAAAACTTGGTCTCAAAAACAAAAAAAGCAGCGTCAATGCATTTTTTTTTTTTTTTTACTCTCAAATCTCTTTTATTGGGGGGAATGGGCCTCTTGGGGGTCCTCACTGCATGGCTTGTTCATTGGCACTGCTTCCTGAGTCCTGGGGCTTCATTACATCCGGCAGCTCAGGTGGGCTGGAGAACGGCTCGATGCACAGGGCCTCAAAAGTGTCATCTGCCCGGAAGGCCAGCCCCACTGTGGCTGGGGCCTGTGGCCGTGCTGTTTGACTGGTGAAGCCACACTCGCCCAGGGTCTTGCCATCATCCAAGAGTTGGTCATCCTTGTACAGCCGCTGCTCGTCAGGAGGCCGCTTGAGGATGCCCTCGACGATGCGCTTCAGCTCGAACACCGTGCTGGACTCCTTGGCGTCCGTGAAGATGGTGGTCTTGTGGCGCCGGATCATGAGGAACACGTACATCGCGGCGGCTGCCTCTCCCCTGGACGCGCCGGCGCGGCCGCGCTCCGCGCCGTTCCCGGCAGCCCCTCGTCAATGCATTTAAAGTGACTTCGATCATTTTTTTATTTTTTTGTCATCAGTCCCTTTTTGTCATCAGTTTTCCCCATAGATAATAGAAAGTGTAGAAAGTGATGGCTGGTTTTAAAATTCATATGGAAATGCAAAGACCTAGAATTGCCAAAACTATTTTGATAAAGGACAACAGAGATGGAAGATTTAACACTGATTTCCAAAACTTATAGTTGCAGTGATTAAAACATGGTATTTGTGGTAACTGGTGTAAAGATAAACAGATCCATGGAACAGAATAGAAAAGTCCAGAAAAAAAAATATGGTCAATTGATTTATGAAGAAGCTTCCAAGGCAATTAAATGGAAAGAGTATTGTCCTTTCAAAAACAAAGGTTTTGGAACAATTTGGTCTTCATATATAAAAAAGTGAATCTTGATTCATACCTTACATCATACATAAAAGTTAACTCAAAATTGATCATAGACTCAAATGTAAAGCCCAAATTTATAAAATCTCTGAAAGAAAATCTTTGTGACTTTAGGTTTGGTAAAGATTTCTTAGGTATAACACCAAAAGAATGATTTATAAAAGAAAAAAATGATAAATTGGACTTCATTAATATTAAGAATATCTCTTTGAAAGCCATGTTTAAGGGAATAAAAGGACAAGCCCCAGACTGGGAGGAAATATTTATGGAAGATATTCTGATAAAAGACTTGTATTTAGAATATGTAAGGAATTCTCAAAACTCAACAATAAGGCCAGTCGCAGTGTCTCCCGCCTGTAATCCCAACACTTTGGGAGGCCAAGGCGGGTAGATCACTTGAGGCCAAGAGTTCGAGACCAGCCTGGCCAATATGGCAAAACCCCATCTCTACTAAAAATACAAAAATCAGCCAGGCATGGTGGCAGGCACCTGTAATCCCAGCTACTTGGGAGGTTGAGTCACGAGAATCGCTTCAACTCAGGAGGCAGAGGTTGCAGTGAACAGTCAACTGAGATTGCGCCCCTGCACTCCAGCCTGGTTGTCAGAGTAAGACTCTGTCTCCCAACCAAAAAAAAAAAAAAAAGAAAAGAAAAGAAAAAACACTCAATAAAGCAAACAACCTAGTAAAAAAAATAAGCAAAAGATTTGAACAGATGTTTTGTCACCAAAGATACATGAATGGCAAATAAGCACATAAAAGATGATCAACATCATTAGTCATTAGTGAAATGCAGACTGAAAGTATAAGAATATACCATTACATCCTTACCAACACTTTTAGGCTTCAGGCTTTTAAACTGAAGACATTATAGTGTCTAATATCCAGATAAGATTTTTCAGATTAAATTTAGAGAAGACATTACAGTGTCTTCAGTTTAAAAGCCTGACAGTAACAAGTGTTGGTGAGGATGTGGAGCAGCCGAAACTCATGCACTTGTGGTGGGAATGTAAAATGGTACAACCACTTTGGAAAACAGTTTGACATTTTCTTTTTTTTTTTTTTTTTTTTTTTTTTGGGACATTTTCTTAAGGACTTAAAACTGACGCTACCAAGTGACCTATTTTGCTCCTAGGCATTTATCCAAGAGGAATGAATACATATGACCACATAAAGATTTGTTTACAAATACGTGGCAGGTTTATTTGTAATAGGCAAGAATTGAATCTATTCAAATGTGCTTCAACAGGGACATTTGTGGTATGTTCATATGATGGAATACTATTCAACGATAAAAGGGAATGAACAATTGATACAACTTACTTTATTCTCAATATAATTATAGTAAGGAAATGAAGCCAGAAAAAAATGGCACATTATATGGAATTCTATAAAATCTACTCAAAAAGCAGATCAGATTGCCTGGAGACCTGAGTTGCAAACGGATGACTTATGCGGGAAATATTTGTGAGTAATAGGTATGTTCATCATCTCAATTGTCATGATGACTTCGTGGATATATGTACATATGTCAGAATTTATCGAATTGTATACTTTAAACGTGTAATTTATCGTAGCTTAATTATGTCTCAAAATTTGTAAAAAAAAAAAAATACTTCATGTGTTCTTCAACGTTTATAGCATGCTGCTCAAATTTCAGAATCACATAAGGGATTGAGACTAATTTTTAAAATAATTTTTCAGTGATTGGGTGTGAGGTAACTCATGCATTATATATAGCAGATTTGCCTATTATTATTTTTTTTGAGATGGACTCTCACTCTGTCGCCCAAGCTGGAGTACAGTGATGTGATCTCAGCTCAGTGCAACCTCCGCTTCCAGGGTTCAAGCGATTCTTCCACCTCAGCCTCTTGAGTAGCTGGGACTACAGGTACACGCCACCACGCCCAGCTAATTTTTTTTTTTTTTTTTTGAGACGGAGTCTCGCTCTGAAGCCCAGGCTGGAGTGCAGTGGTGTGGTCTCGGCTCACTGCAAGCTCCGCCTCTCGGGTTCACGCCATTCTCCTGCCTCAGCCTCCTGAGTAGCTGGCATTACAGGAGCCCGCCACCACGCCTGGTTAATTTTTTTTTTTTTTTGTATTTTTAGTAGAGACGGGGTTTCACCATGTTAGCCAGGATGGTCTCGATCTCCTGACCTTGTGATCCACCTGCCTCAGCCTCCCAAAGTGCTGGGATTACAGGCATGAGCCACCACGCCTGGCCAATTTTTGTATTTTTTTAAATTAGAAACGGGGTTTCACCATGTTGGCCAGGCTGGTCTCGAACTCCTGACCTCGTGGTCTGCCTGCCTCAGCCTCCCAAAGTGGGATTACAGGTGTGAGCCATTGCACCTGGCCTTATAACTTTATTACAAAATTGAGAAACCAGGTGTTTTACTTTGTTTTCTGAATTTCTGAATGCATTTTCAGAATGATATAAAATGTTAAATTTTATTTTAGATTAGAATATTGTTGTCCAACTGGATGATTAATAAAGAAAAAGAAAGGAAAGAATGTAGTGAGACCCCCTAAGTACAAAATGGAGGAAGTCAATGGACTTCCAAGCTTGAGATAAATTCTTATGATCTTGATTGGATGATTAGGTATCGGTGGTAGAGAGAATAATGGCTCCTCAAAAATGGAACTTGTAAATATGTTACCTTATAGGGCAGAAAGGACTTTGCAGACGTGAATAAGGTTAAAGGCTTTGAAATGGGGAGATTATCCTGGGTTACCCAGATGGGCTCAACTTAATCACATGGGTTCTTAAAAGTGGAGGAACTTTCCCAACTATAGTCAGAGAGAGAGAGAGATGGCTACAGAAGAATGATCAAAGAAATGCAGTATTCCTGGCTGAAGATGGAGGAAGGGGGCCACCAGCCAAGAAATGTGGGCAGCCTCTAGAATGTGAAAAGGCCAGGAGATGAGTTCTTTCCCAGAGCCTCCAGAAGGAATGCAGCCCTGCCAACACCTTGATTTTAGCCCAGTGAGACCCATTCTGGACTTCTGATCTCCAGAACTTTAAGATGATAAATTGGTGTTATTTCAGCCACTAAGTTTGTGTTAATTTCTTTCTTTTTCTTTTTCTTTTTTTTTTTTTGAGACGGAGTCTTGCTCTGTTTCCCCAGGCTGGAGTGCAGTGGCATGATCTTACCTCACTGCAACCTCCATCTCCCGGGTTCAAGTGATTCTCCTGCCTCAGCCTCCCAAGTAGCTGGGATTACAGGCACGCGCCACCATGCCCGGCTAATTTTTGTATTTTTGGTAGAGATGGAGTTTCACTATGTTGGCCAGGCTGGTCTCAAATCTCGAACTCCTGACCTCAAGTGATCCACCTGCCTCGGCCTCCCAAAGTGCTGGGATTACAGGCATGAACCACTTTGCCCGGACTGTTTGTGTTAATTTGTATGGCATCTTTAGATAACTAATACCATATGTAAGTGGGTAAAACTCAGAATTCATATTGTGCCAGAGGATTGCAATGGAAAGTGAACTCTGTATTGTTAAGATAACTTTCTATCCCTTGGGAATTGTTTTTCCTTCCACATAGCAAACCTCATTTTCCCCAGAAGTAAAACATATATTTATAAGTTACTTTTTAATGAATAAATACAAAATAATAGAGTTGGAATAAACCTTAGATACGATTCTAATCTAACCCCCGAAAGGTATAGATAGAAAAACTGAGTGAGGGCCAAAGATTCCACAGCTAGTTAATGGTAGATCTGAGTTTACTGGCCTTTTCTTCCTTCCATATTTTCATGGTGGGGATTTAAGATGGCCAAGGTTTTTTATTCTTTCTACACAGACTCAAAATGTTATTCTTGTACAATTTTTCTCTTAGGCATATAATGGACTTTGGGAAACAATTTCTAGAGTAGTGTTTTAATGAGATAGTACTATAAGAGGATGCAGTATTACATAAAACTTTTGTCTTGGGTTTTTTTCCCTCTGCGTCTCAAGTCTGAAACATCTCTTCCTCCAGTTGCTAGTAAATGTATACTCAAATATTGGCAGCTAGGTGTGGTCCTCTGTTCTTGATTGTCCATATTTAAACCACACTAATCCAGTTAATAACATAATTCTCTGTGTGTTGTGTATGCACAGACATATTCTTATAATGCACTTCAGAGATAGATTTTAATTATGCTTGGGTGTTCTTAATCAGTACTCCTGATTAGAACAGAATTTTATTTTTACTTTTATAGTTGAACACTCAGGTACAGTGTAATTCTCCAGATTAGATTTTTCAGATTAAATTTAGAGAAGGAATGTACTCAGCTTGTAATGGTATTTCAGCACTGATTCTATAGTGTCTAATATTTTGCCTTCTTTACATTGACTGTGATTTTGAAAATTGTGATTCATCTCATCATTTATTGAGTACTGCTCCTATGTCATTTACTTATACTAGGTGGTGGGAGTACAGAATGAATAGGACATATTCTCTATATGTATAGTGTTTATAGACTTTTCTCATA
Organism: Colobus angolensis palliatus; assembly: GCF_000951035.1. Lineage (NCBI taxonomy): Eukaryota > Metazoa > Chordata > Mammalia > Primates > Cercopithecidae > Colobus > Colobus angolensis. The sequence continues at coordinate 11,730,763 of NW_012115599.1, forward strand.
TGTTACCTTGTTGGCTGGTTCCTAGAAAACATCAGGAGACTTAGGACCAAACTCTTCAGCCCTAGTGAATCACGTCAAGGTACTGTACCCTGTGGCACAGGTAGAAATTTGACTTTCTATAAAAAACCTAGACAAATAATAGGGGCTCATTCCTAGTGTCTTCACCCTTATCAAAATGTAAGTTCTATGGAGACAGAAATTGTTTCCTGTTGTTTAATGCTGTATCTCCACTACAACAGTGCCCGGCACATAGTAGGTGTTCAGTAGATATTTGTTGAATAAATAGCTGAATGGCTTCTACTTATCCTTCAGCTTTCAATTAATTTATTATTATTATTTTAAATTTCTGTTTCTTTTTAGAGATGGAGTCTCACTGTGTTGGCCAGGCTGGTCTTGAACTCCTGGTCTCAAGTGATCTGCCTGCCTCGGCTTCCCAAAGTGCTGGTATTACAGTCGTGAGCCACTGAGCCTGGCCCACAACTACTTTTTTTTAAGAGTCAGGGTTTCACTATGTTGCTCAGGCTAGACTCCAATTCCTGGGCTCAGGCGATCCTCCCACCTCAACCTCCAAAGTTGCTGGAGGTACATAGAGCACGTGGCACTGGACCCAGCTGCTGCCCTGACTTTAACAGTGATGCCTATCTGATGTACCTTTGAGCTAAGGGGTCTCTTGTCTTGGTGCAAAGCTGGATACAGCTTGTGAGAGATAAGAGGCATAAAATTAGCTGGCATGGTGGCACATGCCTGTAATTCCAGCTACTCGGGAGACTGAGGTGGGAGAAATGCTTGAACCCGGGAGGCGGAGGTTGCAATAAGCTGAGATCGTGCCATTGCACTCCAGCCTGGGCAACAAGAGCAAGACTCCATCTCAAAAAAAAAAGCAATGCATAAAGTCAAGAAGGAAAGTACCAGAGAAGGATTCAGGTTGCTTCAGGGGGTAAAGGAGCAGTAAATAGTTTTATTTGAACAATAGTATGGTATGGTATTAAAAGACAATGAGAGGAATAGTGCAGTAACTTCAGACACTTTCTAAGTGCTGTAGATCTTTTAAAATCCATCATAGTTGTCTTGCTGACTTCTTTAGTGACGATTTGAGTTTTAATTATTCAGTTATGCTGCCAAAAGTACTGCAGGTTGTCAAGTATCATTTATCCAAAATGCTTGGGACCAGAAGTGTTTTGGATCTTGGATTTTTTCAAATTTTGAAATATTTGCATATTTCTCTAAGAGAAAAAAGATATTTTGGCATGTAATGCATAATATTTGCATAATTTTAATCCAGTGTTCTAAAATGATTGTACCCACCAGAATCTACAAACAATAAGGAACTGTGGTTGTTTGCTGCAAATAACTATGACAAACCACACTGTATCACATGTATTAGCCCATTGTGACATTGTCAGTTGACCATATGTATATACGTGTATACATGAGATACAGTATCTTGGGGATGGAACCCAGGTGTAAACATGAAATTTATTTATGTTCATATGTACTTATACACACAACCTGAAGGTAATGTTATACAATATTTTTATTTTTTTTATTTTTAATTTGTTATTTTTTTAAAGTCAATACATTTTTATTCAAGGAATTCCATGTTATGATTTCTTCCACTGTCCATCAAGGCCATTTTAGATCCACTAAAGAGCTGCAATCAAAAGATTTATCTTCAAGTTAGCCCTTTTTAATGAAACTGATGCTTATTTTAATCCAGTTGTCTGTCAGCCCATAATTCTTTTACTTTGGCTTCTGTCATCTCCTTTTAATAGGGATATACTGATGAAGACTTCAAAATTCGCCAAGAATCTTTGGGATCTAATTTCTTCAACCAGTTTACTTTAGGGTCCTTTTCACTGTAGGTGTGGGTCTGCCTGGTTCTCAGTTTGACACCCTTTCTTAACATGAATGAGCTCAAATCATATTCGTTCCTAAACGATCACACTCAGGAATAGTACAGATGTGTGGAATATGCCAGTACCTTTAACTCTAGACATCATGTTCTCAAGATAAAAGCCATTAAAACAAAAAGCCACCGTATGTATCGTCAACATGAAATTGTAATGCAAAATTAATACTGCTGAGGATTTCCCTTATATCCCATGCTGTTTATCTATTTTACAGTCCTAGAATCAGTCTTTTTTTTTTTTTTTTTAAGAGACAGGGTCTGTCTTTGTTACCCAGGCTGGAGTACAGTGGTGCCATCAAAGCTCAGTGCAGCCTCCAACTCCTGAGCTCAGTCCTTTTGCGTCAGCCTCCCCTTCCTGAGTAGCTGCAGCTACAGGCACATGCCCCAGTACCCAGCTAATTTTTAAATTTTTGTGAAGATGAGGTGTTTGTTACTTTCTTGCCCAGGCTGGTCTTGAACTCCTGGTTTCAAGCAATACTCCCGCCTCAGTGTGGAGATTGCAGGCTTGAGCCACTGTGCCTGGCCTGGAACCAACCTTTATGGCTATCAATACTCCCATCAGTTAACTGTCTCAGGTATCATAATATCCCTTCTTATGTGTATCAAAACTCATACTGAACAATGAGTTCTGGGTTGCAAAAGAGGATTTATGTTTTGCACTTATCCATAAGTCTTTGTCCACAAGTTAAAAACAGTGCAGTATACAATATTTTTAATAATTTTGTGCATGAAATAAAATTTGTGTACCTTGAACCATTAGAAAGCAGAAGTGTTAGGTGTGGAGTTTTCCACTTGTGGCATCATGTTAGAATTCAAAAAGTTTCAGAGTTTGGAGCATCTTGGATTTTGGATTTTTCCAGTTAGGAATGCTCAACCTAATCAGAAGTGAGACTTGGACATTAAAAGTTTGAAAGCCACGGTTTTATTTGCTTAGTAAGTACATAATTGCAACAGTACTTTTTATCTTAATTATTGTGTAGAATCTGATGACTCCTCGACATGTCACCCACACTTCTCTCCTGAGCTCAGGCCTTACCTCTGATAACCCTCTGGACATCGCACAAGCATCCCTTGCTCAACACACCCCAGCCAGAGTTCTCTTGCTCTCCATAAAAAGCACTCTAAAATGTTTGAATTAAATTGAAGAGAAAGAATACAAAGTCCTGATGAGTGGAACCATGAAATGTTTCATCTTTTTTTCCCTAAGTTTAAAAAGATCATGAAAGTAATACATGTTTCATGTTAAACTATTTAAATAATATAAAAATAAAATCTAAGAAGTGAAAATTCCTTCTTATCCTCCCAAATCTCATTCTCCAGAGGTAAACACTGTTTTAGTAGTTGGGTAAGTTATCTTTCCAAACTTCTTGTATAAATAAGCAAATATACAAACAACATATATACTTTTTCCCCCTTGGAAACAGGATCATGTTACAAATCATTCTGCAACTCACCATTCACTTAACAGTACATCTTGAAAATCCATCTGCCTTTTCATGTGATTATTAGACGATTGTTTATGTGGAATGGGTAAGACCCCACCTGCTCCATATTAGTGATATTTTCCGAGGTTAGCTGTCTTAAAGGGAAACAATGAAAAAGACATTTTGACATGTAATGAATAATATTTGCATAATTGTAATCCAGTGCTCTAAAATGATCACACCCACCAAAATCTACAAACAACTGGGAACCATGGTTGGTGGCTGCAAGTAATTGCTATAAATTACACTGTTTGTGCCAGGTGCAGTGGCTCATGTCTGTGATCCCAGCACTTTGGGAGACTGAGGCAGTTGGATCACTTGAGCTCAGGGAGTTCGAGACCAGCCTGGCTAACATGGCAAAACCCCATCTCTACTAAAAATACAAAAATTAGCTGGGCATTGGTGGCTCACACCTGTAATCTCAGCTACTCAGGAGGCTGAGGCAGGAATTTGAACCCAGGAGGTGGAGATTGCAGTGAGCGAAGATCAGGCCACTGTACTCCAGCCTGGGCAACAGAGCAAGACTCTGTCTCAAAAGATTAAAAAAAAAAAAAATTACACTGTTTGTGTTACATGTATTAGCCCATTGTGGCATCATCAACTGACTTTTTTTTTTTAATGGTCCAGATAACCAGATCATCACTGGGCACTATGCACCATAACAATACATTTCATTTACTACAATGCTATTCTTTTTTCCTTTTTTTTTGACAATATCTTGCTCTGTTGCCCAGGCTGGAGCGCAGTGGTGGAACCATGGCCTGATACTCCTGCCTCAGCCTCTCCAGTAGCCGGGACCACAGGCGTGTATTTTTTATTTTTAGCAGAGATCGGGTCTCACTGTGTTGCCCAAGCTGGTCTTGAACTCCTAGGCTCAAGCCTTGACCTCCCAAAGTGCTGGGATTACAGGTGTGAGCCACTGCGCCTGACATTCTTTTATAATGGATGAACATTTACAAAATATTTTCCCAATTCAGTTGTTGGGATGTTTTTGTTTAGACTCTTAGCTAAATGATTCTCTACTGTATAGATTTATCTCATCATTTTTAAAAACTGTATATTTTTATAAGTATGCATTTGCCAAATTTTACTCTAACATTCCCATGACCATCCTCTTAAGGAAAAACTTTGAAATACTTTTATTTAGCCATACAGTTAAAATTTGGCTGGTAAGTGATCTGTGTTTAGTTGATGAACAGATCCATGCCTGCATTCTTCCTGTTCTTGCATCATGACTTTTTCATCTCCCTTTGATTCTTTTCCCTATATGCATTTAAGCCTGTCTGGTTCTTTCCTCAAGCCTTTGCTCTCTACTTCCCTTTCACCCAAAGCATTTCATGTTTCCCCTTTATAACCATAGTATAAGTATCAAACTTCTTACCTGTGACTTCTGCCTCTCTATACATCTCTCTTCTACTTTTAACTTTCATGTTCACAATATGCTATCTTTCTCTTATTTTCACTTCTTACCTTCTCCAACTTCAGAGAATCCCCACTGCCTAGTGTTCTTGGGAGATGCTAGAGGATACACAAAATGCCACCTCCTAGAAGGTCGAGGCATTTTTTTCCTTAAAAAAAAAAAAAAA
>NW_012115599.1:11736336-11746250 GCF_000951035.1 Colobus angolensis palliatus
AATTACAGGTACCTACCACCATGACCAGCCAATTTTTGTATTTTCAGTAGAGACGGGGGTTTTTCCATGTTGGCCAGGCTGGTCTCGAACTCCTGACGTCAAGTCATCCGGCCGCTTCGGCCTCCCAAAGTGCTAGGATTACAGGACTGAGCCACCTCACCTGGCCACTAAATTCTTCTAAAAATCCCTTGAGCACACTACATGATATATTGAACATAGTTGATGACCAAATGGTGATGTAAAAATTCCATCAGGCCCGGCATGGTGGCTCACTGTTATAATCCTAGCACTTTGAGAGGATGAGGTAGGAGGATCACTTGAGCTCAGGATCACTTTGAGACCAGCCTGGGCAACATAGCGAGACCCTGTCTCTTCTGAAAAAAAAAAAAAAAATTAGGTGTGGTGGCACATGTCTGTAGTCTGAACTACTAGGGTGGCTGAAGGGGAGGATTGCTTGAGCCCAAGAATTCAAGGCTGCAGTGAGCTATGATGGTACCACTGCACTCCAGCCTGGGCAACAGAGCAAGACCCTGTCTCTTAAGAGACAGTAAGAAATAGAAATTCCATCAAAGATTTTCTCTTAGGGTGTAAAACCAGAGACAAAGATGAAAAACAGGAGAAATGTCCAGTGGTTCTCAACCATACCTGGCTGCACATTAGGATCATCTAACATGCTTTTTGAAAACACCATTACCCTGGCCCCACCACAGACAAATTAAATCCAGACTCTCTGGGCTGGAGTCCAGGCATCAGTAGCTTTTTTAAGTTCCTCAGGTGATTGATTCTATTGTTTAGCCCAGGTTTAGAAAAATACTGAAAGAAACCTGAAGGATAAAACCAAAATGTCCAAAGTCTATCTAATAATACTTCTAGAAGTAGAGGACAGAGACCTCAAAGGAAAAGAAATAATGCTAGAAAATTTTTCTGGAGATTCTGCAAAGACTTGCTTTAGCAGTTAAGGGCCAGAATATCAAGGCCCCTGCAGGAATTAAGGAAAGAAGACAAGTACCTGGACATATCCTTGCAATGGGTCTGAACTCCAAAAATAAGGATTATTATGTCTTCCAGAGAAGAAAAGATGGGAGCCGCAGTGTGCACTCTGGAGGGAAAGAAACCTACCTGGCCTAACTGATCCAAACACAGGTTCTGCTTTTTCCCCCAGATGCTGCTCTCCAGTGCGTCCCCCTAGCTCACTCCTGCTTTCTGGGGCTGACCCCAGACCTAGAGCTTCTCCAGCCTCTCCTGGGAAGAGCTGCTCTTAACAGTTGGTGTTTGGGAGGCAACTTTCTCTTCTTTGCTCTCTCCTTCGGTCTGACCTCATCTGCTGTGTAGTGTTCAGAAATTCCCCCAAAGTTCTGGTTCAGTTAGGAACACTTGTTTTCCACCTCAGAGTTTTGCAAATTTTAAAAACTTTCTTGTCATCCCAGCATCTTCCTGGGGAGAGGAAGTTGATGACTTAATCCTGTCGTTCAACTTTTTTGAGGCCAAATAGGGTAAAATCATATTAAGGGGAATAATACTGTATTCAGGTTCATCCTTTAGTATGTAATAGTAACATTTGGATAGTCTAATATTTTCTGGCTTTTTTGTTTGTTTGTTTTACTATAATCCTTTGCTTTCTGTTTACTTAAAAACAGTAATTTATCCAACTCAGCACTCAGAGTCAGGGAAAGTGTGGTCTGTTAGCTTTGTTTTCTTCAGTAATTACTTGTACTGAGAAGAAAAATAAGTTTACCAAAGAAATATCTTTCTGAAAACTCTTCTGTTAGTAGCATAATCTGAGGCAAGACACTGATATTTTAACAAAGAACAATACAGTAATTTACGTAATACACATAGGGAATTGGTGGATATGGCTTTAAAATGACTCCTCATTTGGGGGACCTGATAGTTTAGTTATGTTAACTGAAGTTTTCAGTACACTGTTGATAAAATATTAAGTGTGTTCTCATTTTTCTGTTATGTCTCAGGTGTTTGCTGACTAGCACTTTGGAGAGTGTATGCTTATCTGCCATGTCCATAACAGAACGAACTGTGTGTTCCCTTTCTGATGTACTGGGTAGCAATTTTTCGCCTTTGGACAGTTCAGCACAATAAGCTTTATCATAGATTAATATCCATAGCTACATAGTGATATTAAATTCAGAATAAACCTAGGGTGAGGGAAAGAAGAAAAGTCTCTCTCAGAAAAACGGTGAAACGGTCTCAGCGTGTCATTACAGTTTTTAGGAATTGTCTGTCCTTACTGTCTTTTTTATATAACATTCAATCAAGGAAAAATTTCATTTGTTTTGTTAGCTTACAAAAACCTATACTCCTAATGGCTTAGCTGGAATTAAGGGGAAATACTTGGAAAATTCAGTTTATTTCTTTATTCTTCCAGCTTTATCTGCTTTTGAAAGTTCAAAAGTTTGTTTTCTTGTTGTTTTTATCTTTGTGTTTTAATTATTCATAGTACTTCTCTTCATATGGACTCAGTACCACTGACAAGAGCCATCCTCTGAGATTACTGAGATGACTTGCATCCCTTGAAGTGCTGGAGCCAAAAAATGAAGAGCTAATTCCTTTATCAAATGGGATTTAGAAAGCTAGTAAATCAGCTTATACAGGTTGCCTATTTACTTGGATTTAAACAAGCCATTGTTTTCAAAATAGCAAGGTGTGAGAACCAAAAGAAAATGTTTCTTTTTTTTCTCTCTCTTTTTTTTGAGACAGTCTTGCTCTGTTGTCCAGGCTAGAGTGCAGTGGCATGACCTCGGCTCACTGCAACTTCTGCCTCCCAGGTTCAAGCGATTCTTGTGCCTCAGCCACCCCAGTAGCTGGGATTACAGGCATGTGCCACCACGCCTGGCTAATTTTTGTATTTTTAGTAGAAACGGGGTTTCATCATGTTGGCCAGACTGGTCTCAAACTCCTGGCCTCAAGTGATCCCACCCACCTCAGCTTCCCAAAGTGTAGAGATTACAGGCATAAGCCACTGTGCCCAGCCTGAAAACATTTCTTCATTGACAGTATTTTCATTTAAAAATTTAGCTGAACTCCAAATGATGAACAGACAACACATTGTCTTTGGATGTGTTGTAGTCATGTTTGCTCAGTGCTTTGTTTTCATTTTTTTGGTGACATTTGTGCATGTGTGATCTCTCTAGCACTCTGATTTGAAAGCAAGTTGCGGATATCATGACACCTCACCCCTAAATACTACAGCATGTGTCTCCTATGAACAAGGATATTACTCCACATAAAACCATAATATTATATCACACTCCAGAAGGCTAACATATAGTAATAATAAGCTAATACACAGTCTCCTTTTCCAAGTTCTTTACATATTTTGTCCCTTAATCCAGGATCCAGCCAAGGATCACTGATTACGCTTGGTTGTCATAATATCTCTATAGTCTCCTTCAATCTGGAACAGACCTCCCGTCTCTCTCTCTCTCTCTCTGTCTGTCTCTTTTTTTATCTTTTAAGAGATGGGGTCTCACCCTTCGGCCCAGGCTGCAGTACAGTGACATGATCACTGTTCACTGCAGCCTCAAATGCCTGAGCTCAATCAATATCCTTCCACCTCAGCCACCTGAGTAGTTGGGACTACAGGCGCACACCACCTTTTTGGTTCTTTATGTCACTAACATTTTTCAAGAGTCTAGGCCAGTGGTCTTGTAGAATGCTCCACAATCTGTTTTTGTCTTTTCTTCTTGATTAGTTTCCGGTTAAACATTTTTGATAGGGATACCACATAGATGATAGCACATCTATATCACATCACTACATCATATTAGGAGACAGAGTAATAGCAGTTTTTTTCATTATTGGTGATGCAGAGTTTGGTTATGATGCAGATCACTTGTTAAAGTGGTATCAGTCAGATCATTTTATTTGAAAGGTCCTTTTTCTTTTTTAATAATTAGTTATCTGTGGGGTGCTTTGCCAACAACCTCTCACCTGGTGGTTTTAATTTGTTCAATGCTTTACACCCAGGTTTACCCAGATATCTATTGATGGATGTCAGCATCTCTGTGAATCCCCAGGAAATTTTTTTGTGTGCATATATTTTCCCAGGCATACAGTCCAGGACCCTCCAAATATTTAAGAGATCTTTTCCCTCTGTTATCGAGGTGCCTTTTACAAGTTTCTGTGCATCACAGAAGCATGTTATAAGCAGTGAGTTTCTAGAAGCTGGGAACCAATGCCGTTCTTCTGATTTTCCTGATTATCTAGCCAGCCTCATGTAGAGCTAGGTACATAATTTTTGTTGTTTGTTTGAGAACGATTTGTTCTGGCCTTTCCCTTATCCTGAGCCAAACATTTGGATCTTTTATGTTTGGTATAAACTGTACTAGAAACTAAAGCAGAGGGACTTAGCCCCTGGTTTTTGGTGTTCTCTTTGAAGATTTTGGGCACAACAATTGGATTTGTGTCTTTGATGAACTGAAATCAATAGTGGTCATTTGGAAATGAGTTAAAACACTACAATGTATGTTTTCGTTGTCTAGTTACAATTGTATCAATAAGACATTTTCCACAAGTGCAGAAAGACTGACTGTTTGACTCTGTAGACAAGAAGGCTCAGGAGATGACTTTAGGGTGCCTTAAGTTTGTTATTAGCCTAATGTGTAATAGCTGTAGGAGTGATTCCTTCTGGATTTTCCCTGCCCAAGCAGGGAGCAGTTGGAATTCGTCATGGCAGTGGCTAGGTGTGTTTTGTTTAGCCTGTGATTAGCCTGTTGGTTACATTGGCTTGCCTTGCATGAAAAAAATGTCTGTCAGGTGACCAACAATAACAATAACAATAAGAACTAACATTTGAATAGTATACCTTAAAAATACACATTATACCACTTCATCCAGAAGATTATCTGTGAAAACAGGTATTTTTATTCTAATCACATAGGTAAGGAAAAAAGTCTTAGAGAAGTTAAGGTAGCCAACATCAAACAGCTTGTAAGGAGCAGAGGAAGAACCCCCCAAATTCCATTACAGATTCCTTGCACTTTTTGTCTTACCATTCTTTTTTTTTTTTTTTTGAGACGGAGTCTCGCTTTGTCGCTCAGGCTGGAGTGCAGTGGCCAGATCTCAGCTCACTGCAACCTCTGCCTCCCGGGTTCACGCCATTCTCCTGCCTCAGCCTTCGGAGTAGCTGGGACTACAGGCGCCCGCCACCGCGCCCGGCTAGTTTTTTTGTAATTTTTAGTAGAGACGGGGTTTCACCGTGTTAGCCAGGATGGTCTTGATCTCCTGACCTCGTGATCCACCCGTCTCGGCCTCCCAAAGTGCTGGGATTACAGGCTTGAGCCACCGCGCCCGGCTGTCTTACCATTCTTAAAGGTAGAGGCATTCTAGGGAATCTAAATATGAACAAAACATGGACCTTGCTCTGAAGGATCTTTTAAACCTAACAGGCGCATAGACTTATAAATCTCTTACAGACAACAAATCGACAGAAGAGCTAAGGAAGTACATAAAAGGGCAAAATGGCCTACAAATAGAGGGTCAAGGTTGGTATGATAGAAGTAGCATTTGAGGGAGGTGGATGTTTTGGAAACAAGAAAGGGAGTGACCAGAAGAATGAGTATGGGAAAGCCCTGGGCTTGTTGTAGAAGTGGAATTGGCCTAGTTTGGCTAGAGCATGAGCTGCATGAAAGAAAGTAAAAGAAAATAGTGGCTAGAAATGAAAGATAGATTAGGGCCAGATTGTGAAGGGCCTTGAATGCTACATGGAAGAACATTCTGTAGGTATTTTGGGCAGGAGATGAAAAATGACCCTACAGAAGGCCCAATCATGATGATAAATGGTTAAACATGTTTAAGTTACCAATCTGTGCTAATCTTTAAACAAATGTTATCTCACTGCTGCCTGACTGGAACTCTATGAATAGCGTACTGTGTCCATTTTGCAGATGAGAAACGAAGGCTCAGCAAGATTAAGGAAATTGGAAATGTCAAGAGCTGGAGCTAGGACCCAGACTTGGGTCTGTCAGATTCTAAGCCTGCTCTGTGTCTCACTGTGATTGATATATTGTCACTTCTTTTATTAAGAACTGATAAGGTCTTAATCCTCTGTCAAGAATATGGCTACAGAAAAAGGATGTTTTCAAAGTTGTGAAGGAACTGCTTCTCACCATGTTATGTTAAGGAATGTAATCACTACCCAACCTGACTTGTACTGTTCTCTGTTTTGAGACCAGAGCTAGATGGGAAATTAAAGAATTGGATGATGTTTTATTTACATGCCCGATGACATCAATACACGCTCATAGCAAATGCCTTTGTTTTCATTTTCAGTATCTAAGCTTATTGGCCCTAAGTAAATCTTAGGTTAGGTAGAGCTCAGTTCCCAGGGACATTCAAGATTCATAAAGAAGTGATATTTTTCCTAGCTAAAATATTTTTCTTCTTACCAGGTTCTCTACTTAAAAGACAATGACTACTGATGAAGGTGCCGAGAACAGTGGAGAAAGCCCCACAGCCACTGTTGCTGAGCAGGGAGAGGATATTACCTCCAAAAAAGACAGGGGAGTATTAAAGGTGAGGCCACAAAGCTGAATGACATACAAGGAAATCTGCTGTCTGAAAGAGTGTTTATACTCTTTCTGAGGGGGACTGGGGTGGATAATGTTTATTGAGGGTTACTAAGTGCTAAACAGTAGAGCTAGATTCTCATTTTGTCTTCATAACTTCAAGTTTTTTTTTAAGAGTTGAGTCTCGTTACGTTGCCCAGCCTGGTCTTGAACTCCTGGGTTCAAGTGATCTTCCCATCTCAGCTTCCTGAGTAGCTGGGATTTTCTTTTTAAATTAATTAATTAAATTTTTGAGAGAGGGTATCTCATTATGTTGCTCAGGCAAGTCTTGAAATCCTGGCCTCAAGCGATCCTCCCACCTCAGCCTTCTGAGTAGCTGAGATTATAGGCACGAGCCACTGCGCCCAGCTAGATATTTTAATTTCTAATCCCAGATTATAGATGTTGAAATTTGAGACTGGGCTAGGTAAATTAACGTGCCCAACATCATATATCTTAGTAATGCAGATTTACCTGGGGTTCAGGTCCAAGTTATATCTTACCGTAAAGGGCTATGTTTCCCAATTCTCAGAGCATACAAATAGGTTACTATTTTAATGTATCCTTTTAGTACACTAAAGCTAGCTAAAGACAATTTTAAGACTTTTTAAGGAAAGAAAAGCTAACTTGAAAAATTCAAAGGGGTTTATTTTATTTTGTTTTATTTTGAGACAAGAGTCTCCCTCTGTTGCCCAGGCTGGAGTGCAATGTTGCGATCTCAGCTCACTGCAACCTCCGCCTCCTGAGTTCAAGCAATTCTCCTGCCTCAGCCTCCCGAGTAACTGGGATTACAGGCACCTGCCACCATGCCTGGCTAATTTTTGTATTTTTGTAGAGACAGGGTTTCACCATGTTGGCTAGGCTGGTCTTGAACTCCTGACCTCAGGTGATCCGCCTGCCTTGGCCTCCCAAAATGTTGGGATTATAGGCATGAGCCACCATGCCCAGCCCAAAGGGGTTTATTTTTATATGTAAATATTGTTCCTATGTTCAGTGAAGATATCTTTTGAGATTTCCTCAGAGAATATGTCTTACTTTTGAATTAGCTTTCCTACTTATTAAAGCACTATACAGTCATTCACCATATAATGACATTTCTGTCAGTGACAGACCGCACCTTCAGCGGTGGTCCCATAAAATTGTAATGGGGCTGAAAAGTTCCTATGGCCTAGTGGTGGCATAGCTGTTGTAACATGGTAATATAGTATATTACGTGTTTGTGGTGATGTGGGTGTAAACAAACCTACTGCGCTGCAGTCACATGCAGTTATGTGTAGTACATAATACTTGATAATAAATGTTTATATTACTGGTTTATGTGTTTACTATACTTTCTATTGTTATTTTGGAGTGTGCTTCTACTTATTTTTTTAAAAAGTTAACTGTAAAACACCCTTGACTGAGTGCGGTGGCTCATGCCTGTAATCCCAGCACCCTGAGAAGCCAAGGCAAGAGGATCACTTGAGGCCAGGAGTTCAAGACCAGCCTGGGCAACATAGTAAGATCCCTATCTGTAGAAAAAAAAAAAATTAAAAAATTAGCCAGGCCTAGTGGCATGTACCTGTACTCTCTACTACTCAGGAGACTGAGGCAGGAGGATCACGTAAGCCTGGGAGTTCCAAGCTACAGTGAACTATGATCATACCACTGCATTCTAGCCTAGGTGAGAGAGGGAGATCCTGACTCAAACACAAATGAACAAACAAGAAACAGCCTTGGGCAGGTCCTTCAGGAGGTATTCAAGAAGAAGGCATTGTTGTTATAGGAGACAGCAGCTCCATACATGTTATTCTCCTGAAGACCTTCCAGTGGGACAAGATGTAGAGGTGGAAGACAGTGACATTGATGATCCTGACCCTCTGCAGGCCTAGGTTTATGTATGTGTTTGTGTCTTTGTTTTAAACAAAAAAAAAATTTAAAATAAAAGAATAAAAAAATTTTAAAAATAGAAAAATGCTTATAGAATAAGGATATAAAGAAAGAAAATATTTTTGTACAGCTGTATAGTGTGTTTGTGTTCTAAGTGTCATTAGAAGAGTCAAAGCTAAAAAAAGTCATAAAGTTTACACAGTAAAAATGTTACAGTAAGCTAAGATTGATTTATTATTAAAGAAAGAAAAAATTTTTTAAATAAATGTAGTCTAGGTATCCAGTGTTTATAAAGTCTATGGTAGTGTATGGTAATATCCTGGGCCTTCACATTCACTCACTACTCACTTGCTGACTCATCCAGAACAACTTCCAGTCCTGCAGGTTCCATTCATGGTAAGTGTTCTGTATAGGTGTACACTTTTTTTTCTTTTATACCTTTTATTACTGTACCTTTTTCTGTGTTGAGATATGTTTAGATACACAAATACGACTGTTTTACAATTGCCTGCGGTATTCAGTGCGGTAACACAGTGTACAGGTTTGTAGCCTGGAAGCAATAGGCCAAACCAAACTAATGTGGGTGTGTACTAGTAGGCCAGGCCATCACAGTTTGTGTAAGTACACTCTGCGATGTTCACACAAGGATGAGATCACCTAAGGACACATTTCTCAGAACATACCCCGTCCTTAAGCGATGCATGACTGCGTGTGTTTCTTTACTCTATAGTTAATCATTTTCACATGAATTTTTTTGTTCGTTTGTTTCTTACAACAATGTGGTGAGACAATCAGAGCATCTCTTGATTCTTCCATCTTATAAGTGAATAAACTGAGTCTGAGAAAGCTTAAGTGGCTTTAGTCCCATTAAGTAGTTATTTCTCCTACAACATTGTTAACATATACAGGTTTTGTATAGTTAAGTTTTGTTTTTCCTGCAAAGATTATCTGATACATTCTAAATATTACCAGGATGCTGAGTTTTAATATCTCCTGTGCCAGCAGTAGCAAATAAGAATTTTTGTTTTGTCTAACCTTGCTTATGTGAAAGTCTTTCTTCTGTGCCTGGCTCTCTTTTGAATATATGTGAATTGCCATTATGTACCAAGTCAAATTTTGGAGACTTGCAGCTATAGAATAAGGGCTTTATGCTATAGATTTATATCCTATTGTCTTCTTTTAGAGGACTTCTCAACCTTGTAGCTATAGTTGCTCATCCTAAATTCCAGGAAGCTTCTAGACACAGTGGAGACTTCGCGGCTGTCCTCAGCATCTCCCTGCCTCTGTTTAAGACTTCCCCTTTCATCTTTTCAGGGTGCCCACACCCAGAGAACATGATCCCCAACTTGCCTCAGACCCTGTTTTGTTCTAGGGAGTAAATCTAATTGCAAGATTTTTAGGCTTATTAAGAAATGTTGGCCGGGCGCGGTGGCTCAAGCCTGTAATCCCAGCACTTTGGGAGGCCGAGACGGGCGGATCACG
>NW_012115599.1:11746895-11751622 GCF_000951035.1 Colobus angolensis palliatus
AGCCAAGATTGTGCCACTGCACTCCAGCCTGGGCGACAGAGTGAGACTCCGTCTCAAAATAAATAAATAAATAAAAATAAAAAAAAAAATAAAGTTAGAATAATGCCATCAGTTTCATAGAGTTATTAGGATTAGGTGAAGCACTTAGTATAGTGCCTGTCCTATAGTAATCTATCTTATTAACTATTACGTATTTAAAAAAAAACAGTGCTGGTTTGGAAATTCGGTAACTATCCGAGGAAGATAAAAATTGAATTTATATTTTAAAAATGAATAGAACCTAGATTGTGTCCTTAAGGCAACTCTAGATTTAGGCACAAATTCATCTTGCTAGGGAAGCCTGAAGTGATACCATAGTACCACTTGCTGGTGTGGATGGCTCTCTGACTCTCTGATAGCCATTCATCCCAAATGCCCAGTTACTGTTTATAGTCCTAGAAATGCAGATTCCTTCCACACGAGGCTGACAGTTGAGCATAGCCTCCCAAATACCACATGCAGTCCATGAACATGAGCACTTGTAGAATATTGTGTAATGTCTTTTGATGTTTTGAAAACTGTTTTTTTCTTTTGAAGTCCTAGAAGGTCAGTAATGTTTCTTTGCCTTTAAAGAATGTTTGGGGCTGGGTGTGGTAGCTTATACCTGTAATCCCAGCACTTTAGGAGTCTGAGGCAGGAGAATCACTTGAACTCAGGAGTTCCAAACCAGCCTGGGCAACATAGCAAGATTTCATCTCTACTAAAAATAAAAAAGTTAGCCAGTATGGTGGCATGTGCCTGCAGTCTCTGCTACTCAGGAGGCTGAGGTGGAATGATCACTTGTGCTGGGTGATAGAGGCTGCAGCGAGCTATGATTGTACCATTGCATGCACTCTAGCCTGGGCAAAAGAGCAAGACCCTATCTCAAAAAATAAAATAAAGTTGTTTGGGCTTTTGAGTTAAGAAAGCTGTGGAATTTAGGTTCACAGTGTTTATGTGATATTTATGTTAGGCGGAGGGTATACTTGTCAAAAAAGAATTTAGGAGCAAATCATTGAATTATTTAAATAAAACTCAAAGCAAACTCCTTCCCCCAAAAGATGTTCATCAGATGTTAGCTACCATCGTCTGTTATCTACCAAAAATGATTAATTTGGCATAGATGATTGACAAATTACACCATCACACACCTGGATTTGATTTTCTTTTCCCAGAACTGACCAACTACATTAGCAGCTTGCTCTGCCAAGAACAAAATAAATACACTGGATTTTACAGTAGCTAAATACTTTACTAGAAAACAAGTTATTCAGTATCATATCAAACTGTGCAGTGATACTCATTTTTTTAACAGATAGACTGTGTGTCAAATAATAGGAAATGTAACCCATTTTACCAGGAAATTGGGCTTTCTGAAAATAAACAAGCAGAATCTATTCAGAAGCTAATGTTTTTAGCAAAGGAGGGAAATAAAACTACACCTTTGAAGTTTTACTTAAGCTTCTTTTTGAATATTTTTAAAAGTCCACCATTCTTTCTGGTCTAAGTCAGTGCGTACATGGACTAGCTCACAAGTCTGTGTTATGAGAGTTCAGTGTCAAAACAGGGCATTAAACCAATGAACAGGATTTATTGGTTAATTCTTTGAATTAGCTGGTTGTGGTTGTGGGCGCTTGTAGTCCCAGCTACTCGGGAGGCTGAGGCAGGAGAATGGCATGAACCCAGGAGGCAGAGCTTGCAGTGAGCCAAGATCGTGCCATTGCACGCCAGCCTGGGTGACGAGCAAGACTCTGTCTCAAAAAAAAAAAAAAAATACTTTTTTACTAAATATCTATAGATATGTCATATAAACAAAAGCTCTTTGGAGTCCTCAATTTTTAAGGTGTTACGGGGTCCTGAGGAAAAAAGGTTGAGAACTACTTTTTTCAAGTATTAAGTATGATTTTTACTAATTTATTTTCAAATGCCTTTTTTTTTTTGAGGAATAAATAGTGTGATTAGCAATAAAAGTAGTTATAACATAAGAGTAGGTTGGTAAAGCACAGTTTTCTAACAGTGAGTTATTGTGAGGAATGAAGGAAGGCATTAGAAAGAATGGATGATAGTATATTTGCATATCTGCCTGGATGTCTTGGGATGGACTGTGTGACCTTTTTATTCTCTGATTACAAGTAAAAAGTTTCACCTCCTTTTTCTTAATGTTTGTCTTTTCTAGATTGTCAAAAGAGTGGGGAATGGTGAGGAAACGCCGATGATTGGAGACAAAGTTTATGTCCATTACAAAGGAAAATTGTCAAATGGAAAGAAGTTTGATTCCAGTCATGATAGAAGTGAACCATTTGTCTTTAGTCTTGGCAAAAGTAAGAGGGTATTTTTTTGAGTTGTGTTTTACTTAGCTTTATTATATTTGCAATATATAGGAGCAGAGGATTCTATCCTTTCTAAAAGTAAAGATATTTTAGAATAGTAGTACTCAAAGAATGGTCTGAGAATCCCTAGAGCTCCCTGAGATCCTTTTATGGGGTCCCAAATGTCATTTATTTTCACAACAATACTAAGGTATTATTTGACTTTTTACTGTATTGACATCTGCACTGATGGTACAAAAGCTGCAGTGGTAAAAAACTGCTGGTTCCTTAACACAAATCAAGGCAGTGGTAACCAGCTCTTCCAGTAGTCATGGTATTTTCCACTGCCACTCCTTCACTATTTACATAAGAGGAAAAGCTAGTTTCACGTAAGAATGTCCTAATAAAGAAGTAAAAATTATTAGCTTTATTAAAACCCAATCCTTGAGTTTCACATCCCTTTGATATTCTGTGACAGAAAGGGACGCACATATAGAGCACTTCTGTACCCCAAAATATGATGGTTGTCTCAAGGAAAAGTACTTGTCCTCTTGTTTTAGTGAGATCTGAACTAACTGCATTTATTTCATGAAATACCATTTTTACTTGAAAGGGCAAATCTGCTTATGCAGACTTGATTCAGTATTTGGCAGGTGTTTTTCTGAGAATGAATGGAGTGAATCTGTCACTTCAAGGAAAAACAACTGACAATGTTTTTTGCCATTAAGTTTTCAAGTAAAAATTATAGTTTAGGAGAACTCGTATTTACCACTGTGTGCTTGACAGCTTCCGAAGACTTCTGATGAGATCGGTGGGTATTAATGAATGTGGTTTTAAATATACAATGAAATGTGTCCACATTTGGAAGATCTGTATAACTAAGAACCAGTATTTTCTCAGTGACCAATGCAAGATGTTACAAGATCATGTGTGAATAAACAATTCATTCAAAGTTAGACAACAGATTGTAATTTCACAGTATGAAAAGTTCACTGATACACTTTCAGTTTCCACATTGTAATTGACTTTTATGAAACTTACAACTTGTACAGTTTTGATGTAGTATCAGATAATTATATTCACAATTATCTAAAAGGTTATTAAAGGGCTCCTATCCTTTTCAGCTATCTTTGTGGGTTTGGATTTTTTTTTTTTCATGTACTTCAGCCAAAATTGCAGCAGATGAATGCAGAAATAGATATGAGAATCTGGTTGTCTTGTGTTACAAGTCAAACATATTTCTACATGTATAGCATTCTAAAACAATGACACTTGTCTAATTTTTTTTTTGTTTTGGAAAATACAAAATATAAAAATACCTTGTACAAAATTAAATTACTTACATTAACATGGGGTTATTCTAAAATTAATTATTAAATAACTACTTTTGTCCGGGTGCGGTGGCTCACGCCTATAATCCCAGCACTTCGGGAGGCCGAGGTGGGCGGATCATGAGGTCAGGAGACCGAGACCATCCTGGCTAACACCGTGTTAGAAGGGTCTCTCTTCTTGTGCTTAGTGGGCATTTGTTAGCCAGGATGGTCTCGATCTCCTGACCTTGTGATCCACCCACCTCGGCCTCCCAAAGTGCCGGGATTACAGGCATAAGCCACCGCACCCGGCCTCAATCTTACTATTTTTTTGGTTCTTTGTACAATTAGTATAATTTAGGTGACAATCATATTAACATTTGTGTCAAAGCTACTTTGAATGGTTTTTTTTTTTAATTGAGGTATTATTTACATATAATAAAGTTTACCCTTTTAAGTATATAGTTTGATGAATTTTGATAATAGTTCTGTAACTACCACCAATCAAAATATAAAACAATTTCTTTATCTTAAAAAGTATTTTTATGTCCTTTTGCAGTCATTTTCCTTCCTGGACTCTGAGCCCCAGGCAGTCACTAACTTGGTTTCTGTTCCTATAATTTTGCCTCTTCTAGAATTTCGTATAAATAGAATCTTGTATTATCTTTGGTGTTTGACTTCTTTCACTTAACATAATGACTTTGGGATTCTTGCATGTTGAATTCCTGAGAAGTATTCCACAATTTGGGAATGCCACAGTTTGTTCACCCATTCAAAAACAGGACATTTGGTGGTTTGCAATTTGGGGCTATTCAGTTTTTCATATCCTTGCTAACATGTAGTATTGTCGATCTTTTTAACTTTAGCCATTCTAGGAAGTATGAAGTAGTATCTCACCTTGGGTTTTGTTTGCATTTCTCTGATGACTAGTGATGATTGAGGGTCTCTCTTCTTTTTTTTTTTTTTTTGTTTTTTTTGTATTTTTTAGTAGAGATGGGCCTTTTCCTGTTTGCAGGCAGCCAATTTCCTACTGTGTCCTCACATGGTGGAAGGGACAGGGAGTTTTGGGGGTCTCTTTTTTTTTTTTTTT
>NW_012115599.1:11752227-11754691 GCF_000951035.1 Colobus angolensis palliatus
CAGTGGTGTGATCTTGACTCACTGCAACCTCTGTCTCCCGGGTTCAAGTGATTCTCCTGCCTCAGCCTCCTGAGTAGCTGGGATTACAGGTGTACACCACCATGCCTGGCTAATTTTTGTATTTTTAGTAGACGGCGTTTCACCACGTTGGCCAGGATGGTCTCGATCTCCTGACCTCGTGATCTGCCCACCTTGGCCTCCCAAAGTTCTGGGATTACAGGTGTGAGCCACCGTGCCCGGCCACAGAAGACATTTCTTACCAGTAATGATATGTCATAGTAAGGTTTATCAAAAGTGCTGGCGCTTGTGTTGGCTCTCTCTCTCTCTCTCTCTCTTCCTCCTTCCTCCTTCTCTCTCTCTTTCTCTCCAGAGACTTGCTCTGTTATTGGAGCTGGAATGCATCATAACTCACTACAGCATTGAACTTCTAGGCTTCAGCGATCCTCCTGCCTCAGCCTCCCAGAGTGCTGGGATTACAAGCATGAGTCACTGCCCTCAGCCAATATGTTCTTAATATCTGTTTACTTTTTTTTACATTCAGTTTAGGAGCATTCAGGAGATTTGTAAGGAAAGCTTTTAGGCTAAAATATTTAATTTTTCTAATTGTCCCCAAAAGTGTGAGCCAGAAAGACAGCAAACTTTAAGAAAGTACTTACTTTGATTTTTCCTGGTACTTTGCGATAGAGGAGGAATGCTTCCAGTTTCCACTGCTGAGTGGATATCAGGGAGGAGCTGATTTAGGCTGTGAAAAGCTGAGCAAATTTCTCACTCCATTTAAATTCGATATTACATCATGCCTTTGTTCTTTTTTTGAGTACAATATTGTGGTGCTATAGTTCTTTGCAAAGAGTAATTAAAACATGACCTCTGCCTTCAAGTGTAACAATTTAGTCTGGCAGAGTTGATCCTTAAGACTGTCCCAGGACAGATAATGCCACCATATCTGTTTTCTTTCCCTTTTCCCTTTTTTTTTTTTTTAATTATAAACCTTGCAGGTGGGGAGAGGTTATCCTGTGATTAGTTTTCTTAGTAGTTAGAGAAATGACAAAAATACAATGTAATATAAGATATGAACACTTTAAAAGAGTCTTAAACATAAATTACTGTAATCTCAGCAGTTTGGGAGGCCAAGACAGGAGGATCAGTTGAACCCAAGGGTTCAAGACCAGCCTGGACAACGTGGTGAAACCCCATCTCTACAAAAAATACAAAAATTAGCCAGGCATGGTGGCGCCAGCTTACTCAGGAGGCTGAGATGGGAAGATCATTGGAGCCTAGGCGGTCAAGGCTGCAGTGAGCTGTGATCACACGCCTTCACTCCAGCTTGGGTGACAGAGCGAGACGCTGACTCAAACAAAACAAAGAAGTAAATTAATTTGTTTAATTCATGATTAGTTACTATTGGTAGGGGGTAGGGATAATTATTAGAGCCCTTTTATAGCTATTTTAAAATAAAACTAGTGGCTCATGCCTGTAATCCCAGCACTTTGGGAGGCCGAGGCGGGCAGATCACCTGAGGTTCGAGGTTCAAGACCAGCCTGGCCAACATAGTGAAACCCTGTCTCTACTACAAATACAAAAATTAGCTGGTGTGGTGGCATATGCCTGTAATCCCAGACTACTGGGGAGGCTGAGGCAGGAGAATCACATGAGCCCAGGAGGTGGAAGTTACAGTAAGCCAAGATTGTGCCACTGCACTCCAGCCTGGGCGACAGAGTGAGACTCCGTCTCAAAAAACTAAAAACAAAAACAAAAAAACCTAAAATATATGAGGAAAAAGTATACAGGAAAAATAATTTGCTTTGTTTAGTGTAAAAAGAAGAAAGGATGTCTATATTATCTATTATATGAGGTTTTTCTTATTTTTAACATAAAAATTAGTAGAATATGCAAGTAGTTAAAATAGACATCAGAAATTGGTACTAAGTCCTAGGAATCCCTCAAGGAAGGTGAAGCAGGAATGAATAAGATGCACTTTTAATTACCTGAAGCTCAGTAAGTGATTAACCTTAAGTGTTTGTCAACTTTTATATTTTGAAAGGAAATCTTTTACAGTTAAAATATTTACCTTTCTTGTTCTCCTTTACTACTCCCATATGAAAAAGTAATTTTTTCTGTATGATATGGTGTAGCTTTCATCCTATAGTGTGTTCAGTATGCTCATATTCAAATGTCAATGTACATTTAAAAGGTAGTGATTTTTCAACAAGGGTGCCAAGACCATTCATTGGGAGAAAGGACAGTCTTTTCAACAAATGGTGTTGGAAAAGCTAGATATCCAGATGTAAAAGAATGAAATTGGGTCCTTATCTTACATCATCTGCAAAAATTAACTCAAAATGGATCCAAGACCTAAACGCAAGATCTAAACCTATAAAACTCCCATAAGAATATGGAGGAAGGCCGGGCACAGTGGCTCACACCTGTAATGCCAGCACTTTGGGAGGCCAAGGCAGGTGGATCA
>NW_012115599.1:11757906-11763913 GCF_000951035.1 Colobus angolensis palliatus
GTGAGCCATCACGCCCAGCCAGACAAAATTTTGAAGTATTTTTGTTTTGTCTCACTTGGACACAGTCTCAGAGTGACCTTGTCTCATGTTGATATTTTGTGAGATTGTTTATGTCCCACAGGAGAATAATATGGCCTCCCTGTGATCCCTAGGCCAGCTTCAAACAACACTGAGGTCTAGCTGTAAGTGTTCAAGCAGTTTCCAGATGTTGGGGAGGCTACTTTTTCTTTCTCAAACTCTTGTTAAGAATCTGTTGAAGCCAAGTGCCTGTAGTCTCAGCCACTCAGATGCTGAGGTGGGAGGATCCCTTGAGCCAGGAGTTCGAATCCAGCCTGAGCAACATAGCAAGACCCTGTCTCTTAAAAATGAAAAAAACTGGGCTGATGCAATGGCTCACACCTGTAATCCCAGCACTTTGGAAAGCTGAAGCAGGAGTATCACTTGAGGCTAGGAGTTCAAGACCAACCTGGGCAATGTAGCAAGACTCCGTATCTACAGAAAAATTTAAAATCATGGTGGTATTCACCTGTAGTCCTAGCTACTAGGAAAGCTGAGGCAGGAGGTTCTCTTGAGCCCAGGAGTTCAAGACCAGCCTGGGCAACATGGTGAGACTCTGTCTACAAAAAAAAAAAAAAAAAGAAGAAGAAGAAAATGAACCCAATGTGGTAGCACCTGTCTGAGGTCCCAGCTACTTGGGGGGCTAAGGTGGGAGGACTGCTTGAGCCTGGGAGGTTGAGGATGCAGTAAGTGATACTCATACCACTGCACTCCAGTCTGTGTGACAGAGGAAGACCCTGTCTCTTAAAAAAAAAAAAAAAAAAGTAGCCATTTTATAAAGACAGTTGGGCAATAACTATCAAATTTAAAATGCATATCACCTTTGCACTTCCAGGAATTTACCCTCCAAATGTATTTATCCTAAGTAGGCAAACATAAATGGACAAGTAGTCTCATTAGATTACTGTTGGTAATGTATGCATCAATAGGAGATTGTTGTATTATACACCCGATAATGTTTTTCCTTTATCAAATACATATTATGTGCCAGGCACCATGCCATGCATTTGATGTGTTTTGTCTAATAATTCTTAAAACAACTGAAACTATATGGCAAGTACTGTTATTATCTACATTTTGCAGGTGAGGAGACTGCAGCACAGAGATTAAGTAACTTGCACAAGTTTACACAGATAGTAAAAGACAAACTGGGTATTCAAATCCAGGTAGTCTGAGGTTAGAGTATGCTGCATTTTTGACCTCTAAAATGTACATCCTCCTTTCTACTGTTGGAGAAAGGATGAAGATATATATTAAATGAAAAAGTGGTTCAGAACTGAATGTCTAGTTCACTGTCATTTGTGTTTTAAATTTTTTTTAAAAAGGTACAGCACACAGTAGGATACCAAAGAAACAAAACAGTGACTTATGAGGAACAAATGGGTGGCCTTTCCGCTTTCACTTTCCATCTCTTTCATGGGTGTTTTAATAATAGGCATGTATTACTTGAATAACTTTTTTTTTTTTTTTTAAGAGACAGGGTCTTGCTCTGTCACCTAGGCTGGAGTGCAGTGACACAATCATTGCTCACTGTAGCCTCTTACTCCTGGGCTCTAGCTATTCTCCTGTCTTAACCTCCAAAGTGTCTGGAACTACAAGCATGTGCCACCATGCTGCACTAATTTTTTAAATTTTTGTAGAGATGAAGTTTCACTGTGTTGCCCTGGCCCGTCTTAAAACTCTTGGGCTCAAGTGGATGCTCCCACTTGGCCTCTCAAAATGCTGAGATTACAGGTATGAGCCACTATTCCTGGCCACTTAACATATTTTTAACTGAAATAAATGTAGCTGACATTTGGAAAAGTTGTAATATTTAATGAAGATTAAGCTAAAATCGTGAATGCCAAATAGTTTATCCATCCCTGCTTTTACATACTGTTATGTAGGATTTCCCTTGTCCTAATATCCTACCACCAGCTCACTTCAAATTCACTTCCTCTGGGGTTCATCTCTTATCTGATCCCACTTTGAATACTTCCATTTTTGTTTTTGTGTTTTGAGACAGGACAGGGTCTCCACTCTGCTGCCCAGGCTGGAGTGCAGTGGCATGATCTCAGCTCACTGAAACCTCGACCTCCTGGGCTCAAGCAATCCTCCCTCTTCAGCCTCCTGAGTAGCTGGCAAGCACCACCACGCCTGGCTCATTTTTTTAATATTTTTTTTGTGGAGATGGGGTTTCACCATGTTGCCTGGGCTGGTCTCAAACTCTTGAGCTCAAGAGATCTGCCCACCTTGGCCTCCCAAAGTGCTGGGATTACAGGCGTGAGCCAACGTGCCCAAACCCCAGATACTTAATGTTTTTGATTAACAAAGTACCTCATTTGTAATTTAGCCTTTTTTTTTTTTGAGTCAGAGTCTTGCTGTATTGCCCAGGCTGGAGTGCAGTGGCATGATACCTACTCACTGCAACCTCCGCCTTCCAGGTTCAAGTGATTCTCCTCCCTCAGCCTCCCAAGTAGTTAGGATTACAGGCACACACCACCATGCCTGGCTAATTTTTGTATTTTTAGTAGAGACGGGGTTTCACCATGTTGGCCAGGCTGGTCTTGAACTCCTGGCCTCAAGTGATCTACCCGCCTTGGCCTCCTAAAGTGCCAGGATTACAGGCGTGAGCCACCATGCCCCACCAAAATGTAATTAGCCTTTTAAATTGCCTGAATTTTCTATTGTTTCCCAAAGGACTTGATACTGCTTACAGTAAGATAATGATGCACATCATAGGAACTGTAAACATTGAGATTACAATTATATAGCCTAATATAGTCCTACAATTGAGCAGTAAATTTAACTTAGTTTCCTGGAAGTAGGCAAAAAATAAAACATTTTAAGTTCTGTAGTTGTGGTTGGACAAAAAGACACATACGTTTTTGTTTAAAGAAACCTTTTTCTGATTCTAAATTTTGTGAAGAAATGTGTTTCATAGACCCTTTTATGCAATTTATACTGTCCTGGTTACTTCTTGTTTTGTTGGGTTTTTTTTGTCTACCCAACTAAATTATAAGCTTCCTTAGGACAAACTCTATTTTTCAATACTGTTTTTGTTCTATCTTTGCCTAGAAAATGTGTGCTTATTATAGTTGAAATGATAAATTAAGCAACAATTGCAACACAGCCATATTTCATGGATAATGTTACCACCAGTTTTCAAAGACTTAATTTTTGAGTAGTTTAGGAATTTATACTACTTTCTTTTTTTTGAGACGGCGTCTCACTCTCTCGCCCAGGCTGGAGTGCAGTAGCCAGTTCTCAGCTCACTGCAAGCTCCGCCTCCCGGGTTTACGCCATTCTCCTGCCTCAGCCTCCCGAGTAGCTGGGACCACAGGCGCCCACCACCTCGCCCGGCTAGTTTTTTGTATTTTTTTAGTAGAGACGGGGTTTCACCATGTTAGCCAGGATGGTCTCGATCTCCTGACCTCGTGATCCGCCCGCCTCGGCCTCCCAAAGTGCTGGGATTACAGGCTTGAGCCACCGTGCCCGGCCAAGAATTTATACTACTTTCATCCCTTTCAGCAGGGAATCCTTTTTGAGACAGGTCTCACTCTCACCCAGGCTAGAGTGCAGTGGCATAATCCTGACTCACTGAAGCCTCAACCTCCTGGGCCCCGGGCTCAAGCAGTCTTCCCACCACAGCCTCCGGAGTAGCTGGGACTATAGGTGTGCACCACTATACCCAGCTGTGTTCTTTGTTTTGTTTTGTTTTTGTTTTTAAGAGATGAGATCTTGCTTTGTTGCCCAGGATGGTCTCAAACTCCTGGACTCAAGCGATCCTCCCACCTCAGCCTCCCAAAGTGCTGGGCCAATCAACAGGGAATCTTTTATGATAGCCTTGAAAAAAAAAATTTATTTATTTGTATGTAGCACTCTGTCATCTTGTAGCCCATACTTTCTAGCTGAGTATGTAGTATGAAAAACTGGAAATTTGAACTTTTGTTTTATGAAAGTTAAATATTTTTAAATAGGGCTTATAGCTTTCAACTACCTTTTCCTTTCTCTTAGGCCAAGTTATAAAGGCATGGGACATTGGGGTGGCTACCATGAAGAAAGGAGAGATATGCCATTTACTCTGCAAACCAGAATATGCATATGGCTCGGCTGGCAGTCTCCCTAAAATTCCCTCGAATGCAACTCTCTTTTTTGAGGCAAGTATGTGTGTGATGTTGCCTTGTCAGCATCTGCTCTACAATAGGAATGCCTTTGAAGCAACAGGCAGTGGGAAAAGGAGCTATAGAGAATCAGATCCAATTTACTTACTTTGGAGCATGGCTTCTTGAATTGTTTCCCACAAACCCAAGGGTGCACGTGCCAGTGCTTTTTGAGAAACGTGTTTCCAGCACAAAAAGGTCATATCCAAATACACAAAAGACACTACACTTAGAAATAAAGATTCTGGTCCATGGTGTGAGTGTGACATACTCAAAAGTGACCAGAATGCAGGATGGAAATGTTGGCAATAAATGTTGAAATATGCCTGTGTCAAGTTGCAGGGTATTTTCATATTATAAAGGTTTATGTCACAGATCTCACTTCTCTAGAAGTGTTTGATGGTGATAAAACATTATTCAACCTGTGTTGAAATTACATATATTTGGCAAAACTTGATTTTTAAGAACCACCCCAGCTAGGTAAAATACACCTTTAATCAGTCGTAGGCCACATTCATGAAATTTATTCTTACATTTTGAGAAGGGAACTCCATAAATCCAGGGTGGGAAAGTTGTGGCCTCAAACAAAATGTTCTACACCAGCACCCTGTAGTTCTGGCTTTTTGCCCACAGGGTAGTGTTCCTAGTATTTCCTATCTTTGCACTGCAGTCCCTTAGGATATAGTCCTAGACATTATCATTATGTGAAATTCTTTCCAAGTATGGAAAAGTATAGTGGGTTTTTTTTTTTTTTGCTACTTTTCCAATAATTAAGATGCATAAATGAATGTATACATTTTAAAACAGCTTTATTTTGTAAAATGAAATAATTGGTTGCCCTTACCTTCACATATGTTAAATTGGCTTTGTTTGGTCTTTTCTCAGCTGAATTCCTTTTTTCTTTCTAGATTGAGCTCCTTGATTTCAAAGGAGAGGACTTATTTGAAGATGGAGGCATTATCCGGAGAACCAAACGGAAAGGAGAGGGATATTCAAATCCAAACGAAGGAGCAACAGTAGAAAGTAAGTATTAAAGTAAGAGGGAACTAGTCCTTAAAAGTTGGACCATTTATGTGGATGAAATGGAGACTTAAAAAAAAATATGTTTATGGAAATGAACATATTGGCTGGGCGTGGTGACTCACACCTGTAATCCCAGCACTTTGGGAGGTCGAGGCGGGCGGATTGCCTGAGCTCAGGAGTTTGAGACCAGCCTGGCTAGCATGGCGAAACCCCATCTCTACTAAAAATACAAAAAAACTAGCCAGGCGTGGTGGTGCACGCCTGTAATCCCAGCTCCTTGGGAGGCTGAGGCACGAGAAGCACTTGAACCCGGGAGGTGGGGGTTGCAGTGAGCCAAGATGGTGCTACTGCACTCCAGCCTGGGTGACAGAGTGAAACTCTGCCTCAGAAAAAAAAAAAAAAGTATTGAATATATCTCAAAGATAGTCTCAGCCAG
The DNA here is from genome assembly GCF_000951035.1 of Colobus angolensis palliatus. NCBI lineage: Eukaryota > Metazoa > Chordata > Mammalia > Primates > Cercopithecidae > Colobus > Colobus angolensis. The sequence continues at coordinate 11,763,565 of NW_012115599.1, forward strand.
GCACAGTGGCTCATGCCTGTAATTCCAGCACTTTGGGAGGCTGAGGCGGGAGGATCTCTTGAGCTTAGGACTGCGACACCAGCAAGGGCAACATAGTGAGGCCCCATCTCTACTAAAAAGCATCAAGAGAATTAGTCAAGTGTGGTGACACGTCCCTGTAGTCCCAGCTACTTAGGAGGCTGAGGTGGAAGAATCACTTGAGCTCTGGAGATAAACGCTACAGCAGAGAGCCGTGATTGTGCCATTGTGCTCTGGCCTGGACAACAGCGAGATTCTGTGAAAAAAAAAAAAAGTCCGGGCGCGGTGTCTCACGCCTCTAATCCCAGCACTTTGGGAGGCCGAGGTGGGC
>NW_012115599.1:11764692-11767933 GCF_000951035.1 Colobus angolensis palliatus
TCTCAAAAAAAAAAAAAAAAAAAGTTAATTCAGAGATGTTAAATAAATTGCCCAGGGTTACAGAGTTACTAAACAGAGCAGTAGATTATAATCCTCTTTAGGACTCAAATCCATCTCATCAGCTGTCATCAAGATAAAAAAAAGAGTTCATCATTTAGATCAATATTCGATAATAATGTTCATTCTATTCCCTATCAGTAGACCTAGGTTCAAGTCCTGCTTTGGTGTTTATTGAGTAACCTGAAGCTTTTCCGTTTCTTCATTTGCTAAGTGGGAGAAGGGGCATCTCTGAGGACTGAGATAGCTAACTCTTCTTCCCTCCCAGAGCAAATTATATATAACCACTGTGTATACTACTTGTCACTTTACATTGTAATCAGTATTTGCCCATTTATCCCACTATACTGTGAGTGCTTGAGGACCAGAATCTTTCTTCATGGCTTTTGTTTTCAGCATTACCTGCAGTGCCTGACACACATTTGGTGTTCAATAAAGGCTTTCTGCATAGATAAGTGCTTGAGAAGTGTCATTAGTGAGCTGAAATCCTTCAAAAGAGAGTTGTGAGAAAACAGAGAAATACTTCCATTAAGAGCAAAAATCAAATCATTCAACAAGGATGGGAACATGAACTATTATTATAAAAGTTCTGTTTAAAATAAAGATTTCAAAAGCCAGGTGTAATGGTGTACACCTGTTGTCCCAGCTACTTGGGAGGCTGAGATGGGAGGATCACTAGAGGCCAGGAGTTTGAAGCTATAGCATGCTATGATTACACCAGTGAGTAGCCAGTGCACTCTAGCCTAGGCACCATAGTGAGACCTTGACTCTTAAAAAAAAGAAAAAAAGTAAAATAGAGTTCATTTAAACAGAAAACAAGAATAGCTGAGTTTCTTATATTTAAAGTATATACTATTTTTGGCCCATATTTCACTTCTATGAGTCTGGAAATTCATCAGTTAAAATTCTGTTGTTTTGGGAAGCAGTTATAAATATTACTTATCCCAAATGACAATTTGTCATTTGGGAAAAGTTTTAGAATACATGAAGAGCTTTAAATGTAGAATATCAGGGAAATAGCTTCAGACTAGGAGTTGGGAGATAGGGTTCCAGCCTTAGCCCCGGTCTCAGGCTGGCTCCAACTAGACCTCACCTCTGGGCGTTAGCATCCTTCCTATGCAGTGAGGCAAGGTGGAACCTCTTAATTTTTAAGGTCCTACTAGCCCTAAAACTCCATCATAGAATTCTAAACATTTACAAAAGTTGTAGGAATGATAGAAAATCATCTTCACTTTATTAGTAAGCACTTAAGCTTGTCTATACTGTATATTTTAAATTTTTATTATGAAAAATTTCAAATGTATATACAAAGGTAGAGGTTTACTCCTATGGATACAGGAACTCTCTAGATTCAGTAATTTATATTTTTAAACTGAAGGGTTTTGTCAACTAAGAGGAAAAACTTTTCCCAGTTATAGACAATACCACAACATTACTACTGTGGAGACAACTTTAGAGCAGACTAAATTAATCAAATCTTGCTTTTGGTAATCCTTGTGATGGGAGTCAATTTTTTTTAACTTTTTGTTTTGAAGTAATTTTAGAATTACAGAAAAGTTGCAAAACTAGTATAGAGTGTTCCCTTATATGCTTCACACAGCTTCCTCTAAATGTTAACATCTTACCTAATCACAGTACATTTATCAAAATCAGGAAGTTAACATTGATGTAGTACCTACCAGTAACTGTTTTCCAGATCTTACTTGAATTTCACCAGTTACTACACTACTGTCGTTTTCTGGTCTAAGATCAAACTCAAGATCCAGCATTGTATTTCCTTTTTTTTTTTTTTTTTTTGAGATGGAGTCTTGCTCTGTCACCCAGGCTGGAGTGCAGTGACGCAATCTCAGCTCACTGCAACCTCCACCTCCTAGGTTCAAGTAATTCTCCTGTCTTAGCCTCCCAAGTAGCTGGAACTATAGGTGCACGCCACCATGCCTGATTTTTAATTTTTTTTAGAGACACGGTTTTACTATGTTGTTCAGGCTGGTCTTGAACTCTTGACCTCGGGTGATCTACTAGCCTCAGCCTCCCGAAGTGCTGGGATTACAGGCGTGAGCCACCACACCCGGCCTACTCTACTATTTTGAATACAACTGACCATTTTGTAGAATATCCCTCAATTTGGGTTTCTGGGATGTTTTTAATTAGATTGAGGTTATGCATTTTTTGAAAATACCACTGAAGTGATGTTGTGCCTTTCATCATTATCAAGAGGTACATGATATTGATGTCTCATTACTGGTGATGTTACCTTAGAACACTGGGTTAAGGTGGGAAACCATGTTTCACTACTGCAAAGTTACTATTTTCCTTTTGTAATTAAAAAGCATTAGGACGGAAGTACTATCTTGTTTTATATCACAACTTTGCATACTCATTTTGACATGATTTTTCAATGCAATAGTTATTACTGTGCCTTTTGACTAATGGTAAATTCTCTATTGCTGTTATTCTCACTACATTAATTTGAATCCTACCATATATTTATTCAGTTGATTTATATCATTATGGACCTGTGTATACTTACTCTGTAAGTTATTATTCATTACTATTCTTATTTATTTTGTTGTTCAGATTGTCCCAGATTTGACCATTGGAAACTCCCTTGAGTTTGTTTTTGTGTCCTTTCAATATTATCCCCATTTTTTTAAAGCACTTCCTTACTTTCTGGTACCACAAGACACTCATGGCTCATCTTAAAATTTTCCTGCCCCACACCTGGAACCGACCATTTCTCCAAAGAACCCTGATTCCTTTTATTGGAGAAAGGCATTTAGAAACTAAGATCTGAGTGCTAGGTTTGCTCCTGCTATGAGATGTCATCATTCCTAGACCCTCTTAGCAGACAGAGAACATATGAACTTCAACATACATACATATACATCTGTATGTATTTCTATATCAGCCTGTGTGTGTGTATAGTGGTTGTTGTTGTTTTGTTTTGTTTTTTTTTGGAGACAGAGTCTTACTCTGTCACCCACGCTGGAGTGCAGTGGTGCAATCTCAGCTCACTGCAACTTCCGCCTCCCAGGTTCAAGTGATTCTCCTGTCTCAGTCTCCGGAGTAGCTGGGATTACAGGTGCCCTCCACCACGCCCAGATATTTTTTGTATTTTCAGTAGAGATGGGGTTTCCCCATGTTGGCCAGGCTGGTCTCGAACTCCTGACCTCGTGGTCTGCCT
>NW_012115599.1:11767983-11771925 GCF_000951035.1 Colobus angolensis palliatus
CTCACTGCAAGCTCCGCCTCCCGGGTTTACACCATTCTCCTGCCTCAGCCTCCCGAGTAGCTGGGACTACAGGCGCCCGCCACCTCGCCCAGCTAATTTTGTTTTGTTTTGTTTTGTCTAATTTTTGTATTTTCAGTAGAGATGGGGTTTCCCCATGTTGGCCAGGCTGGTCTCGAACTCCTGACCTCGTGGTCTGCCTGCCTCGGCCTCCTAAAGTGCTGGGATTACAAGAATGAGCCACCGCACCTAGCCAGCCTGTATGTATATGTGAAAAACCATGAATACTCACTGGCAGTTGCAGTTCCAGTTCCAATCCAGCACCGCAAGTTTACTTACCCTTTGCTCATTTGAAACTCCATTCTCCAGAAGTGAGAAAGTGCTCTCATTCTCCACAGCATACTCATGGCTCCATCCTAGTGTATATGTAAGGTGGTTTTAGAATTGCTAACCTAGACCCCTGTGACAAACTGACTTTAGAAAATATTTGTGTATAGTACCTTTTGTCATTGGCCTTATAGTATATTCAAAACACGTGCTTTCCAACTGAGGTAACTTCCTTCTTCCCCACCCCCTTCAATGTGATTGTGTTATTCAGTTGTAACAAATTGTTCATTTGTTACTGTTTATATTCCATTTTGGGTTCCTGCCATGCTCTGGTTAATTTTCATTATTTGTTTTATTTTGGATATGTGAAACATTACCATGATTTTAAACTATACAAAAAGCAATATACTCAAAAGTGTCATTTCCCCCCCATCCCTATTAACCTGTTCCCATTTCCCCATTATTTCCACCCTATTCTAGTCTCATTAGTTATATCATTAGATCCTGGTTTTTCTTCCTGTATTTTATTATGTTTTATGTCATTTTATTTTTTCTGTTTCTGTCAACAAAGGGAGCCAGGTATGGTGGCTCACACCTGTAATCCCAGTAATTTGGGAGGCTGAGGCAGGAGGATGGCTTGACCTCAAGAATTTGAGACCATCCTGAGCAACACAGAGACCTTGTCTCTACAAAAAATTTAACATTTAGCCACATGTGATAGCACATGCCTCTAGTCCCAGCTACCTAGAAGGCTGAGGCAGGAGGATCTCTTGAGCCCAGGAGTCGAAGGCTGCAGAGAGTTGTGATCATGCCACTTGTACTCCAGCCTGGGCAACAGAACAAGGCTCTGTCTCCGTTTAAAAAAAAAAAAGAAAAAAGAAAGAACAAAAGAAAGGGCAATGACTAATCTTTTGTCTTTCATCTTGATAGAATGTACTTTCCTGGGAAATTTTAGAGTAAATGGTTGATTTTACTTTTTCACTCAAAAGACCTCCTTGGTTTTCTGGAACAAATCGATTTTATAGAAATTTATTGTGTCATACTTTCATTTATCAAGGTTAAAATGTCCTAGTTTTTCCTCCTTTAAACAAGTTAGCTATCTAGGGGAGGAGAACAAAGATTACCCTAAAGGTGGTCCCTGTTCAAAACCAAGATCACCTTGTTCTTTTTGAAATCTTCTCAGTCTTTACTGGTTTGCCTTTTCTTTATAGCATCACCAGATACACTTAGATGTGAAACCAGATATAAAACCTGGAACTAAAGTCAGCTGTAGAGTGAACAAGAACAATAGACACTGATCACCCATTACAATATGTTGTTATAGATACGTGATTTACTAAATTTCTGCCATTTCTGTGTAAAGAGACAATGAAGTGGTGTGGAGGAGGGGACAGATAGGCTTTGAAAGTGATGGACTTGAGTTTTGAATCTTGGAATTGCTCCCTGATATTTTTATGACTTTAGACAAGTTACGTTAACTACCTGGAGCATCCAGTTTTTAAAAAATCTGTAAAATGGGAATAATTTTCACTCCCACAGGTTGTGTGACAGTGATATGGTTTGGCTATGTGCCTACCCAAATCTCATCTTGAATTGTAGTTCCTATGATCTCCACGTGTTGTGGGAAGGACCCAGTGGGAGGTAACTGAATCATGGGGGCAGTTTCTCCCATGCTGTTCTCATAATAGAGTGAGTTCTCATGAGATCTGATGGTTTTACAAGTGTCTGGCAGGGAAACCCTGCCGGCCCTTCTATCTCCTCCCGCCATGTGAAGAAGGGCATGTTTGCTTCCCCTTCTGCCATGATTGTAAGTTTCCTGAGGCTTCCCCAGCCATGTGAAACTGTAAGTCAATTAAACCTCTTTTCTTTATAAATACCCAGTCTCGGGCAGTTCTTCATGGCAGCATGAGAATGGACTAATACAAATAGTTATGAACAAGAGTGTCAGACATTTAGTGGACACTTAATTTTTTCTACCCTATGTATTGTGTTTCACTAATTTGTTTTGCTTCCTTTTAATTGATCTAAGGAAAAAGATCCTTGACTCCTCTTTTTCTGTCGCCAAGGCTGGAGTGCAATGGCACATCTTAGCTCACTGCAACTGTGGCCTCCCAGGTTCAAGTGATTCTCCCACCTCATCCTCCTAAGTAGCTAGGACTGCAGGCACATACCACCACGCCCAGCTAATTTTTGTATTTTTAGCAAAGATGGGGTTTTGCCATGTTAGCCAGACTGATCTTGAACTCCTGACCTCAGGTGATCCACCCACCTTGGCCTCCCGAAGTGTTGGGATTACAGGCGTGAGCCACTGTGCCTGGCTGTCTCCTCTTTTTCTTATCTACTACATGTCATCCATCAGCAAATCCTCTTGGCTCTACCATGGTTATTAGAGACCTCATTTGCCTTTAATAACCATCTTCAAATTAATCATATATCTTAATAGTAATCTTATCTAACTTATATTTCTCTAGGTTCTGGGGGAAGAATAACATTATGGACTCAAAAAGGCTTTTACTGAATTGTAAACTTTTACTTTTCATGATTCATCTGTGTATGGAGGAGATAACTTAGGTTAGTTTGATGGGATTTATTCTTTCTCAAAGAAATTTTTATTTTTACTCTTTATATGAGGATCCTAATGGTTGCAAATCAGTTTCTAGAATCTGTCCCACTATGCTTTTTCTTATGTCAGTTAAGATGACCATCTTGTAAGTTTTATTCAAAGTTCTCCTTTCATTTAAAAAGTTACTGTGTTCTAAAGTACTCTAATTGATATGATTATGATGACTGATACTTCAGTCCTTATACTTAAGTTTAATTGCAAGTCATGGCTACATTGCTACTTTTAAGCTTTGCTTTCTTGGAAAATCAAATCTGACTTACATAAGGTTCTAAATAGTTACCAATTACTCTTCCCCCATCCCCCAGTCTCTCACATCATCTGATTTGTCAACTTTAGTGGTTGGAAGAGGCCCATCAAAATGCTGGCTGTATGTGGTTCTCTTGCCTCTCAGTACTTTCAGCCACATTTGAATGCAAAGAATGCAGATAGTCAGCAGTATTTTTAAATGTGAAATTTTCAACAGAGTGTTCTACAGGTTCCAGTTATTGGCATACCTCCTTTCCCTCTCCAAATCTCACTGAAATGATAGATGGAGGGAGCAAAGATTTTCAAAAGAAGAAGAAGAAATCAATAATAGTGCTGGAAAGGGGAGGAATGTAACAGTGGATCAGAAATTATGGAGAATTTCTGGAATATGTAAAGTTGATGGAGTTGGACCAATGGAAACTAGTCTCAGCAAATCCAACCCAAGACAGGTGTAAAGAGGACTTATGCAGAGGTACATACTGTTCCTCTCAACAGGCTTAGGCGGAACTCCAAGCTCGTAGTTAGCTGGTATGAGGCAGCCCAAGCAGGCTGTGCAGCAGTCATCAGGGTTGTTATAAAACAAGATGGAACAGCGGGGCCAGTAAACCTCCAGTGCAGTAGTTCTCAACTTTTCCTGAATTTAGAATTACCTAGGGAGCTTTTAAAGATTCTGACACCCATACCAGTTAAATAAGAATCTCAAATCTCAGAAGATGGAACTCTAGGCACAAGTATTTTTTTTTTTTTTT
>NW_012115599.1:11772257-11774506 GCF_000951035.1 Colobus angolensis palliatus
CCAGATTAGTTTGCAGGCAAGGACTGAAAACTACTAGACTAGGGTCTGGCTGTGACTTTTTCTCCCAAGCTAAATCCAGTAAGACCAGGTTCTAAAATAAAATAGAAAAATAATAAAATACATTTAAAAATAAATAATAAAATCAAATGTGCCTCAAAAGACTCCAAGTGTTAGGACTTAGACTAGGGAAAATGAATGCAGTTTTTGAAACCTTTTTGTTTTTTTTGAGACGGAGTCTCACTCTGTCACTCAGGCGGTAGTGCAGTGGCGCGATCTCAGCTCACTGCAAGCTGCACCTCCTGGATTCATGCCATTCTCCTGCCTCAACCTCCCGAGTAGCTGGGACTACAGGTGCCTGCCACCACGCCCGGCTAATTTTTTTGTATTTTTAGTAGAGACAGGGTTTCGCCACGTTTGCCAGGATGGACTCGATCTCCTGACCTCGTGATCCACCTGCCTCGGCCTCCCAAAGTTTGCTGGGATTACAGGCCTGAGCCACCATGCCCGGCCCTTTTTGAACTTTTAAAACAAATTTAAAGGGGAAAAAAGTGAAAAGACAGCTTTTCACAGTAAATAATGCTAAAGTGTTCTGCTCCTGAAGTCAACTTTCTCCTGAAGCCATCATGCCCAGCTCATAGTAAATGCTTAATAAATATTTGTGAAATCTTCACCCTTAGATCCCTGCAATCAGCCTGTCCTTTTGCAGAAAGGCCTGCCATGGAAACATATCTAATTGCTTAGAAAAATGGTGCCAGCTAACCATAGTCATTTGATCATCCCAAATCCTTCCTTTATAATACGGCCAGACAACAAAGAATCATCAGCAAATCTCATGAAAAAAAGCACCACTAAAGTGGACTAACAGAAGAAGAGAACTTTAAAAATACTAATTATTGTCTTCAGAAATTGTTAACAGGACATCAGATTCACAAGTCAAAAAGCCAACTTCCCTGAAAAAGGAAAGGGAGGACAAGAAAGTTTCTGGAAATTAGAGCATGATTAATCAAAACTGAAACTCGGAGGAAGGGTTGAAGAGCAAAATGGACAGTCCCTGAAATCTGGTGATCTGAAAGACAGCCAAGGATTTCTCAGAACACAGGAAAAAAGAGGGATGAATAGTGAAAAAGAAATTAGAAGATATGGATAATAAATCCAGGAGAGGTAATATGCATCTAATCAAACATCTAATAGAAAATTTCCTATAGGCGATAAAAGCAGTCTTAAGATTGAAAGGGCCAGTTGATAGTGGTACCCAGGAGGAAGGAGTGATTTTTCACCCAGATACATCCTGGTGAAATTTCTGAATTCTGTAGCTTACAAGAAAATTCTGAACTCTTCCAAGGAAGAACAAGCTATGTGCAAAGGAATAAGAATCTTACTCATTACACCAAAGACAATGCTTTTGATCATTGTCTATAGCTATATGTATTTTGAACCTAGAATTCCGTACTCAGCCAAACTATCATTTATGTACGAGAACAAAATTAACTTTTTGGAATTTGCAGACTCATATTTTTGAAAAAAATACTATGAGATGTACCAAAACAAACAAAAAAATAAGAAGCAACAACTCAAGGCATAAGAAACAGTAGCGAGAAAAAAAAAGTAATTCCCGTATCAGATACCTTTGTCCTGAAAGATCTCTGAAGCAGTAGAGCTGTAATGTTAAAAGTAATATTAATAATGAAACAGTCTGGACTGGGCACAGTGGCCCACACCCGTAATCCCCACACTTTGGGGGGGGCGGGGTGGGTGCATCACTTGAGGCTGGAAGTTCAAGACCAGCCTGGCCAGTATGACAAAACCCCATCTCTACTAAAAATACAAAATTTAGCAAGGTATGATGGCACATGCCTGTAATCCCAGCTACTCAAGAGGCTGAGGCAGGAGAATCACTTGAACCCAGGAGACAGAGGTGGCAGTGAGCCAAGATTATACCACTGCCTGAGTGACAGAGGGAGACTCTGTCTCAAAATAATAAAAAAAATAATAACAGTCTGGATTCTGGGTTATTTTAACAAAAGGTGGTGAGGGTAGGAAATGAAGAGGGGAAGGCAAAATTGTCTAAGATTATTTTATTTTTTAAAACATTTTTTGGCCGGGCGCAGTGGCTCACGCCTGTAATCCTAACACTTTGGGAGGCTGAAGCAGGCGAGTCATGAGGTCAGGAGATCAAGACCATCCTGGCTAACACGGCGAAATCCCATCTCTACTAAAAATACAGAAAATTAGCCGGGCGTGGTGGGGGC
>NW_012115599.1:11774570-11788179 GCF_000951035.1 Colobus angolensis palliatus
GGGAGGCTGAGGCAGGAGAATGGCATGAACCCGGGAGGCGGAGCTCTCAGTGAGCTGAGATCATGCCCCTGCGCTCCAGCCTGGGTGACAGAGCAAGACTCTGTCTCAAAAAAAAAAAAAATTTTTTTTGGAAATGAGGTCTTGCTCTGTCGTCCAGGCTGGCATGCAGTGGCACAGTTGTGGCTCATTGCAGCTCAACCTCCTGCCCTCAAGCCGTCCTCCCACCTTAGCCACCGGAGTAGCTGGGACTGCAGGTGCACACCCAGCTAACTTTTTTTATCCTTCTAGAGACTGGGTCTTGCTATGTTGCTCAAGCTGGTCTTGAACTCCAGGGCTTAAGCGATCTGCCTGCTGCAGCCTCCCAAGTAGTTGAGATTACAAGTTAGTGCTTGTACTACCACAACCAGCTGTCTTAATTTCTTGTTCCAGGGGAGATTATGCTGATTAATTCTTTTTTATTTTATTTTATTTTTAAGATTCAGGGGAGACATCTGCCAGTTTGTTACATGGATATATTGTCTATAATGCTGAGGTTTGGGCTTCTATTGAACCCATCATCCAGATAGTAAACATAGAATATAGCCCTTGTACCTACCCCTCTATCCTTTTTCGCTTTTGGAGTCCCCAGTGTCTCTTGTCTCCATCTTTATGTCTGTGTGTACTCAGAGTTTAGCTCCTACTTATAAGTGAGAACAGGCAGTATTTGGTTTTCTGTTTCTGTGTTAATTCACTTAGGATAGTGGCCTCCAGCTGCATCTGTGTTGCTGCAGGGGACATCCTTTCATTCTTTTTTATGGCTGCATAGTATTTCATGGTGTATATGTACTACATTTTCTTTCTTTTTTTTTTTTTTCTTTCAAGTCTGTCAAGCTGTTCTTTACTTTGGAGAGAGGGCAGGGCAGAGTGCTCTGTCCTTCTTGGCAGTGGCTTTTGTCACGGTGGCCAGGACATTGCTCAGCTCCTCCCGCTTCCTCTTGGTGCGGATATGCATCCCCACCCTTGTCTTGATGAACTTGAGGGCCCATTTGTCCTTGGAGACCTTCAGTAACTCCATGGTGCACGGCTCGTATGGGGTGAAGCCACACACCTCTCAGATCATATCCTGCATGAACTTGGTGTATTTGGTAAGGTGCCTGCCAGGGCTGCTGTGCCTGGGCTTCCTCACGTTCTTGTCACCTTGTGGCCCTTATTGAGGCCCACGGCCATAGGGTAGCACAGAGCCATGGTTGCTGCTCTCCAGTGGTGGCCGTAGTGGAAGGACGCCCACATTTTCTTTATCCAATCCACCATAGATGGACACCTAGGTTGATTCTGTGTCTTTGCTACTAAGAATATAACTGTACTTAAGAGTAAGTGCTATGCTGGGCATGGTGGCTCATGCCTGTAATCCCAGCACTTTGGGAGGCCAAGGTGGGAAGATCACTTGAGCCCAGGAGTTGAGACCAAACTGGGCAACATAGTAAGACCCCATTTCTACAGAAAAAAAAAAAAAAAGCCAGGCATGGTGGTGCATGCCTGTAGTGCCGGCTACTCAGGAGGCTGTAGTGGGAGGATCATTTGAGTCAACATTTATACCACTGCACTCTAACCTGGACAACAAAGCTAAACCCTGTCTCAAAACAAAACAAGCTGGGTGCGGTGGCTCATGCCTGTAATCCTAGCACTTTGGGAGGCCGAGGTAGGTGGATCATTTGAGGTCAGGAGTTTAAGACCAGCCTGGCCAATATGGTGAAACCCTGCCTCTACTAAAAATACAAAAATTAGCCAGGCGTGGTGGCGGGCTCCTGTAGTCCCAGCTACTTGGGAGGCTTAGGCAGGAGAATTGCTTGAACCTGAGAGGAGGAGGTTGTAGTGAGCTAAGATCGTGCCACTGCACTCCAGCCTGGGCAACAGAGTGAAACTCGGTCTCAAACACACACACACACACACACACACACACACACACACACACACAATGCTTCAGTAAACATGTCAGTGCAAATGCCAGCTCTCTTTCTGATGGAATGATTTATTTTCCTTTGGTTTTATACCCAGTAATGGATTGCTGGGTCAAATGGTAGTTTGATTTTTAGTTCTTTGAGAAATTTCCAAACTGCTTTCCACAGGAGTTGAACTGATTTCCATTCTCATCAACAGTGTTTAAGCATTCCCTTTTCTCCACAACCTTGCCAACATCTGTTATTTTTTGATTTTTTAATAATAGTCATTCTGACTCAGGTGTGAGATGGTATCTCATTATGGTTTTGATTTGCATTTCTCTGATGATTAGTGAGGTTGAACATTTTTTCCATGTTAGTTGACTGCTTCTTCGTGTCTTTTGCCTACTTTTTAATGGGGCTATTTATTTTTTTCTTGTTGATTTAAGTTCTTTATAGATTCTGGATATTACTCCTTTGTCAGATGCATAATATGCAAATGTTTTCTCCCATTCTGTAGTTGGTCTGTCGGCTTTGTTGGTAGTTTATTTTGCTGTGCTGAAGCTCTTTAGTTTAATTAGGTCCCAACTGTCAGGTTTTTTTTGTTGCATTTGATTTTGGGGACTTAGTCATAAATTCTTTGCCTAGGCAATGTCCGGAAAAGTATTTTCTAGGTTTTCTTCTGGGATTTATATAGTTTGAAACCTTACCTTCAAGCCTTTAATCCGTCTTAAAGAGTCCCAGCTACTCGGGAGGCTGAGGCAGGAGAATGACGTGAACCTGGGAGGCAGAGGTTGTAGTGAGCTGAGATCGCGCCACTGCACTCCAGCCTGGGTGACAGAGCGAGACTCTGTCTCAAAAAAAAAAAAAAGAAAAAGAAAACATCGTGTACAAAACCTAAGACAAGAATAAAACCACTCATGTCATTGATTACAAAAAATATGAATGGGATAAAGTCACCTATTAAAGGCAAAAGGTCTTATAAAGTGAGAACAACAACGTCTAGCTATGTGTTCTTTATAAATGAAACACCAAAAATGTGCCAAAAATTGAAAATAGAGGAGAGATTACATCTGCCCATATTGAGATCTGATGGAGCTGTGAGACTTTACGTTTTTGTTTTTCATATGCTTTTGAAGTATTTATGAATGTCCTGGGATATAAGTCCAGGAATAGAGAGCAAATTCTTGGAACCACTTTATTATATGTTTTCACAAAATAATGTAATAACGGTACTTGGTCTAAAGTGGCCAGTGTTCATTCTTTCAAATATTTTGGATTTATATAATTTCTTTCTTCCAAAAAGGTATCTTCACGTCTTCAGGTAGAATAAAATCATAGTAGAAAATAAGTCTTTCTGGCCAGCCATGGTGGCTCACGCTTGTAATCCCAACACTTCGGGAAGCCAAGGTGGGAGGATTGCTTGAGGCCAGGAGTAGGAGACCAGCCTGGCAACATGGTGAGACCCCATTCTTAACAACAACAACAACGAAATAGCCAGGCGTGGCGGTGTGTGCCCGTAGTCCCAGCTACTAGGGAGGCTGAGGAAAGAGAATAGCTTGAGTCCACAAGTGTGAGGCTGCAATGAGCCATGATCACACCACTGCACTCCAGGCTGGGCAACAGTGAGACCCCCAACTCAAAACAAAAAAATAAAGAGGCCGGGCACAGTGGCTCACACCTGTAATCCCAGCACTTTGGGAGGCCGAGGCAGGAGGATCACTTGAGGTCAGAAGTTCAAGACCAGCCTGGCCAACATGGCGAAACCCTGTCTCTACTAAAAACACAAAAATTAGCTGGGCATGGTGGTCCCAGCTACTCGGGAGTCTGAACAAGAATTCCTTGAACTCAGGAGGCAGAGGTTGCAGTAAGTTGAGGTTGTAGTGAGGCAAGATCACACCACTACACTCCAGTCTGGGCAACAGAACGAGACTCTGTCTCAAAAAAAGAAAGAAAACAGTCTTTTGTTGCTGCTGCTGCTGCTGTTGTTACCAAAAAAAAAAAAAAAAAAAAATTCCAGCCAGTTGGTCATTTATTTTAGAATAGTATTAAAAAACAAAGGTTCCATGTCAATATAGAATTTGTATAGCTTCCTAGAATTTATTAAAATAGGAATACTAATAGATTCAAAAAGGAAAATTTGTATAAATTAGTGAAAATTACCACCCTGTCCTTAATGCCCTATTTTAAGATTAGTCACTAAATAAATGTTTACTTGCTGGCCCTGAACTCTGTGCTGGGTACTGTGAGGCACAAAAGCAGTACAAGATACTGTCTTTGCTTACTAAGAATTTTATTCATACTTTGACAGCTTTCTGTGTTAAGCCATTAAATGTTTTCTTACACAGAGCTCTCAAACATGTTTAATCTGGTATAATTTACCACTAGGTGGAGGAAAATAATTATAGCTAACATTCATTTAGTTCATCTCTGTATATCCACACTTTACAACAGCGTTTTCACATGATAGACACCCTAACATATGAATGAATGAATGAATGAATATCAGGTGCTAGATTAAAAGCTCTAATTCAGTATCTAATTTAATCCTCTCCACAATTATCATTTAGCTAGTATATTATGCACATTCTATCAATGAAGAAACCGAGGTTCAAATCACTTTAATTACTTTGCCCAAAGTCATAATCGAAGTGCCAGAATGGAACTGGAATCCAGGTCTAACGCAAGTGCTATAGTGGTGTGAATGGATGACTGGTAAGGGCTGGTGTTCATGGAGAATTTGTTGCTAGATGTGTACTTCTTGTTTAGACTAAGGAAAAGAAATCATTTGCATAAATGTTACCCAGTTCCAGGAGCCAAGTTCCATGCCTGTTAGCATCTAGCATCTGTCCGTCAGTTCCGGAAGCAATCTTACAGTGGTGTGTGTTCATCCTAAATAATACAAAACAGTGCAGAGGAGGAAGGGGGACAGTTTAGGGGAAATCTGACCACCATGCATGATGGAAGTGTTTCTCTTGTTCTCCTGCTTTTAGAAAGCCATCTCTGCTTGCTTTTTCAGGGGGTTATTAAGATCCTACTCTCTTGGATACCATGCTCTATTAGGCAGGAGACACAGGCAGAGAGAAGCTCACTTGGCATGAATTAACCAACAGAGAAAACCTTTGCTCAGTGGGAGTAACCTGTCACAACCTGGTTTTCTCTGGCCACATAACCAGTCTTGTAGTAATGCCATTACAACATTCCCATTCAGATCCCCATGACCCAGTAATTGTTTTGAGAATGAGTGCAAAGCTATCAGACACCAACTACTATAATTAGAAAAGGGAAAATAGACACTTACCAGAGCTAATGTCTTTAGGCTGGAGCATTTACAGCTTTTTGTTTTTTTGTTTTTTAAGTTATGGAGCCTCTTTCTCAGTTTTGCTTCCTAAAATACAAATTGCATGATTTAGGGGTTCTTGCATTTCATTTTTGTTACTGCTGTGCACTCTCTTTCCTTTTTTCCCCCCTATTTTAATCGGAGTACAAATTGCTGTCAGCACATCGAGTTCATGTGCCAGCCACATTCAGAACAGGGTGTTCTGTGCTCTTCAAAACAAAATTGCTCTAGGGCAGTAAGAGAACAATAAGTCAGAGCTCCAGTTTAAGTGATGTTTTGCAGCTCGCTTGATGTGGTTACACTCCGATTGCGCAGCTAAGCTTGGGTAATTTGGTTTGGTTTGAGTTTGTGGGGATTTGGAGGACCTCCCTCCCCTTTTAAGTTACATAGTCTTTAAGTCAAGAAAAAAATGTTGTCTCTTTTTAACTTGTTTATTTCTTTCTCTACCAAAAAAGCCCTAAGTAGAAGCATCCTGTATGTACTTTTATTCTCTTTGGGCACGTCATAGATGATTTACTTCCCGTAAATCATGCTGGTTGGGATTAGCAACAGACCTCCTGAGCCCTAGAGGCTGCACTCCCAGTGAGTCATGATGGTTATTATTAAATATTTATTAAGTTAGTATTTGCACTAAAAGATGCCAGGTCAAAAAGCAACCACAGGTCTTCCACAGCCAGAGCTGCCATGGTTTTTGTTTTGTTTTGGCTTTTTTGGTAGCAATTTTAAAGATAACATTAAAAAGAATAAGTGGAGCTATAGGAACTAGGCACATCTGCATCTGTTACCGCAAGCGGGGCCCCTACTGTGGCAATCAGCAGTCTTTGGTGGCTCCAAGTAGTATGTGAGTTCTTGTCAGCAGTCTTGTAGAACTTGTCACATCAGTGTTCCAAGTTTAGAAACCAGTTAACCCAGCAATGCCCTTTGCTCCTTGTAGATGTAGAGAATCAATGGGCTGTATTCACCATGAGGCTGTGATACCTCCTTTTACTCTGACATTCCGAATATTGTCAGTATTACAAAGTGATGGTTTTGGTTTTTTTATATAAACTGGGGTGTATGTGTCTGGATGTGTATCCGTTTAAGATTTTATAGTACTACAGGGTCCAATTTTGAAGGGTTAGATTTACCAGGAAAAAAAAAAAAAAGATTGGTCCACATGTAAAGTAGAAAATATTTATAAGAGCTACCACAAATGTTTACTGTCCTATTACAGCATCAGACACTAGTTCTGTCATTTATTGTCTCTCTGAGAAAGACGAGCTACAATGAATGTTTTGCTTTCTTAATTATGCCTTTGTTACAGTTTGACTTTTTTTTTTGGCACGGTTTACTTCATTTATCTTTCCCAACATGTTTATTAGTAGCCAGTCTTTTTCCCTCACTAATGATGGGTTATCACATCTAAAGAGAACTTCTGAGATTGCTTATATAATTTTAATATCAAGTACATACATCAAGCTGAAAAACGGCCTAGGAAACGAACGCACAGGCAGGAATCCTTGCAGAGTCTCTGGATTTCCTGTTTTGAAAACATTCAAACTCCATCAACCAAAAGCCACAACAAATGTACTGATAATTTCCTCCCCCACTAAATGCACTCTCCTTAAGGGAGGAAGATGATACTTCCAACAATAAACTTCAGACAAAAAAAAATCTGTTAACTAAGTTGTGAGCTACTAGGACAATAAATCTCTATGCTTGAGACATTCCACAATACATGAGCTGAAATTTACTTTGCTCAGCAAATTTTTTTTTTTATGAAAAATGTTATTAGTCTAAATTTCTTAGGCAGAGTTTTAAATATTTAGAACTCGTAACCTCTTTAGAAACATCAATTTTTATTTCAGTAAAAATATCTTTTTTTTTTTTTTTTTTAATGGAGACAGGGTCTCACTCTGTCACCCAGGCTGGATTGCAGTGCTGCAATAACAACTCACTGCAGCCTCGAACTCCTAGGTTCAAGCAGTCCTCCCACCTCAGCCTCCTGAGTAGCTGGGATTTATAGGGGTGCGTCACTACCCTCAGCAAATTCAGTAAAAGTATCTTAAGCCTCAGACTCCCTGTAGAACCTCTCTAGTATGCATGTACAGTCATATGCTGCATAACATTTTGTTTAACAGCAGATTGCACATCGGACAGTGGTCCTATGAAATTATAATTCCTTATTTTTACTCTACCTTCTCAATGTTTAGATATGCAAGTACTTACCATCGTGTTACAGCTACCTACCATATTCAGTACAGTAAGATGCTATACCGATTTGTAGCCTAGGAGCAATACGCTACACCACTTAGCCTAGGTTATAGTAGGCTGCTCCATCTTGATTTGTGTAAGAATATTCTAAGATGTTCCCACAATGATGAGAATACCTGATGACACATCTCTCAGAATGTATCCCCATCCTTAAGTGAAGCATGACTGTATTTGAAAATTTTAAAGTTGAATTTATTTTTTAAATGTTTTCCAATCCAGAATGAACTTTCAATTTGCCACAAGTTAATTTTATCTAGAGCATTCTAAAAGTAAGTATAACAGAAGGAATTATCAGCATTTATGACTGTGGGACATAAACTAAAATGCCGTATGCCAGCTCTACCCAGACACTCCAGCTCTACCCCTTGTTTGGAGGAGCTGACTCAAGAGTTAGGCCCTTTCTAGTTTGGCCCAAGTTTCCTAGACCCCATTCTGTGTCTGCAAGGGAAACACGTCAAGATGGTGTTAATACTGGTGAGTTAAAAAAGGACAGTGAGCACTCACTTCGGCAGCACACATTTGGAACAATGTTCCAAATTTGGAACATTGGAAATGTTCCACATTTGGAACAGAGAAGATTTAGCAAATCAAAAGAAAAAAGAGAAGAAAAGGGTAGAAAGCTTTAGAGCATACATGTCCTGCGGACATTCTGGCACCTAGTGTCTACACCATTCCTGTTCATTTTTCAGTTTTTCTCATTTCTCAGGCCTGGGCTAGAGGTAATTCAATTAAATGATTAACTGCAGGAATTCGATTTGAAGCTGGTTTCTGGGCTATATTGATACTGAGAGTGATATTACCAGGTCATAGAATCATAGAATTTTAGAGCTTCATTGAGATCATGTAGTTCAAAAGTAGAATGAATTAGATTTGAATTTTTATTTGGGAGGTAATAGTTGTCTCATTGGGCATGAAATGAGTATAACAGAACGAGTGGTTTTTAGTCTCTCTACAAGTCGTTGATCTAAAGTAGATCAGCCAGTGTTAGAAGCATTTTAGGAAATCTCTAATTTTGAATATAGGCTGTTATATTACAGAAGTAGAAATAAAGGATTTTCTTTCTTTTTTTTTTTTTTTTTTGAGACAGAGTCTCCCTATGTTGCCCAGGCTGGTGACTGGAGGCTGGAGGCTGGAGTGCAGTAGCATGATCTCGGCTCACTGCAACCTCCACCTCCCAGGCTCAAGTGATTCTCGTGCCTCAGCCTCCCCAGTAGCTGGGATTACAGGCACGTGCCACCACACCTGGCTATTTTTTATATTTTTAGTAAAGATGGGGTTTTGCCATATTGGCCAGGCTAGTCTCAAACTCCTGACCTCAGGTGATTTGCCCGCCTTGGTCTCCCAAAGTGCTGGGATTACAGGTGTGAGGCACCGCGCCTAGTCAGAATTTTCTTATGAAATCCAAATTATCATATTGCTTGGTGACTGTTATGCTATATTACCAGCCATCCATTTTTCTTATTACATCAAAAACTTAAATAGAATAAATACCCTTAATATTAAAAGTAGTTGTAAAGTTTCAGAGTATTGTTATTCCTAGAAATAGAGTCTAGGCCAAACATGGTGGCTCACGCCTGAAATCCCATCACTTTGGGAGGCTGAGACGGGTGGATCACCTGAGGTCAGGAGTTCGAGACCAGCCTGGGCAACGTGGTGAAACCCTGTCTCTACTAAAAATACGAAATTAACCGGGTGTGGTGGCACACACCTGTAATCCCAGCTACTTCAGAGGCTGAGACAGGAGAATTGCTTGAACCCAGGAGGTGGAGGCTGCAGTAAGCCGATATTGTGCCACTGCACTCCAGCCTGGGTGAGACAGAGCAAGACTGTCTCAAAAAAGAGTTTAACTGATCAAGAAAAAATAGATAATCTGTATGCATTTTTCCTATTTTGTCTTAAGATAAAAAGCCTCAGCCGGGCGCGGTGGCTCAAGCCTGTAATCCCAGCACTTTGGGAGGCCGAGACGGGCGGATCACGAGGTCAGGAGATCGAGACCATCCTGGCTAACACAGTGAAACCCCGTCTCTACTAAAAAATACAAAAAAAAACGAGCCGGGCGAGGTGGCGGGCGCCTGTAGTCCCAGCTACTCGGGCGGCTGAGGCAGGAGAATGGCGTGAACCTGGGAGGCGGAGCTTGCAGTGAGCTGAGATCCGGCCACTGCACTCCAGCCCGGGCGATAGAGCGAGACTCCGTCTCAAAAAAAAAAAAAAAGCCTCTTATTTTAATATGAAATTACCCTGGTAATGAGCTTGGTAAATTGGGGTGGAACAAGAAATTAGGCCTCCCAAAATTGACCTCCTAACATTTCAGGGGAGGTTATTAAGTAATTTGATTTGTGAAGTTATAGTAGACTATTGATTCTTTCACACTTTACATTTATTATTTCCAGTAAAGGATATAGTTAAGATAGTTATTGATGTTGCTGTCTTTGGATTTACCATTTTTATTCAGATATATTTGTGAATGAGATTAGGACTCTTAAAGAAGAAGGAGCATCTGTATTCATTTAACCTTTGTATATCATTGGAGAAATAGCCATTTAGTTTGGTTTTTTGGCATCTGAAGCCAAGATGCAGTTATAGGTGTTTAAGCCATTATATATTTGATATTAAATTTGTGGCATTTGATAACTATTTATTAAATAATCCAGCATGTCTTGACGTTGTATTATAGGTGAGGAAACTTCTGTCACATAGTAGGCTTAGGATAAATCTATGTTTCTGGCTTGTTACCTACTAAACTGTCTTATTGATACAAATATCAGTAATTACAAGTTTAACCCAAAACAGAAATATGGTTGCTCCTAAACTTTCAGACTGGGTAGACTAAGCTTCACCAAGACATACTGTGTGTGTCTCTTGATGAAATGAGAAAGGGGAAATGGTATTTGCTACATTGTCGGCCACTCATTTATCACATCACTGAATTAGCCAGTCCTAAGCAGCAGCTCTGTTGACTTCTGTCTCCTTGCCCTCAGTCCACCTGGAAGGCCGCTGTGGTGAAAGGATGTTTGACTGCAGAGATGTGGCGTTCACTGTGGGTGAAGGAGAAGACCACGACATTCCAATTGGAATTGACAAAGCTCTGGAGAAAATGCAGCGGGAAGAACAGTGTATTTTATATCTTGGACCAAGGTAAGCAGCGTACCAGTTTGCAACACAGTTTAGGAAGTCACCTAAAGGACAGGAATATGCTTGCAAAATTTTTCATTCAGTGTTTTGGCATTTTCAGTGAAGTTAATCCAACAACGGAAACAATTAAATCAGACTGCAGTTAGTCATCACATAAATTAATGGACCTTACAATATCATAGAGGTTTGTGAGCATGTTTACTTGATTGATATGTGTTCAGAATCGGACTTACAGGCACTTTTTGCTTTTGTGATGATTTGTTTTGCCTGCATTATTGCCAAGACAGGCAGTTATGGACCCTTCTCATATGTGGTTCTCTCACCCCCTCTTCCCTTTTCTCTAAATTAGGCAGGAGGCAGGAAAATATGGGGGTTGGGAGTCAAAGAAGCATTTGGATGATTTACTACCACTTGAACTTGTGTCACTTGGTCTTATACAGAGTCCCTGGAAAAAAAAAAAAAAAAAAACACATTCTTCCTGGATCTAAAGACAACGGAGATGACTCATTTTTTGCCTAGATTTTTCCCATCATAAGGATATCCATTAGCACTTCCAAGCTTAGAACCATCAGACACTGACAGTCTCTCTTATGAAAACATGTTTAGTATTATTTTTAGATCTAAAATTATACCATGAATCCAACCCTTCTGTCTTGAGAAACAGACCCCTGAGAGAACCCAGGGTGTTTTGATTTTGTCTGCATGAGAGAGCATCTGCTTATCTAGTGTATCCTGCCCCTGGCTCCA
The DNA here is from genome assembly GCF_000951035.1 of Colobus angolensis palliatus. NCBI lineage: Eukaryota > Metazoa > Chordata > Mammalia > Primates > Cercopithecidae > Colobus > Colobus angolensis. Next base: position 11,785,959 of record NW_012115599.1, read on the forward strand.
TGGATTTCAGACAGTGGGATTCTGAGTTACTGAGAATCTTGATGACCTGCACTTGCCAGTAGGTGATGTTATGCCTTTGGTGGTGTCATTTTGTAGACTCTGTAGTAATCCAACGGCAGTTTACCTTTGCCCCAGCACTTGATCCATAATCATATATATATATTTTTTGAGATGGAGTCTTGCTTTGCCACCCAGGCTAGAGTGCAGTGGCATGATCTTGGCTCACTGCAACCTCTACCTCCGGGTTCAAGTAATTGTCCTGCCTCAGCCTCCCGAGTAGCTGAGGCTGAAGATTATAGGCACCCGCCACCACACCCGTCTAATTTTTGTATTTTTAGTAGAGACGGGGTTTCACTATGTTGGTCAGGCTGGTCTCGAACACCTGACTTCAAGTGATCTTCCCACCTCGGCCTCCCAAAGTGCTGGGAGGCCAGCACTCCGAAAGTGCTACCACACCCAGCCCATAATCATATTTTTGAGGTGATGTTTTAGCCATGCAACTACCACTTGAAAATCCTTCCAAAATGCTCTACCTTGAACTCTTCATAGCCCTCACTGAGGCACCCTTTGTATAATGCCTTCTTTTTCTCTATCTGGTTCCTCTTTCCACTAACTATAGCTGCCACTTCAATGTGTCTTATTTATATTAATATTTACTCTATATTTGTAGTTTATTCTTAGGTAAAACTAATTGTTTCTAGGAGATACTTCTTAAAATTCAGATAGAGCATAGAAAAAGCTATCTCTTCCATATCCAAATAATCTCTAATTACTTTTTTTTTTTTTTTTTTGTAACAGGATCTCACTCTGTCGCCCAGGCTGGAGTGCAGTGGCACAAATCACGGCTCACTGCAACCTCAGCCTCCAGGGCTCAGATGATCCTCCCACTTCAGTCTCTGGAGTAGCTGGGACTGCAGGTGTGCACCACCACACCCAGCTACTTTTTGTATTTTTTGTGGAGACAGGGTTTTGCCATGTTGCCCAGGCTGGTCTCCAACTCCTGGACTCAAGTGATCCGCCTGCCTCACCCTCCCAAAGTGCTGGGATTGATTACAGGTGTGAGCCACTGCGCCAGGCTATATCTGATTATTTTTAATCAGCATTTCAAAATTACAGTAGTTCTAAACTCAGAGAGGTGGATTTATGTGTAATGTATGTTTTCAAAATTTAAGCTCCCTTAGGATAAATTCTGTATGTATTATGACAATGTAATGTTATATGAACCAGTTTATATACATTACATTTTAGCCTGGCTGACAAGGCAGTTGTGGGGACAGATGTCTCAAGTTTAATGGCAAAGAAAAATAGAAATTGTCTTTATATTTTTTAACGCAAACAGTTCTTTTCAGATTTAAACCGTTTGTAGTCTCATTAGTGGCTAGACCCTGCTCTGTGCACTTGGCCAAGGCACTTAACCCTCCTAAGCCTCAGTTTCCCCTCTGTAAATGGGGATGACAGTATCCACCTCATAAAGTTATGGAGAGCTAAATGAAATCCTGCACATGTAGGGCACAAGTGAGCCTGCGGTGTGTGAGCTTTTGTTGCTATTGTGACAGCTTGCCTTCTCTTCCATTTTACCCTCGGACCACAAGAAAAAGGAAATCCTGTTTAACATGAGATCAATTTTTAAGATCTTTTCAGGCATAAAAGTTGTCAATAGGTTTTCATAAATTTCTAGGTATAAAAATTTTTCATGTGTTTTATGGAAATAGTTTAGCATATTTAGAAAGGAACATTATTTTTGTTCAAAGTGTTGGTATGTTGAAGAATTATGTGAAGTGCAGTCTCTGTAATACGAGACTGCTGCATATGCATTACGTAGTACTACATATATATGTGTATGTGTGTATATATATGTACTTTTATGCATACCCCGTGTGTGTGTGTATAGAAAACCCCTACATGCTACGCATGTTTTCAGTGCATGCAGTGAATTTACTTCTTTTATTCAGGTTCCCACTTTCATAAAACATTGCAGCTAAATGTTGCTATAAGTATGGCTGTTGCAGAAAATATCTACAAATAGCTCTTAGTGTTATATGTATTTCATTCTCCAGAAAATTTCCAAGACAGACCTTCTCTTTGACTCTGATACTCTGATAGACTCTTGGGAAGAATGTTTTCTTTGGCCGGGCGCGGTGGCTCAAGCCTGTAATCCCAGCGCTTTGGGAGGCCGAGACGGGCGGATCACAAGGTCAGGAGATCGAGACCATCCTGGCTA
>NW_012115599.1:11789094-11826219 GCF_000951035.1 Colobus angolensis palliatus
AAAAAAAAAACTGATTTTCTGGGGACACACAGGGTCTGAATTTAAACCCTGGCTCTACCACTGCCTCTTTGTGTGACTTCTCAGGAAGCACTTATCTCTGAGCCTCTGTTTCTTTATCTGTAAAAATGGAGTGATTGATAAAGAGCTCGTAGTCCAAGTGCTTCTTATATGCACATTAAGGCTTAATGGTCATTAAAAGTCATTATTTGTATCTCTAATCTCTGGAGGAAACTTAATTCAAGGGCATTAACACTGAATTCCTTTTGTTACTATAGTCTAGATTATCTTTTGGTTGGGTCCTGGGATTCCTCTTGTGGTGTTTTGTTTTTCAGTCAGATGAGTTGAGTGCCCTGGTTCCTTCTTTACGCAGGCTGACAACTTTCTGTGTAATATGGAAGTCAGGATAGGTGCTGCCAGAATATCTTGCCATGGGCTTTCACCTCTGCAAGATCATGTGCGCCACATGTATCTTGACTGAATCGCTTCATTTTAACCTGGGAGAGAGTGTAGAAATAATATTTTTCTTTAGTCTTCTTTCATCCCATCAATAATAGGACACTTGGTGCCTCTCCATTCAACCCCACACTCCCCACCCACCTTCCTCTGAGGCAGATTTTCTCATCCTCAGCACTGTTGACACTTTGGGCTTGCTAATTCGTGGTCATAGGGGGCTGTCTTGTGCATTGTAGAATATCCAGCACCAGTAGCACCCCCATAGTTGTGACAACCCATAATATTTCTGGACATTGCCAAAGGTTTCCTGGAGGGAAGAGGAGTTAAAATCACCCTGGTTGAGATCCACTGGTCTAAGGCAAATGCCAGATCATTTGTTGCATTTGCAACTGCTTAGCACAAGATTCCAAATATAACATGCTGTTGGTAAACATTGCTTAGCAAGGACTCACCTACCTACCTGGGTAGTTAAGGATTTTTTTTTTAATTTATCAGATGGCAGAAACAAGACAGTAGATATATACATCTAAGATCTCAAAGCAGAAAATTAGGCATCACTTCTTAAAATTGGTCATTGGTAATTATGTCCTTTTTTATGTCTTTGCGGAAGATACCCTTTGCCCAGCTCCTCATTCCTAGCAGCTCTCGCATCTCTCTTCCTCTTTCTGGCTCCAGCTTCCATTTGCTGTGTAACAGTGGAGGTGAGTGAGTAAGCATTTTTATTCCTGGAAAATTCAGGCAAAGGGTAAATAAAGTGGTGCAAGCAACAAAATTTGAGTGTTTCCACTCTAGTCCCTTTGCCCCAGAGAAAACTGGAGGTATTAGATAACTCGGTTTTGACATCTTTCAACCTGTACCCTGAAAGCTTGAGTTTACTAAGTTTTTTGTAATACCATTTCATATATTAAAGAACAGCTTGACTTGCAACAAATGGGAACAGAATATATTTCGGTGAACACTTGACTAATATGCTAGGCCTTGTTCTAAACACTGGGAAACAGTCCAACCAGACAGAGCTCTGCCGCAGCTCCCATTCTAGTAAATATCTGCTTCCAGAATACGTTTAATTTGCTGGAGATCTTACATGATCCCAAAAAAGCAAATTTGTATGTCCTCAGTTATTTTTTTCAGTAAGTTTTGGCTAAAAGGTATAGCATCCTACACTCTAACAGCTACAAGCCATAAGAATATGTCTCTAGAGGAGGTGTCAGAACTTACTAGGGCAGCTATTTTTGAGTGTATCATTATGTTATTTGTGCTTCTTCGTGTGCTTTTACAAAACTTAAATAGTGTGAAAACTTTTCTTTCCTGATGTGTGAGCCTTTCCCCTTCACTTACGTGACTGGAAGTGATACTACTAGAAGGTGACAGCACTTTAAAGTTAAAAGCTTATTAAAACATCCTTCCAACGAGTACCACTCTAACAATTACAGAGACTGTGTCTTCTCTGTCCTTTCTGCTGATAAAACTTAGGGGAAAATTCCTGGCAGCTAAATCATGGCCATTTTATAAAAACAAAAAACAAAACAAAAAAACACTAGATATAAAATCAAGTAGAGAAAAAGGCAGTGACATTTAAAATCCCATGAATCAAGCTGCCCCAAGGAGTACAGGTGTTGCATTACGTGTGAATGTGAAGGAAAAAAGAAAACTAAACTAGCCTGGTTTCTAAGAAAACTGTAGCAGTGAAGATACTTCACACTGTATCTTCTGGTCAACATCTGGTTTGTCTTCAAGGTCTCTGACACATGTAGCTTGCAAATGATAGCTCTGTTGATGCCTCAAAATACTGAAGGAAGTGCCTGGAAATACACCAATTCTTTTAAAGTTTTATTTTTTACTCTCCATTTCAGATATGGTTTTGGAGAGGCAGGGAAGCCTAAATTTGGCATTGAACCTAATGCTGAGCTTATATATGAAGTTACACTTAAGAGCTTCGAAAAGGTGAGAAAATACCAACTTCCTTAAAATCATAGTAGATTTCTTCTCCATCCACTTCCTATAAATCAGTATCTTATTTTAGTAGGTGGTATAGATAGATGGTGTTTATTCATTATCAAGTTTGTCTGTTGCCTCCAACACTACTGCTGAAGAATAGAACAACTGACATAGCACAGCTGATATACAACGAAGGAGCTCCGTGTTCTTATTTTGTTCCTATGTGTCAGCTTTTTTTTTTTTTTTAACTTTTTTGGGTAGAATCCAAGACTTGTTCCCTTATTTGTTCCTAGACTTGTTCTTTTTGTACTTTTTTTTTCCTGGGTTGAGGACAGAAAGGTTCACGATCTGCCAAGTGGCTCCTTGGGGGAGTGGGGTGCAGCTTTTCAGAGCTGAACGGATTGTACCCTTCACAGGAGTCACGAAGAGGCCTGCACTGTGGCTCCAAGTTGTTATCCCAACTGCAAGTCCTCGAAGGCCTCTAGGCTGTGTGACCAGGGATACAAGAAAGAAACCGGCTAACCCGAAGCCTTTTTTTTTTTCATACTTCTCCAAGTAGAGAAGAGAGAGAATTTGTCAATTGCCTTGGATTCCAGAAACAGTATGACTCCTTGAACATATTTCCATCTCAGCTTCACTCTGGAGGCTCCCAGCAGCAGCTGAACTGGACACACACAGCATATACCTGAGCTAGGTATGCTGTCGTCTTCGGCCACATGCCCCTGGCATTTCCAAAGCCCTGCCCTTTGTGGAGCTCCTCAAGGACTGCATTTGTGTTCCTTTTTCATTCCTGCACAGTGCTACCTCCACTTTCTGTACATTAAGGATTTTTTTGTTGTTTTTTTTCCTTTTTTTTTTCAAGACAGGGTCTCACTCTGTCACCCAGGCTAGAATACAGTGAGCACAATCATAGCTCACTCCAGCCTCGACTTCCTGGGCTCAAGCAATCCTCCGACCTCAGCCTCCCAAGTAGCTGGGACTACAGGCACACGCCACCACGCCCAGCTAATTTTGTTTATTTTTTGTAGACATGGGGTCTCACTGTGTTGCCCAGGCTGGTCTCAAACTCCTAGGCTCGAGCCATCCTCCTGCCTTGGCCTCCGAAAGTGCTGGGATTACAGGTGTGAGCCACTGTGCCTGGCCACATTAAGCACATTAATAGAAATGGAAACATGACCACTTATATTTTGTTAGATTCAGAAAGGAAATCATTGTCCTGTGGGCTTGTACCTTTGGGTTAAGAAAGTGAGGGGAGGCCTGCTTTGGGATTCACCCCCAACAGTGACATTCCTAATCATACCCCTTCCATTTCATGTTCCCCCAGACAGACATATGCTCTGGTTATGACCACTGATTATCATGTAACCTCTTCTGAAAACCTGCTAGCTCCGCACTGATGCCCCAATGCTGTCGTCATTGCATATTGTGTTTTTTTATTGTTAAAGAGAGAGAAGATAATCTTTAGCATGTGGTTATTTAGACCTCTGGCTTTACTATTTCCATTTTTATAAAGCAGCCTCTTGCCCCTTCCCTCTCATGGCCCAGTGGACATTGCTTATTTAGGAGCACTCTCCCAGTGACACTACAGCAAGCCTGTGCTCTGTCATCACTCCAAGAGTATATTCATGCACTGCTGCTTGGTATATTTGAAATCACATGAAGGTATGTGATGTTGTTCGGGGCAATGTGATTTAATCCTTTGCCTTGTTAAGAATAGACTAGGCCTGGCCAGGTGCTGTGGCTCACGCCTGTAAGCCCAGCACTTTGGGAGGCCGAGGTGGGTGGATCACCTGAGGTCAGGAGTTCGAGACTAGCCTGGCCAACATGGTGAAACCGCATCTATGCTAAAAATACAAAAATTAGCTGGACGTGGTGGCAGGTGCCTGTAATCCCAACTATTCGGGACGCTGAGGCAGGCGAATCGCTTGAACCCAGGAGGTGGAGGTTATTGTGAGCTGAGATCGTGCCACTGCACTCCAGCCTGGGAGACAGAGCAAGACTCTGTCTCCAAAAAAAAAAAAAAGAATATACTTATATTCCAGGCATGGTGGCTCACACCTATAATCCCAGCACTTTGGGAGGCCGAGGCAGGAATACTTGAGCCCAGGAGTTCAAAACCAGCTTGGCAACATAGTGAGACCCCCTCTCTACAAAAAAATTTAAAATTTTCCTATGTGTGGTAGCACGTTCCTGTAGTCCCAACTACTCAGGAGGCCAAGATAGGAGGATGGCTTGAGCCCAGGAGTTTGAGACCAGCCTGAGCAACATAGGCCCTGTCTCTACAAAAAAAAAAATTTTTGCTGGACATGGTGACACACGCCTGTGGTCTCAACTACTCGGGAGGCTGAGGCAGGAGGATTGATTGCTTGAGCCTGGGAAGTCGAGGCTATAGTGAGCCATGATCGTGCCACTGCACTGCAGCCTGGACGACAGAGCAAGATCGTGTCTCAGAAAAAGAAAAAATAAAAGAGTATACTTATATTCCATAAAGACTGAAGCCAACCTAAGGAATACAAAGAGACTTATTAACTAGGTGTTCTTTGTTTTTGTTTTTTTGGGTGCTAAAACCTGGAATTGAACCATAACTAGGTTTTTGAATAATTGAGCTACATTATTAGGAAGCAGAATTACATGAGTTACCAGCAAGACGAGTAACCCTTTCATTATTCACTTTTAAAAAGTAGAGGATAGTCGCTGGCACGGTGGCTCACGCCTGTAATCCCAGCACTTTAGGGGGCTGAGGTGGGCAGATCACCTGAGGTTGGGAGTTTGAGACCAGCCTGACCAACATGGAGAAACCTCGTCTCGACTAAAAATACAAAAGATTAGTGGGGCGTGGTGGCACATGCCTGTAATCCCAGCTACTCGGGAGGCTGAGGCAGGAGAATCGCTTGAACCTGGGAGGCGGAGGTTGCAGTAAGCAGAGATTGCACCACTACACTCCAGCCTGGGTGACAGAGCAAGACTCCATTTCAAAAATAATAATAATAATAATAATAATAATAATAATAAAAGTAGAGGATAACAGGGGCTGTGACACCAGGAGCACACACTCCTTATCTTTTGAATAGAGAGAATTTTAGTTACCCATTTAAACTTCATAATTTATATGCAGTAAATAGCACTGACCACACCCACTGTCACTTTTCCTAAAGGCTCCCAGATTGTTCTCTTGACTCTATGATCCTTCTAAATCCAGCTTTTAAATGGCAAGTGCAGTTATTTCTGGATTTGTATCTATAATGGCGGAAGTAATAATACACACAATACAAGCTAGCAGATGATAATGAAATCATTTATTTATGCCTCTAAAGTGATATTTTTGCATGAGCTTTAACTCCCAGTTATGTTTTGCTTGAAGTCCCCCAGTATACATCTGCACGTTGATATGATTTAGCAGTATTATTAGTATATCTGGTTGTTTTAGAGTGACGAGACAACCTGACCCAGAATTTTGAAAATTCTGTATGAATATACAAACTACAACTTGACTACAGTCATGTTCCCATTTTAGAGTTGAAAAACTGAGGCTTGAGAGAAACAGCCTAGTGGAGAGGCTTGCAAGAGGGAGGAGATAAGGCATGACCTTAACTTTGTGCCTTCACCTTGTATTTCTAAAGATTCACTTTGTAGCAGTGCTTACCAGAGTGTGTTCCTTGCTGTGTTTTTGCGGCTCCTCCCTCTTGAGCAACATTGTTCAAGCTGCAGCTTGGTCATAATGGAAAGTGAGTTCTTAAAACAGTGTAAAGAAGCACTGACCTAGCAATAAATTGGCACTGACACAATTTCAACAGCCAGAGTGTTTTCAGTTTGGAGTATCTTCTAGAATTAGCTGCTCTTTGTTCTAATAGGGCTCAACTGATGCTTTTCTCTCTGTTCATCTAACAATTGTCACAAATTTACACACAGGCCAAAGAATCCTGGGAGATGGATACCAAAGAAAAATTGGAGCAGGCTGCCATTGTCAAAGAGAAGGGAACCGTATACTTCAAGGTGTGTAAGTCCCTGTACAATCCTTTCCATCTCAAAGAATTTACTCAAGTGTCAGTGAATTGTGCTGATATTCCCTACTCTGAATTTTATCAACACTCCGCTTGGTAAGAATAAACTGGAATTTTTACAAATCTGTCATTTTCAATATGAAAAATGGTGAGAAAAGAATAATGTGGAAAAAAAAAAAAGTACACATTCCTCTTTTACACATTCTGCTCTAGATTGTAACCTTCCACACAGGCAGACCAGTCTGGCATCCCCACCCACCACAGTCTCACTCACTCCTAAAGCATCTTGCTTGGTACATACTTGGCACTCAACAAGTGTTTTTGGAATGAAAAAAGAATGAATAGAATAATTATTAACAAAGAATGGAATTCATAGGGGTAAGTTTCTCATCATTTTTCTTCCTTTTTTTTTTTCGTATGAGAGACAGGGTCTCCTTTTCTTTCCCAGGCTGGTCTCAAACTTCTAGCCTCAAGCAGTCCTCCCGCCTCAGCTTCCCAAAGTGCTGAGATTACAGCGTGAGCCACTGCACCCAGCCCATCTTCCTTTATACTGTCTTGATGAAGTCACTAGAGCATATGACAAAGGGAAAGAGAACATATACAGATTTCAAAAAGAACTGCCAGGAGAGTATTGACTGCTTCTCACGGCCAAGATGATTCCTGCACACTTGCTTTTGTGAGGAATCTCCAGATATTCCTGAATGATACTCATCGTAGATTGCTTCTCAGAAACCCTTCTTGGAGCATCTGGAGTGTGATATTTTCTCACTTAGATCTTAAACCTCTAGATGTAAGAAGAAAAGAAACTGCACTTCATTCTGTTGTAATCAGTGTTCTACCCATTGCTTCCCCACCCCAAATATATGCCTTCTCCATGTCAAGCAGAAAGGGCTTAGTAATGAGAATTAGAGGGAGAATGGGAGTTTTGTCAAAGTTTCTTTCGTTTTCTGCCACTGCAGTACATGTAGTGTTTTTCAGCAGTATAAAGCAGTGAGGGTGGCCAGGCGTGGTGGCTCAAGCCTGTAATCCCAGCACTTTGGGAGGCCGAGACGGGCGGATCACGAGGTCAGGAGATCAAGACCATCCTGGCTAACCCAGTGAAACCCCATCTCTACTAAAAAATACAAAAAAAAAAAACTAGCCGGGCTAGGTGGCGGGTGCCTATAGTCCCAGCTACTTGGGAGGCTGAGGCAGGAGAATGGCGTAAACCCGGGAGGTGGAGCTTGCAGTGAGCTGAGATCCGGCCACTGCACTCCAGCCTGGGCGACAGAGCGAGACTCCATCTCAAAAAAAAAAAAAAAAAAAAGCAGTGAGGCATAAGAGTACTTTAACAAGTCTTTATGGGGCATCTGCTATAAGCCATGCTATTATTAAGTTACAACCTTGTCAGGAGGGAGGGGTGGCAATGTTAATCCAAATGAAACAACTAGAGAATTATGTAAGAATATATAATCAGCCCAAAATTAATACAGCCAGAGGGCACCATGTGTTTTCAGAATTTGAGCCAAGACAATATTGGGTCGTGAAATCAGTTTTGTGGAAGTGTATTGCAATATAAGGATCAGTTTTGTTGCATAAAACTTTACGTGTGTATGAGTAAGTACTGGATTGCACATTTCTTACTGTAGGTCATATTCAAACAAATTTAAAATCATGGGTTTAGATAACATTTATATATTTATACTTATTTTATCATTATTTACTATGTGTACTAAACTCTTTTACGGATCACCAGAAAGCATTGGGGTATGATAGAATAAGCTCAGAATTGGGGAAAATGGGCTTTATTTTAAAGTCGTTTAAGGTCCAAAGAGGTTATATTTTCAAGTGAAAAATAGGGGAATTAGATGTTCCTCACGTTTCCTTCCAGCCTGAATTTCTGTGAGTTTCTAAACTCTCAAGAACAAGGGGGTTTTTTTGTTTTGTTTTGTTTTTAATTTTTTATTTTTTTTTTTTGAGACAGGGTCTTGCTCTGTCCCACAGGCTGGAGTGCAGTGGCACGATATCGGCTTGCTGCAAATTCCATCTCCCAGGTTCACGCCATTCTTCCGCCTCAGCCTCCCAAGTAGCTGGGACTACAGGCGCCTGCCACCATGCCCGGCTAATTTTTTGTATTTTTAGTAGAGACGGGGTTTCACCGTGTTGGCCAGGATGGTCTCCATCTCCTGACCTCATGATCTGCCCACCTCGGCCTCCCAAAGCGCTGGGATTACAGGTGTGAGCCACCACACCTGGCCTGTTTTTAATTCTAATTGAGGTATATTGGCTACTTCTAAACTATTCAAGTAAGATTCCAAATGGGTTGTTTGTATATCCAAATACATAATACACTAGAGTGAAAAATGTTTCTACAGAATTTCTTAAGATCATGGGTCCTTAACGGTATTTTCTATATTTCTGAAGTCTGTAAAAATCCTGAACTGTATTTTATATATTTCTTAATACTTCTAAATAGAATATTAACAGTTTGGGAAGACTTGAGGCTTTTGGCCTTTGAGTAGAATCATATCGATTCAGTGTAGTAAAACAGCTCAGCTATTCAGAGGCTCTAATTGGTTGCTATGATACAGAATTTTGGAGAACATTATTGGTAATGAAATAATGTGATGAAGCCATGTGTCATATAGCTGTGTTCTGAATATGTACAGAGAGATGGCCAGAATTAGTAATCAGTAGCGGAAAGCAATGAGTAAGTGTCTGTACAGTTACTTAACTTTGTTGCTTATTAGCATCACAACTGCAAGAGTGATACTATTATGAACCTTCTTAAAATTACCAATCTTTGGATAAAAATCTGGATCAGCAGTCACACATACGGAACAAATTATTTTTAGCATGGAATTTGATAGGCAAAATCTTTCAAAACATTAGTCCATTGGGGAAAAATTAATGAAAGGTTCAAAACCACTGACCTAAGATTTTTCTCCCAGAATGTCTCTGAACATTTTGTACCACTAAAAACTTCCCTGGAGGCACCTTTATAATTATAGGTAAAATATCCCAGCAGTAGTCCTAGCTTTAGCTGTAAAACTTCAAAATGGTTAGTAGATAGTTTCCTGTACATATTCCCTTCCCAACTTTCAGGGAAGGTTTCCATCTGCCATACTGCCCTCCCGGGCCCTGTGTTTCCAGGGTGTCTGACTTGGCATGGTATGCATTTGCACAGAGTCCAGATGTGTAGGTGAGAGCAGAGATGGGCTGAACTAAAAGTCTGTATTTCCTGCCATCTGCATATTGGAATTCTGTTTCCATTGATCTGTTGGTTTGGTTTATACCTAAATGGGTAAAGTCTCTCTCCTGAGTAGGGTTGAATTGTACTCAGCTTTTAAGTGGGAATCATTTTGCCATTGAAGATGTAAAATCCTCATTTCAGCCTCTGACTACCAAAGAGAAGAAAAATAGAGAACTCTTTATTTGGTTCTGAAAATAATTATTAAGTACAGGTAACAGCATAATATTAAGCCAGGCATTGTGCAAGCCAATTAAACAGACACAATTTTTGCCCTCATAGCTGACAGTGTTCTGCAGGACAGGAGCATTAACTCACACCTGGTCGGTGTTTTTTTTTTTTTTTTTTCTGACTTGGCAGCAGAGTGGCAAGAAGGCTAAGGACACTGAAATGATGTGGGATTCTTGCGCCCCCTTGTGCTTCTCCTGGAAAGAGAGCATTTCTAAAACAAACTAATTGAGGAGAATCGTTCAACCTCTGAACTCTTCAGATAAATCGGGCTTTGCTATATTTTCACCACCCTTGCTGTTCCAAGATACCAGTAGTGTGATTTAGAAACAAGTCATTTATGACTCTAGAATTTGAGGTTTTAAAAAATTCCTAAGAGGAGTCCACCCTCTTTTATCTCTTAGTGCAGAATTTTTCAACCTCGGTACTGTCAACATTTGGAGTAGGATAATTCTCGGTTGTGTGGGGCTGTCTTGTGCATTGTAGAATATTTAGCAGCATTCCTGGCCTCTGCCCATTAGATGCCAGTAGCATCCTACCCAGTTACGACAACTAAAAATGCCTCCAGACCTGCCAGGTGTTCCCTGGGGGGGCAAAATCACCCCCTAGTTGAGAACTACTTTAGTGCCTCAGAAGCAGGGAGTACAAGACCGACTTTTTGCTCATTGGAAGTTCAAGTCTAAATAAAGTTACATGATATATATGCAAGAGCTTTCAAAAAATTTAAATGCCCTATAAATGTAGAGGAACTATTAAGAAGTCTAATACCTCTTTTTTTGTGTTTTGTTTTACCATAGTCGTCTACCATTCTGATTATTCAGAACTTACTGAAATGATAAGATCTAGGTTTTTTTTCCTCCCTGGCTCTTCTTTTCTTTCCCTACACAATATATTAGGAGATAATCAGAGAAGTTAATAGGTACATTACAGTTGGAGGAAGAGAGAGGATGAAGAAATGAGGCATGACAGGGGAAATGCCTGTCCTTCCCATCTCATCTCAATGAAACAGCACCTTTCATTCCCACCCACACGTTTTTGCTCCCAATGATAGCAAAAGGTTTTGTTGTTGGTATTGTTTCTAGAGAGAGACAGGGTCTTACTCTATCACCCAGGCTGGAGTGCAGTGGCACAAGCATAGCTAACTGCAGCTTCGAACTCCTGGACTCAAGAGATCCTCCTGCCTCAGCTTCCCAAAGTGCTGGGACTACAGGCGTGAGCCACCACACCACTGTAGAAAAAGTTTTGTTTCCAAACTTACATTCCTTTGATTTCAGTATTTACTCAACAAACCTTTATTAAAGACCTCTTGGTGCTAAACCCTGAATATTCCAAAAGGGAGAGGAGAATGCTGCCTGTCCTCAAAGACCAGCGAGAGAATAGGCAGTGACAGAAAGAAAATTTCGACCTGAAACTGGTGAGGACTTTATTCTTATTTTTTTGTAGCGTCCAAAAAAGGAGGGGTAGGCCTAAGGCTGTGACAAAATGTAAGTATTGTCTTAGTCAGCTTGGGCTGCCACAGCAAGATACCTACACTGGGTGGCTTCAACAACAGGAATTTACTTCTGGAGACTGTAAGTCCAAGATCAAGTTGTTAGCAGGGTCAGTGTCTGGGGAGGGCCTCTCCTCTGGTTCCTTGTAGCTCCCTTCTTGCTGTGACCTCACGTGGCCTTTCCAAGTGAACGTGAGTGGAGAGAGGGCAGAGGGCAGCAAGCACCGTTTCTTCTTGTAAAGGCTCTAATCCCATCATGAGGCCCCACCCTCATGACCACATCTAACCTAATTCCCTCCCCAAACGCTCCATCTGCAAATGTCACATTGGGGGTGAGGGCTTCAACATAGGAATTTGGGATGGGGGACACAATTCATTCCATAGCAAATCTAATTTCCTCAAGAATTTCAGCATTTATAATAAAATGCCCTGGTTTCATGTTCTTATAAATAACCTGTATCACACATTTCTGAGGCAGAGAGGGTGACAGACTTTGATTTTAGTGACAGACTTTGATTTTAGTGCCAGTCTCCCCTCTCCTAAGCGAGTGACTTGGGAAGAAGGATGTTCGAGGGATGTAGCCTGGCCCTCATTCACACCCAGGCCCTCCAGCTGGAACAGGTCTGCCCCATCTTCATCACCAGAAAATCTACACTGGGGCTTCCTTTCTACAGGCAGAGCTCGTTTCCTTTTTTTTTTTTTTTTTTTTGAGACAGTGTCCTTGCTGTGTCACCCAGGCTGGAGTGCAGCGGTGTGATCTCGGCTCGCTGCAACCTCCGCCTCCCAGGTTCAAGCAATTCTCCTGCCTCAGCCTCCTGAGTAGCTGGGACTGCAGGCGCCTGCCAACACGCCTAGCTAACTTTTTTGTATTTTTAGTGGAGATGGGGTTTCACCATGTTAGCCAGGATGGTCTCGATCTCCTGACCTCGTGATCCACCTGCCTCGGCCTCCCAAAGTGCTGGGATTACAGGCGCGAGCCACCACGCCCGGCCCAGAGCTCGTTTCTTATGTCACCTGCTTGGAGTCCTGTGTCACAGGCGCATCCTCTTACACCTGCTCTATGGTTTCTCTTACTCAGAGTCCTTGGGGGAGAGTTGGAGTATTTGTGGGGAGAGACAACTCGGCAGTGAGATGTACACGCTGCTTTGACGGTGGTAAATCCTAGTAACATGGTCTTAACACTGTTGGTCAGGCATTGAATTTAATGTCCTAACAGGTCTGGCTGCTCCTCTGCCATCTGGCAAGATGTGTCCTCTGTGGTTTTGAGCTTATCACCTCCTCAAAGGAGAATCCCCACTTGCACTCTTATTTCTATTTGTGTGTTTACCAGCGATCCCCCAGTTCTTTCATTCATCTTAAATCTCAGTGAACACATTGTCTCAGCCCTAGAGGGGTTTGGTTTTGTTTTGTTTTTGAGAAGGAGTCTCGCTCTGTCAACCAGGCTGGAGTGCAAGTGGCATGATCTCGGCTCACTGCAACCTCTGCCTCCTGGGTTCAAGCGATTCTCGTGCCTCAGCCTCCTAAGTAGCTGGGATTACAGGCATGTGCCACCACACCTGGCTCATTTTTGTATTTTTAGTAGAGAAGAGGTTTCACCATGTTGGCCAGGGTGGTCTCGAACTCCTGGCCTCAAGTGATCCGCCCGCCTTGGCCTCCCAAAGTGCTGGGATTACAGGTGTGAGACACCGCGCCCGGCCCCCAGAGTTTCTTACATGAGCATGCATATATATATATGTCTATATAATTTATTGATGTGATTGTTAAAATTGTTAGAATTCTAATTCTAATCAGGTAAGAACAAAAATATGAGTAGGAGAAAGATTTTTCTCACATAGCTGAAAGACCTTTCTGATGTATATTGTTTTGTAGTTGTGATTTATGTTGTATGCTACTATCCAACTATTCGTATTCCCATTGCCTATAGATCAGGGGTCAGCAAAGTACAGTTTGCTGGCCAAATCTGGTCTCTGCCTGTTTTTGTAAGTACAGTTTAACTGAAACACAGCTGCACCTGTTGATTTACATACTGTCTAGAGCAACTTTTGCACTACGAATGACAAGAGTTTAGTTGTTGCAACAGAGACTGGTTCAAATAAGATTGGCTGTGTTCCTTGGAACTAGCACTTGCCAGAATGTAGTATTTGCTGTGAAGTGCTAAAGAGAAAAGTAACTTCCTCTTCATTTTTTTAGTAGCATGGTCTAAAACTGCTCACAGTCCTTTTGGAAGACTAAAGAATAGGCCAGGAGCAGTGGCTCATGCCTGTAATCCCAGCACTTTGGGAGGCCAAGGCAGGCGGATCATGAGGTCAGGAGTTCAAGAGCAGCTTGGCCAACATAGTGAAATCCTGTCTCTACTAAAAATATGAAAAACTTAGCTGGGTGTGGTGGCGGCCACCTGTAGTCCCAGCTACTTAGGAGGCTGAAGCAGGAGAATTGCTTGAACCCGGGAGGCGGAGGTTGCAGTGAGCTGAGATCACGCCATTGCACTCCAGCCCTGGAGACAGTGCGAGACTCTGTCTCAAAAAAAAAAAAAAAAGACTAAAGAATATTGGCATCAAAGAACGTAGCCCAGAAGCCTTGCTGTACTACACCAAAGGGTAGTACAACCGTAGTACTCTGGCTGTACTACGCCAAAGGGACGAATGGAAATGCTGGAGAGAAGCACTAGACAGTGCTCAGGCACTGCCCCAAACCAGCTCACAGGCCACGGAGGCCTCCAAGGGAGTGGGAAAGGTACCTGGAGAGCCACCTCCAGAAGGAAAGAAAGAAACCAGCTGTACCAGGGTTTGCTGGAGGGGTTGCTTCACTTTGAGGATTTGCTTTGCTTTTGTACGCCCTCAAGAGCCGAGTACAAGTAATGACACTTTTTTCTCCTAGGGAGGCAAATACATGCAGGCGGTGATTCAATATGGGAAGATAGTATCCTGGTTAGAGATGGAATATGGTTTATCAGAAAAGGAATCAAAAGCTTCTGAATCATTTCTGCTTGCTGCCTTTCTGAACCTGGCCATGTGCTACCTGAAGCTTAGAGAATACACCAAAGCCGTCGAATGCTGTGACAAGGTAACGCTGTGTCTCCTGTGAGATGGACTTGAGATATTCCAGATCTTTTCTCCATCTCTTTTGCTTCCTCTCAGCCAAAGATTGAAGGATTTTTCATTTTGCTTTGTTTATTTGAATGTTTGGGATTATTTGTTTCTCAGTATGAATTGGGAAATTCAGCAAGATTTTTATTATAGGCAGACTTATGATACCTAGACTGTCTGTCATAATGCATTCTGAAGAAAAGTTTTGATTAAAATTAAATAATTTTTATCCATGACCTTCCTTATAACTGTAGTATGTATATCAGAGTAGATGTATAACTTCTCAGGTTCAGTTTAGTAAGAGCAGATTTAACTTAAGCTTTTCTGGACTTTAACAGACTGCAACTGTTCATATAAAGCATATATGTAGGTCAATTTTTATTATAATCATTTATTCACTGATATACATAAATAATTTGAAAGGTCCACAGAGCATCAGCAGCCCTTTCATTTTTACATTTGTCTTCTTAATACTTTCTTTGGCCTTTGAGTGCTTACACACAGTAATAACAATGGTTTATCATCTGTATTGTTATGTATCATTCATGATATATTTATACACCAGCTGATACTATTTTAGGTATCTGGTCTCAGAGTGAACAGTGTATATGATACCGTGGGTAAAAGTAAAAACTAATCATTGGATGTATCTTAAAGGTAGACATAAAAGGATAAGAAAAACAAGGCAACTATTTTGTGCATTCTTTGTGAGATTATTTTTGAATTTTGTGGATCAGTGTTTCCTATCGCATCCTGTCTCCCAAGACCGGTTATTAATTTTATACAGATTTTTTCATTTTTTTTATACACAGTGGAGAGAGAGAGAGTGTGTGTTGTTTCTGTTTTAGAGACAAGGTGTTGCTATTTTGCCCAGGCTGGTGTGCAGTGGCTGTTCATAGGCATGAACATAATGCACTACAGCCTCAAACTCTCAGGCCCAAGCTGTCCTTCCACCTCAGCCTCCTGAGTAGCTGGGACTACAAGTGCATGCCACCACACCCTGCTAATTTTTAAGTTTATTTTTGTAGAGATGGGGGTCTTCCAAAGAGCTGGGATTAAAGTTGTGAGGTACCACACCCAGCACAGCCTTGACTACATTATTTGTCTGTTTTCTATTGACAGAAGTAGTCATATAGCATCACTGTTAACCCTATTTTTGGCAATAGGAAGCCTGTTCTCCTTTATTTTCTTTTTTTTTTTTCTTTTGGAGATGGAGTCTTTCTCTGTTACCCAGGCTGGAGTGCAATGGTGCAATCTTGGCTTACTGCAACCTCCACCTCCCGAGTTCAAGCGATTCTCCTGCCTCAGCCACCCAAGTAGCTGGGACCACAGGTGCCCACCACCATGCCTGGCTAATTTTTGTATTTTTAGTAGAGACAGGGTTTCACCATGTTGGCCCGGCAGGTCTCGAACTCCTGACCTCAGGTGATTTGCCGCCTCAGCTTCCCAAAGTGCTGGGATTACAGGCGTGAGTCACTGCACCCCAGCAATTTTCTTTTAACTTTGTTGATTATATCATTCTCTTTAAAGAAGGTTTTAATGTTTATGTAGTCAAATTTATCTTCTCCTTTCTAGTTAGAAAAGACTTCCCCACACCAAGATTATAAAAATAACTGAGGCCAGGCACAGTGGTTTACACCTGTGACCTGTAACCCCCGGACTTTCGGAGGCTGAGGCGAGAGGATTGCCTGAGCCCAGGAGGTAGAGGCTGCAGTGAGCTGCAATTGAGGCACTGCCCTCCAGCCTGGGCAACAGAGTGAGACTCTGCCTCAAAAAAATAATAATTAGATTTTAAATATTTTAAAATAAAAAACAATAGAAACATTTTATGGTTTTTTATATGTAAATATGATTGATCTAGAATTTATTTTTATGCTTACAATATGAGGTTAGAACTTTTTTTTTTTTTTTTTGGAGACAGGGTCTTACTCTGTCACTCAGGCTGGAGTGCAGTGGCATGATCTCAGCCCACTCCAACCTCTGCCTCCCTGGTTCAAGCAATTCTGCCTTGGCCTCCCAACTAGCTGGGATTACAGTCATGTGCCACCATGCCTGGCTAATTTTTGTATTTTCAGCAGAGACAAGATTTCGCCATGTTGGCCAGGCTGGTCTTGAACTCCTTACCTCAGGTGATCCACCTGCTTCAGCCTCCCAAAGTGCTACTTGCACTCAGCCTTAACTCTTATTTCCTATGTGGATAGCTGCTGTCCTGGCCCCATTTATTTATTTATTTATTTTTTTGAGACGGAGTCTTGCTCTGCCGCCCAGGCTGGAGTGCAGTGGCCGGATCTCAGCTCACTGCAAGCTCCACCTCCCAGGTTTACGCCATTCTCCTGCCTCAGCCTCCCGAGTAGCTGGGACTACAGGCGCCCGCCTCGTCGCCCGGCTAGTTTTTTTTTGTATTTTTTAGTAGAGACGGGGTTTCACCGTGTTAGCCAGGATGGTCTCAATCTCCTGACCTCGTGATCCACCCGTCTCAGCCTCCCAAAGTGCTGGGATTACAGGCTTGAGCCACCGCGCCCGGCCTACCCCGTTTATTTTAAAGTTAACTCTCCACTGATTCACATTACCACCCTTGTCATTTTCAAACGTTTTTATATGCAGACACGTGACTGTTTCTGAATGATTCGTTCTGTTTCACTGAGCTGTTTGTCCACATACTAGTAACCACACTGTCTTAATTTCAGTAGTTTTAAAGTTTGTCTTTTTCTCTGGTAGGACAAGTGCCTCTTAGTTTTTTCTTTTTTCCCATTTTTTTTTTTTCAGCCATTCTTGGGGACTTACTTGTTCCAATGAGCTTTAAAATGAACTTCTCAAGAGCCCCCTCTCAAATCTCCTTGGTATCTTTCTAGAAATTGCATTAAATGCAGAAAATAATTTGGGTAGTAAATTTTGATCAGTAGTATATAATTATCTTGAGCCCCATTTTTTAAATACACTTTTTCCATCTCCTTTGGCAAGAGAACTTTGGTAAGCTGTTTGCTGAATTTATTAAAATTCATCCTTTCTAAAATATAAACCATCTATTCCTAGGCCCTTGGACTGGACAGTGCCAATGAGAAAGGCTTGTATAGGAGGGGTGAAGCCCAGCTGCTCATGAACGAGTTTGAGTCAGCCAAGGGTGACTTTGAGAAAGTGCTGGAAGTAAACCCCCAGAATAAGGCTGCAAGACTGCAGATCTCCATGTGCCAGAAAAAGGCCAAGGAGCACAACGAGCGGGACCGCAGGATATACGCCAACATGTTCAAGAAGTTTGCAGAGCAGGATGCCAAGGTGTGTGCAGAGCCCGCTGACTGCAGGTGGATCAAGAGCCTGCCGTGCCCCTTTGATTTTAGGGGACAGGAACAGTTAAACAACCCAAGAGGCTCAAGAGTAGGAAAAACGATTTCCAATCTGATCTGAGGCTGAGGATGCTTTGGATCCAAAGATTGAGTAGGGCAGTTCTAGTCACAAAGGCACACGTCGTGAGAGATGAGAAAAGTAAATTCCCTTCAGATGTATTAGATTGGTTCAAAAGTAATTGTGGATTTTACCATTACTTTTTTTTTTTTCTTCTTCTTTGAGACGGAGTCTCGCTCTGTCACCCAGGCTGGAGTGCAGTGGCCGGATCTCAGCTCACTGCAAGCTCCGCCTCCCGGGTTTACGCCATTCTCCGGCCTCAGCCTCCAGAGTAGCTGGGGCTACAGGCGCCCGCCACCTTGCCCGGCTCGTTTTTTGTATTTTTTTTAGTAGAGACAGGGTTTCACCGTGTTAGCTAGGATGGTCTCGATCTCCTGACCTCGTGATCCGCCCGTCTCGGCCTCCCAAAGTGCTGGGATTACAGACTTGAGCCACCGCGCCCAGCCTTTACCATTACTTTCAATGGTAAAAACAGCAATTTTGCACCAACTCCCCACCCCCAAGTTAGAGTCTCACTCTGTCACCCAGACTGGAGTGCAGTGGTGCTATCATGGCTCACTGCAGCCTTGACTTCCCTGGTTCAAGTGATCCTCCCACCTCAGCCTCCTGAGTAGCTGGGACAAGCACACCACCACACCCGGCTAATTTTTTTAAATTTTTTGTAAAGATAGGGTTTCACTTTGTTGCCCAGGCTGGTCTCGAACCCCTGGCTTCAAGGGATCCTCCTACTTTGGTCTCCCAAAGTGCTGGGATTATAGACATGAGCCACCATGCCTGGCCCTTTTGTCATTTTTGAAAAATTGTAAACCCATCAGGATTTTTTTTTTTTTTTCAAGTAATACTTCCTCATTAAGACTTCTGATTTTCCTAGGAAATGGGATGTTATAGGAGCCCCACCATCACGCCTGTTATCTTGAGGGTTGGCAGCCAGGCTGGCAAGTGTGGCAGGAGAGGTCTGTCTGGAGAGAGGGCAGCCTCCCTACAGCATAGTTGGCACTCTGGTCCCGTCCCCAGTCTCCAGGAATGCCCAGACTTCATTATCTCACAGCTGTCCTATGTATCAACCAAAGAAAGGTGAAGCTCCCACTCTAACTATTGGTAGCACAGCACTGACCTACCCAGCTAGATAACCTAGAGAAAATCGTTGCAATACCCTTGTGTTTGGGACCTGATACACAGTCCGGAGGAGCCAGGAATTATTTCACTCTTTTTTCTCTGACCTTCTTGATTGCTTATTTCTTCCTTAGGAAGAGGCCAGTAAAGCGATGGGCAAGAAGACTTCAGAAGGGGTCACTAATGAAAAAGGAACAGACAGTCCAGCAGTGGAAGAAGAGAAACCTGAGGGCCACGTATGACGCCACGCCAAGGAGGGAAGAGTCCCGATGAACTCGGCCCCCTCCTCAATGGGCTTTCCCCCAACTCAGGACTGAACAGTGTTTAATGTAAAGTTTGTTATAGTCTATGTGATTCTGGAAGCAAATGGCAAAACCAGTAGCTTCCCAAGAACAGCCCCCCTGCTGCTGCCCGGAGGGTTCACTGAGGGGTGGCATGGGACCACTCCAGGTGGAACAAACAGAAATGACTGTGGTGTGGAGGGAGTGTGAGCCAGCAGCTTAAGTCCAGCTCATTTCAGTTTCTATCAACCTTCAGTATCCAATTCAGGGTCCCTTGAGATCATCCTAACAATGTGGGGCTGTTAGGTTTTACTTTTGAACTTTAATAGCACTGCAGAAACCTTTAAAAAAATGCGTCATGAATTTCTTCTTTCCTACAGTTGGGTGTAGGGTAGGGGAAGGAGGATGAGCTTGTTTTTTTTAAATGACTGAAGTGCTATAAATGTCATCTGTTGCATTTTTAACCAACAGAACCCACAGTAGAGGGGTCTCATGTCTCCCCAGTTCCACAGCAGTGTCACAGACGTGAAAGCCAGAACCTCAGAGGCCACTTGCTTGCTGACTTAGCCACATCCCAAAGTCCCCCCCTCAGCCAGCCTCCTTGTGAGAGTGGGTTTCTACCGCACGCAGCCTGTCCCTGGGGGAGTAATTCTGTCATTCCTAAAACACCTTCAGCAATGATAATGGGCAGATGAGAGTTTCTGGATTACCTTTTCCTATTTTCGATGAAGTTCTGAGATACTGAAATATGAAAAGAGCAGTCAGAATTGTGCTTTTTCTCCCTCCTCTATTCCTTTAGGAAATCATATTCAATACACAGTACTTCCTCCCAGCATTGCTACTGTTTCAGCTGCTTCTTTCATTCTAATCCTTGCTATTAAGAATTTAAGACTTGTTCTTACAATATTTTTGACCTGGAGTGGATCTATTTACATAGCCATTTAGGATCCATGCAGCTTTTTTTGTCTTTTTAAGATTATTGGCTCATAAGCATATGTATACTGGTTTATGGGATTTTATTTACACTCCTCTATCATGCAAAAAAAGTTGACTTTTTAGTACTAAGCTTAATTTTTAAGAAACAAAATCTATAGGGTTGACAAATAAGTAGTTGCTCTTCTATGGTAGGGGTTTCACCTGCAGGTTTGACACGCAGTTGCTTGCTTTTCCTGCCCTGTCAAGCTTCTCTGTTCTGGCGTGCGTTGTGAAAGAGCTGAAGACAGCTTCCCATGCCGGGACCCAGCCAGCAGCCTCAAACTCCAGTACTTGAGCTGAGCATTGAACTAGGGCAAGTCTTAAAATAAATGTGTACATGTAGTTGAATTTCAGTCCTTACGGGTAAACAGATTGAGCATGGCTCTCTATTCCGTCAGCCTAAGAAACACTCATGGGAATGCATTTGGCAACCCAAGGAACCATTTGCTTAAACCTGGAACATCTCACTTTTTTAAATCCTAAAAAACACTGGCAGTTATATTTTAAATTAGTTTTTATTTTTATGGTGGTTTTATCAAAAGACTTTTATTATTAGATTAGGACCCCCTTAAAACCTAAAAATCAAGTTATTACCTTTTATAATACTTTTCTTCTCCATGGAATTAATGGAATCAATTTGTGAGTTTTTTCCTTTAATGATAACTAAAATCCCTCTAATTTCTCATTTAGGCTTTTGTCTTTTTTATGAAATATTTCTTTTAAAAGCCCCAGTCTCACCTATGAAATACGAAGCGCAAACGCTGATTTTGCTTACTCGTTAAACTGTTTGGAAAGCTCTGTAGAGTATGGTTCCAGTAAGGCCAAGATTGAAATTTGATACTAAAAAGGCCACCTCGCTTTTTGCAGATAACAAACAAGAAAGCTATTCCAAGACTCAGATGATGCCAGCTGTCTCTCACGTGTGTATTATGGTTCACCGGGGGAACTGGCGAGAGTGTGTGTGGGGAGGGAAAGGGTGTGTGAGTGGTTCTGAGCAAATAACTACAGGGTGCCCATTACCACTCAAGAAGACACTTCACGTATTCTGGTATCAAATTCAGTCATCTTAAGCAATTTGTGTAGAAGTCCACAGGCATCTTTCAACCTTTTAGGCTGCATATGGATTGCCAAGTCAGCATATGATGAATTAAAGACTTTTTTTTTTTTAAATCATTTAGATGCACTTTTTTGTGTGTTCTTTAAATAAATCCAAAAAAACAAATGTGACTTCCCATTGTTTTTGGTTTTGCCTAAGTTGTTTTCAGGGAAAGCTATATTGGTTAAAAAACCATGGTGGGGGCCAACTTGAAGAAATTAGACATCAGAGAGGTCAGGCTCGGTGGCTCATGCTTGTAATCCCAGCACTTTGGGAAGCCGAGGCAGGTGCATCACCTGAGGTCAGGAGTTCAAGACCAGCCTAGCCAATGTGGTAAAACCCCATCTCTACTAAAAATACAAAAATTAGCCAGGTCTGGTGGTGCACACCTGCAATCCCAGCTACTTGGGAGGCTGAGGCAGGAGAATTACTTGAACCTGGTAAGTAATTCTTACCAGGAGGTGGAAGTTGCAGTCAGCTGAGATTGTGCCACTGCACTCTGGCCTGGGTGACAGAGTGAGACTCGGTCTTATTCAGAAAATTGGCAATGGACAGTATCGTCCTACACTTTGCTTTAAGGTGCACCTGAAACCAACATTGGGGTGAAAGTGGTGGAACAATGCATCATTGCTAAAAAGAACCAAGTAATCAGAAAAATAAAAGGGTTCTGTTTTTTCATTAGCCAGTGGATATTTCACCTTTTTAAGCTGATTTTAAGGTAGGTTAAATTTGCAAAATAAAATTTAATTGTGCCCTTTAATAAATATATGAAACATAAGTAAGCATATCTCAGGTGGTGTTCCGTATTGAGCATACATTTTCTTTCTTAAGTAGCATGTATCATCAATACCCATCATCACAGACTCTCAAGGCCTAAGGAGATGTCACATATACTGCAAATCCTAATTTTCACACTGCAAAAGAAAGTGGCACAGTGCTGGAAAGGTACTTAGTAGGACCTCTGAGGTCTACAGACAGGTTGATGCAGGTTCTAGGCACCCTTTATTCCCTCTGAATTATTGGCTTCATCTCTGGATTTGAATTATATTTCTCCCTCCTGGCTGTTAAATTATTTGGTGATGAAATAAATTCCTAGCTGGGTGCAGTGGTTTGTGCTTATAATCCTAGCACTTTGGGGAGGCCGAGGTGGGCAGGTAGCTTGAGCCCAGGAGTTCGAGACCAGCCTGGGCAACATGGCAAGACCCTGTCTCTACAAAAGGTACAAAAATTAGACGTGATGGTTTGCACCTTTAGGCCCAGTTACAGGCTGAGGTGGGAGGATCACTTGAGCCCTGGGAAGTTGAGGCTGCCGTGAGCCATGAGCACGCCACTGCACTCCAGCCTGGGTGACAGAGCAAGACCCTATCTTAATAGTAACAAATTCCCTTTATTTGCGTGCTTTCTTTTCTAAGAAAATAATGATCACCCTCGGGATCTTGAGGATGAGCCAGAGAAGATTCCTGGCTGTAAATCTGTGGTCTCAGTAATTCAGAGGCAGCCTGCACAACCCCCAAACATCAGGACTGCCAGTGAAGGGCTTGGTCTATACTTCCTTGGCCTTAGCAGCACACTGAACTCTGCTTTTAGTATGGTACATTTGAACCCTGTATTCTCTGAGACTGGAGACTATCTCCAATATTGGTAACAAAACTCCTTGAATTTGAGCCAGTTAGTCAAAATCCTGAAACTCAGAATTTCCCAACCCAGCTGTATATTTTTTCCATCAGCTGGCTACTTATGCATTTGAATGACAATGGCTGACAAAAGTGCATAAAAGGACGGGCTCTGATGGCTTGAAAAGTTCTGGTAGACTTTCAGTGCTTCCCTTCAGATTTTTCTCTACTGTATGTCTGACGTGGAGATTTCTGTGGGAGGAGAAGGCACTATCTGTAATTGCCCAGAATCTCCACGTGTGACCTTAATAATATATGGCAAGAAAGAAACATCGTTAAATACAACTCCTCAGATTTTTGACAGCATCTTGTTTGGGTAACTGCAGCCTACAGTTAGAACAATTCAAGCACAGTTTATAAGGCAGGGATTCTTTGTCTTCTAAAAAGATGAGGGAACCTTGGAGAATCAAGAATGGGGAGGACCCAGAATGGTGATACAGCCAGCCCATGGCCATCCAGGTCACCTGATGCCCTTGTACTATCTTAAAATAGGTCTTTTTCTAGTATGATGAGTGATGCTCTTGGTGTATGGAAGGAGATGTTGGTACTTCCTTAGAATTCCCACACATTCCGTGGAACTGAAATGGCAGCAGAGCCACAGGCCTCATAGTCTACTTTGGAACAAAGCTATGGTGGGAAGCTCGCCAGCGTGTTAAGCAGAGGCATCTTTTTAAAATACACTTTAGGGGCCAGGGATGGTGGCTCACACCTGTAATCCCAGCACTTTGAGAGGCTGAGGCAGGAGGATTGCTTGAGGCCAGGAGTTCAAGACCAGCCTAGGCAACATAGCAAGACCCCATCACTACAAAAAATATATATATTTAATTAGCTACACATGGTGGTGCACGCCTGTAGTCCCAGCTACTTGAGGGGCTGAGGTGAGAAGATACTTGAGGCCATGAGTTCAAGGCTGCAGTGAGCTATGACCACGCCACTGCACTCCAGCCTGGGCAACAGAGTGAGACCCTGTCTCTAAAATTAGAAAAAAAAAATGGGGCTGCTACATTATTTCCACTTCTCCAATCTCCACAAGGTCACTGGTCCTTGCTAACCCATGACTAAGCAGGGAAGGAATTCTGGGATGTGTGTTTCCATCTTGGCTTAGTTGACACATTGCAAATACACCATGTGGCTAAGCCTTTCTTTTTTGTTTTTGTTTTTGAGAGGGAGTTTTGCTCTTGTTGCCCAGCCTGGAGTGCAATGGCATAATCTCGGCTCACTGCAACCTCCACCTCCCGTATCAAGTGATTCTCCTGCCTCAGCCTCCCAAGTAGCTGGGATTACAGGTGTCCGCCACCATGCCCAGCTAATTTTTTTGTATTTTTAGTAGAGATGGGGTTTCACCATGTTGGCCAGGCTGTTCTAGAACTCCTGACCTGAGGTGATCAACTTGCCTTGGCCTCCCAAAAAACTGGGATTACAGGCGTGAGCCACCGGGTTCGGCCTGTGTCTAAGCCTTTCTTGAGGTATTAAGTATTTCCAGCCTGGGTCTGCTCTGGGATAACGTGTTTTCATAAGATAAATCCTTATTGTAGGCATTGTTCTTGGCTTAAAGTTATCTCCTTAAAGCTTCTAAGGAAATAAATGGTAAGAATAAATAGTTAATGATGAATATTTGGGGTTGCAATGACTAATTCTAGTGAATGACTTGATGAGTTTGTATCACATCTGCTCACAACCATGTTTCCACAATAAGGACTCCTGAATTTTTTTGTCTTAAAAACTTAGGCCGGGCGCGGTGGCTCAAGCCTGTAATCCCAGCACTTTGGGAGGCAGAGACGGGTGGATCACGAGGTCAGGAGATCGAAACCATCCTGGCTAACACGGTGAAACCCCGTCTCTACTAAAAAATACAAAAAACTAGCCAGGCGAGGTGACGGGCGCCTGTAGTCCCAGCTAACCGGGAGGCTGAGGCAAGAGAATGGCGTGAACCCGGGAGGCGGAGCTTGCGGTGAGCCAAGATGGCGCCCCTGCACTCCAGCCTGAGTGACAGAGCGAGACTCTGTCTCAAAAAAATAAAAATAAAAATAAAAAATTTAAACCCATGTGTATCTTATTGCCCTTTGTGGATACCAGAGTCTTCCTAATATGATACCAGCCTTTACCTGTAGTTAATAAAATGTGATTCCCCTTCTCCCACTGAGGGATCAAGAAACACTGCCTCACTCATCACCGTCCTCAGCAGCCAATGCGTCATCCCCCATCTAGAACATAGCAGATGCTCGGTAAGTTGGCTTTGTCCCTCCTCTGAAGGCAGCCTCTTGTCTGTATTCCAGTGGCCCTTCACTCCTTTTACCTGAGATGTGGAAGCCAAAGCCCCATGATACTCTGGCTCTCCCTGCAGCCTGATTTTGTGTCTTGAATTCTTTTCCAAGTGATGAACTAGCAGCAACTTGAATTTTGGGAGCCCATAACTGTAAAATGGGTCCATGGTCTTCAGGCTACGTTGATCTTAAATCTATTTTTAGTCACAATTGATAACTCAAAGTTCACCAAATATGAAGATCAAATGTATTTTCCTTAAAAGTATTCTAAGACCACCCCGCCCAGTCTGGTGCCCTGGTCAGCCAGCCCCCAAACATTTCCGGCCCATCTGTTGTGAACCGGATACTGTTCCATTAAGGTGAAGGATGGGGCCCCCTTGGACTGAGCCACTCACAGGCAAGTGAAAAATGAGGCAGGCAGACGGCTGCACCACCACAGAGCATCTGCCATCTGTGGCTGACACCTACAAAATAGGGAACAGCAGGAAACTCAAGCCTGCCTCTCCAGCTCTCCCCACTCATTCAGAGCCACACTGGAGACCAAGTCAAGCCAGGGCCCACCCCACTGCTGACATCCAGCCCAGTGCTACTGGGCAAGCCCTTCCTCAACGCTGCCCCCAGCTGGCCACTGTTCCACCTCTGTGCTTCTCTCCAAGTATCTGGGCTGCGAAAAGTGCCCAGCCCTACCCTGATCTACACCATCCCTCTTGCCCTGGGCCCAGCCAGGATGGTTTCTCCTGGTGGCAGGATGTTCATCTCTCTGGCACACCAGGCAGAAGTCTGGGAGCAGAGAGCTATGTCCTTATATCTGTTTTTCAGTTACCTGCCTACTGGAATACAGCTGCAAAAAACCAGTTTCCTTTATTTACAAGGCAACTGTACAGATACACCATGCCTAACTTTGTTTACTACATGGTCACTAGCATGTACTGAATTTCAAGGAAATATGTTTTTGCTACATCTTAATTAGCACTAACCCCTTAGGTGAAATTTGGGCCAAGTGCAGTGGCTCACACCTGTCATTGCAGCACTTTGGGAGGCCAAGGCAGGAGGATCACTTGAAGCCAGGAGTTTGAGACTAGCCTGGGAAACAAAGCAAGACCCTGTCTCTATTTTAAAATCAGCCGGGCATGATGGCGCATGCCTGTAGTCTCTGCTACTCAGATGAGGCGGGAGGATTGCTTGAGCTCAGGAGGTTGAAGCTGCAGTGAGCTGTGATCATGCCACTGCACTCCAGCCTGGGTGATAGAGTGAGACCCTGTCTCAGACAGACAGACAGATAGATAGATAGATAGATAGATAGATAGATAGATAGATAGATAGATAGATAGACAGATAGATAGATGATAGATAGATAGGCCAGGCGCGGTGGCTCATGCCTGTAATCCCAACACTTTGGGAGGCCGAGGTGGGTGAATCATGAGATCAGGAGATCAAGACCATCCTGGCTAACACAGTGAAACCCTCTCTCTACTAAAAATACAAAAAATTAGCTGGGCATGGTGATGGGCGCCTGTAGTCCCAGATACTCAGGAGGCTGAGGCAGGAGAATGGCATGAACCTGGGAGGCGGAGATTGCAGTGAGCTGAGATTGTGCCATTACACTCCAGCCTGGGCCATAGAGTGAGACTCCATCTCAAAAAATAATAAATACATAAATAAATAAATAACTTCCTGACGGTTCTGGGAACCCTTACCTCTTTGTCACCAACACACTTCCCCTGCAGAGAAAGCTACACTGCTTGAATGAGTTGGTAAATGCTTCTCTCTCTCCCACTCTGTCTCTCAAAGTCACGCAAGGCTTTTTATATGGGCTTCTAAACTTTCTCTGAACCCAGCCATGTCTAGTTGACAAGAAGCAGATTGTAGTAAGACAGTACAGTGAGGTTTGCACCCTTCTACCCTTCAGCTGTTACCAAATGTGACAGTAGGTAAACAAATAAACCAAGCCACCTTCAGGCTGCAAGTCTGAGCCTCAGAACCAAATTATAACCTGAGACAACCCCAGTTGACTGGATAATCACCAAGACCAGACTTTCTACAGAGAGTGCTGCCCGCTTCTGCAGTGTGATTTCTTAGGTGATAACTGTAAAACAGGGCCCCTCATAAGGTCCTCATCAGGACCTCCTCAGTCTGAGGAACCCAGAGCCCTCCAATGTATGGCAAGAGCACTGGTTTGGGTCCAGCTCTGTGTTGGGATATCTTGTTTCCTCACCCATGAAATAACAATGGCTAATATTTATACAACTATTTAAATTATAGTAGAAAACACATACCATGATATTTATCATCATAACAATTTTTCAGGTTTTTTTTTTTTTTCTTTTTTGAGACAGAGTCTCATTCTGTTGCCCAGGCTGGAGTGCAGCAGCATGATCTTGGCTCACTGCAACCTCTACCTCCCGGGTTCAAGCAATTCTTGCTCCTTAGCCTCCCAAGTAACCGGGCATGGGCCACCATACCTGGCTTTTTTGTATTTTTAGTAGAGATGAGATTTCATCATGTTGGCCAGGCTGGTGTTAAATACAGTAAGAAGTTCTTCTTCAAAGGTTTATCTTGTTTCAGTTTCCTTGTCCTCTGTTCCCTGCTTTCAAGACCAGACCTCCTTACTCTCTGTCCCCCTGCCCTGGTAAATGACCTTCCCACCAGTCCTTATCTACAGAGTCCACATTCCACATCTGCTACCCACTCTGTAAATTACCCCTCCCATCGCAATGACCCTTCCTGCGGAAACTGTCCCCCACCCCCGCCAGTGTAACCGCATTCCTGCACTTTTCAAGTTAGCCAACTGGGTTCAGCTTAGATTGATCCAGCTCCAGCCAATGGAGACAGGACACAGCAGCAGGGACAAGCTGCGTTAGGAATAAAAACCCCTTCCCTCCTTTGTCCGGGGTGCTCTCATGGCAACCAGACCTATGAGAAGCACCCTTCTGCAGAAGCAAATTTGCCTTGCTGGGAGAGCCTTTGTCTCAGTGCTGGTTCTTCTATGCAGCACCAAGCATTTGTTTCCAACAAATTTGGTGGCCCGTATGGGGACCTCATTCTCCTCTGGGAAAGGGTCTCTGATCACCTCTCATGAGGAGACGCATCCCGCTGCCTTATTGTGGTAGCCTCAGGGGTAAAGAATCAGGACCTACCCGGTACAACAAATAAACCCAGATTCTCAGCAACACGGGCAGAAGCAAATTTGCCTTGCTGGGAGAGCCTTTGTCTCAGTGCTGGTTCTTCTATGCAGCACCAAGCATTTGTTTCCAACAAATTTGGTGGCCCGTATGGGGACCTCATTCTCCTCTGGGAAAGGGTCTCTGATCACCTCTCATGAGGAGACGCATCCCGCTGCCTTATTGTGGTAGCCTCAGGGGTAAAGAATCAGGACCTACCCGGTACAACAAATAAACCCAGATTCTCAGCAACACGGGCAGAAGCAAATTTGCCTTGCTGGGAGAGCCTTTGTCTCAGTGCTGGTTCTTCTATGCAGCACCAAGCATTTGTTTCCAACAAATTTGGTGGCCCGTATGGGGACCTCATTCTCCTCTGGGAAAGGGTCTCTGATCACCTCTCATGAGGAGACGCATCCCGCTACCTTATTGTGGTAGCCTCAGGGGTAAAGAATCAGGACCTACCCGGTACAACAAATAAACCCAGATTCTCAGCAACACGGGAAGAAAAGGTCTGCAGTTACCATGGTGACCAGGTAATGCTATGCACAGACCAAGGTAAGAAAAACTGTGGGGGCGGGGAACACTTCCTTGGTGGTCGGGACAGTCTAGAGGTTAAAAGTGTGTAAATGAGACACACAAGTAAGTGCAAAGCGAGTGTGGAGTAGAGTAAAGGAGTGCAAGAAATCTCCAGTGTGGGGGTTGAGCCTCCAGGGAAAGTGAGCAAAAAAGAAAAAAAATCTCTAGTAAAAGAGATTGAGCCCCACACACACTCAGGTTGAGCCTCCAGGGAAAAGGGTGCAAGAAATCTCTAATACGAGAGACTGAGCCCCCATTAACTTCCAGGATGGGAAATACCCCTAGTAAAACAGGAACTACAAAGGACCAAACATAAGAAAAAGCAACAGATGATAAAATAATGTTGTTTTATTTGGACCAAAGAACCTATTCTTAAACGTTCAGTTTTCTGGCCAAGGTTTGGGTCAAATAAGGATTAGATCTGTCAACTTTTAATAAAGTATGTAAATAACAAAAGCCCTGTCTCCCAGGAAGAAACAGACTATGCCTTGTGCTGGTGGCAGGGGCCTGTCCTTCTCTATCCCCTAAAAACTGCAGGAAACAAGCCAGAAAATACCTCCCCTAAAGAAATTAAAATCCCTAACCTCAAACAATCCACTAGCAAGTGGGATTCAAAATTTCCCTTTCCCCTCCTCCTCAAAAAAAGTCTACCCCAACCGTTTTTCCCTTAAGCGAAGTGCCTCTAGGAGGAGGGGGAAACTGGCTTTGTAAATGCCCCCTTAACTAGTTCAGAGGTCAGAAACCTAAGGAAGAAACTTAAACCACTATTAGATGATCTTTTTAGGGTTGCGGATCAAATTAACCAATTTTTAGGACCACACGTATACACTTGGGCTGAGCTAATGTCCATCTTAAGTATTCTCTCTTCGGGGGAGGAAACAGCTATGATCTGCAGGGCGGCTATGACAGTCTGGGAGTGCAAACACCCTCCCAGTCAAAATATCCCTGCAGCAGAACAAAAATCATCGGTCCAGAACCCCCAGTGGGATAATAACAATGCAGCCCACCGAGAAAACATGAAAGGCCTTAGGAAAATGATAGTTAAAGGGATTCAGGAATCAATGCCTCAAACCCAAAATATTTCCCGACATTTAGTATGCAGACAGGAAAAAACAAAGGGCCCATGGAGTTTTTAAACAGACTCAAGGAACAGGTAAGAAAATATACAGGCTTAAACCCAAAGGATTCCCTTGGACAGGGGATGTTAAAGCTCCATTTTGTTACTAATAGCCAAATATCACAAAGAAATTACAAAAAATAGAGAATTGGAAAGATCAACCTATAGAGGGAATAGAGAGTCAGGGAGAGAGAGAAAAAGAGGCAAAGAGAGACAGAGAGGCAAGGAGAGACGGAGAGACAGAGAGGCAAGGAGAGACAGAGAGACAGAGAGAGAGAGGCAGAAAGAGAGAGAGGGGGAGGAAAAGACAGAGAGCCAGATGGAGAGGGCGAGAGAGGCAGAGAAAGAAAGAAGATAAAACAAATGTTTCAAATGTAAAAGAACAGGTCACTTCAAAAGATAATGTTCCAAATGGGAAAAAGAAACAAAAGTCATATATAAAAGCAGATCAGCTAATATTAAATTTCTGTTAATTCCAGAGGCAAGAACAAACCTATTAAGGAGAGATCTAATGCTGAAATTTGGCTTAAGCCACTGTATTAATCAGGGAAAATTTCTCACCTCCCTAAACTTACTCACCACCACAGATGAAAAGCATATCTATCCTGATACATGGTCAAAAAAAGGAAATTGAGAGAAATTATGAGTTCCTCCAATTGAGGTCAAATTTTAAAATCCTGGGAAACTAGTAAAAAGAAAACCCTTCCTTTGAAAGCTGGAGAAATAATCTAGCTGACCAAATAGACAAGCGAGCTGCCTTTTCCCAAGTGGTACCCATTTTCCATTTAGCCCCTTGCCTTCCCTTCCAGCTGCTGTCCCCATCTTCTCCCATAAAAACTAAAAAAAGGTTAAAGGAAATAGGAGCCAAGAAAAGCTCAGAGGTGGGTACTACCAGATGGAAGGAAATGTTCTCTGAACCTCTCATGAGGGAAATACTGTCGCAGCTCCATGAAGGATCTCACTGGGGACCTCAAGCCATGTGTGGTGCGGTCCTCAGAGTTTATGGGTATATAAGCATATATACTCCGCTAAGCAAGTAGTAGATAGTTACAGGGTGTGCAGAAAAACTAATAAACCCTAAAAAGGCAATCTCCTGGGGGCAAAAATCCAGGGCTAAGACTATTTCAAAGTGCTCAAATTAATTACACCAAGATGCCCCCAATCGGTTGCCTGAAGTACTTATAGGTAATAGCAGACCACTCCCCACTCGCTGGGTAGAAACTATTCCATTCTCAAGTGCAACCACCAGTAATGGAGTTAAAGCATTAGTTAAAAACATTATACCTGACTTGTTTTTCTAAGACCACCAGAGCGAATACAAAAGAACGAGCGGGTAGGCAAGTGTAGGAGCAAAACTGCAAGTTTATTTTGGTAACCTAAGGTGTGGGGAAGAAGTCTGTCGGCCTCCGGCAAAGAAGGCCGACAGAGTCCCCCCATCGTGGGGCTCTCGGGCGGGGTTCCTGCATCCCGACTTCAGTGGGGCTGGAGGAAGGCCGCGTGGCTCACTGGCGGAGAGCGGCTTTTCTAGGAGTGGGAGGGCAATAGGCGGGGCACAGGCGTGTCGGGGGCGTTCCGCAGGTGCGACCAGGTAAATCTTGGTCTCTTTGGATTGACGTCACCTGGTGCATGCCCAGTTGGTCTGCACCTTCCTGGGTCGCCGGCTGCATTTTGTGCGCGCAGGGAAAAGTTGGGAGGGGGGAAAAGTTGGGGGGGGGATGAAGAACCCGGAAGTGCACCATCTTGCCTCCGTTCGTCCAAACAATACCCAGGTTTGGACTAATAGAAAACATGGATTCAGATAATGGAGCCCATTTCACTGCACATGTCATTAAAAAGCTAGCCCAGGTGCTAGACATAAAATGGGAATGCCATATCCCTTGGCAGGAAGGGTAAAAAGAATGAACCAGACTCTTAAAAAACCACCTAACCAAATTAATCCTAGAAACCCAGCTACTCTGGACTAAATGTCTCCCCATTGCCTTGTTAAGAATCAGAACCATCCCTTGGAAAGATATCAGCTTATCCCCTTATAAAATGTTATATAGGCTATCTTATTTACACATTCCACTACTGACATTCCTACATTTAAAAGAAAATATCAGTTTCTCAAAAATTATGCACTTGGTCTATCCTTCCACTTTCTCTTCTCTTAAAACCAAAGGTCTCTTAGCACAGGCGCTGCCCCCTGGAATTCCCAGAACATCAACATCAGCCGAGATCACGTCCTCATCAAAGGGTGGAAAAAAGGAAAGCTTGAACCAGCTTGGGAAGGACCTTATCTAGTACTCCTGGCCACTGAAACTGCAGCCCAAACAGCGAAAAAAGGATGAACTCATCATACTCGAGTGAAAAAACATCGCCACCTGCGGAGTCACGGGCCACTATTCCAGGGGAAAGTCCTACCAAACTAAAGCTAAGAAAAGCCTAACCCTCCTATATCTACTATATTATTCTACCATCTTTTCCCACTTTGTAACTAGTCACCTTATTATTATCATAACTAAATCAAGCCTACCTCAAGTTATCACTTTTCTGCTTGCCTCATTCTGCCCTGAAAGATCTCCAAAACCAAAGAAAGTTAGTCTCGATCAATAAGTACCTTTGTCCCTCCAAAATAAACAAAACTGCTAATAATCATAAAACTTGTACCAGATGTGCACAAAGTGCGGGGTGGAGGTTCTGTTGTGCTTAGGGAGATGAACTCTGGACCACCAAACATCAAGGCTAGACCTCCCCAGCAGGAAGCCACATTAATCTAAAGCCCTACATCCACCTTACCAAAGGCATAACTCCCTCTAATTGTCAGCCTTAGCAGTGTCACCCTGTACAAATCTTTATCACTGTCCCCACCTCCACTGATACTAACCCCACTCTAAGGCATTTCTATGGCCTAAAAGCTAATTTTCGTCCTGGGACAGACGCAATAGGATCTTTTGAAATGCGTTTCATGGATCCCCCACCCCCTTCCCTTTCTCCTTCTCCAGACCCTTCTTGCAATCAAACTGTTATTTTTTCCAATAACAAAGCCATAGTTGACATTATAAACATTAGAGATTTAAAACAAACTTTAGCAGTTGAGACAGGATACCAAAATGCAAATGCCTGGTTGGAATGGGTTAAATATTCTGTTCGCACACTAAATAAAAGCAACTGTTGCACTTGTGCAAGACAGGCCAGGGGCTCAAATAGTGCCTTTCCCACTCGGATGGTCTTCTAACGAATTGGGCATAAGCTGCATGGTAAGTTTCTTCCAAAACCCCACAACCTGGGGCAGCAAGCCATGCAAGACTCTCACTGCTATTCCCCAAAGTCAAAGGCTCTGCGGATCAGCCCCCAGGGATCATCCGGCCTCCAGTGTCAGATGTTAATTTTACCTCGTGTCTCTCACAGCAGGGGGAGAAATTAATGTCTCTCAAAGACCTAAAAGGGTGCAGCGAGACTAAGCCTTTCCAAGAACTTACCAGTCAAACTGCCCTTACTCAATCCCGAGCAGACATGTGGTGGTATTGCGGGAAACTATTAAGTTCTCTGCCGAGTAATTGGAGTGGTACTTGCGCTCCAGTTCAATTGGCCATCCCTGTCACCCTGGCATTCCGCCAACACAGTAAGCAAGAAAGTCAGAACCGAGTTTACAAAAAAAAAAAAAAAAAGTGCTTCACTGGATCTTTTAACCCTCACGTTTATATAGACGCTATTAGAATTCCACAAAGAGTAACAGATAACTTTAAAGCCCAGAATCAAATAGCTGCAGGATTTTAATCTGTGCTATTTCAGTTGTCAACTATAAACAAAAATGTAGATTACACAAATTACTTTTATTACAACCAACAACGATTTGTTAATTATACTAGAGATACTATGATAGCTGAACGATTAGGACCCACCAGTCAAATGGCCTGGGAAAACAGAATAGCATTCAACACAATACTAGCGAAAGAGGCCGAAGTCTGCGTCATGATGAAAGTCCAATGTTACACTTTTATCCCTAATAACACAGCCCCCAACAAAACAATAACAAAGGCTTTGCAAGGCCTAACCTCCTCATCCAACAAGTTAGCAAATCTTCTAGACTAAACGGCCCCTTCACAAATTTAATGGGAAATTGGTTCAGCAAACGGAAGGGACTTATGTCCTCAATCCCCACCTCTCTTACTACGGAAATAGGGTTGCTTATTCTTGTAGGATGCTGTATCATACCCCGTGCCCAAGGATTAATACAAAAGCTTGTTAAAACAGCTCTCACCAAAACCTCCCTCAATCCTCCTTTTCCTCCTTATTCAAACAAGCTTTTTCTTTTAAAAGACCACGTAAAACAACAGAGCCAAATTATATTTTAAAAGTTTGAAGAAGCGCTTTATAAAAAATTAAAGGGAGGAATTGTTAAATACAGTAAGAAGTTCTTCAAAGGTTTATCTTGTTTCAGTTTCCTTGTCCTCTGTTCCCTGCTTTCAAGGCCAGACTTCCTTATTCTGTGTCCCCCTGCCCTGGTAAACGACCTTCCCGCCAGTTCTTATCTACAGAGCCCACATTCCACATCTGCTGCCCACTCTGTGAATTACCCCTCCCGCCGCAATGGACTTTCTGGCAAAAACTGTCCCCACCCCCGCCAGTGTAACCGCATTCCTGCACTCTTCAAGTTAGCCAACCGGTTCAGCTTAGATTGTGCAATCCAACTCCAGCCAGTGGAGACAGGACACAGTAGCGGGGACAAGCTGCGTTAGGAATAAAAACCCCTTCCCTCCTTTGTCCGGGATGCTCTTGTGGTGACCAGACCTATGAGAAGCACCCTTCTGCAGAAGTAAATTTGCCTTGCTGAGAGATCCTTTGTCTCGGTGCTGGTTCTTTGTGGCACCGAGCATTTGTTTCCAACAGCTGGTCTCCAACTCCTGACCTCAGGTGATCCACTCACCTCGGCCTCCCAAAGGACTGGGATTACAGGTGCAAGCCACTGCACCTGGCTTGTTTTTTTTGAAACAGGGCCTTGCTCTGTCACCCAAGCTGGAGTGCAGTGGCACACGCATGGCTCACTGTAGCCTTGACCTCCCAGGCTCAAGTGATCCTCCCACCTCAGCCTCCCAAGTAGCTATGACCACAGGCACACGCTGCCACGCACAGCTATTTTGTTGTTGTTGTTGTTGTTGCTATATTTTTAGTAGAAATGGGTTTTTGCCATGTTGCTCAGGCTGGTCTCAAACTCCTGGATTCAAGTGATCCTCCTGTCTTGGCCTCCCAAAGTGCCCAGCCTAAACATTTTTCAATGCACAGTTAACTATATTGTGCAACCAATCTCTAAAACTTTTTCATCTTACAAAACTCACACTGCACCCATTAAACAACTCCCCATTCCCCTTCCCCCCACTCCCTGGCAACCACCATTCTACTGTTTCTATGCATGTGACTGCTCTAGGTTCCACGGATAAGTGGAATGCTATGGTATTTATCCTTTTGTGACTGGCATATTTCACTTAGCATAATGTCCTCAAGGTTCACCCATGTTGCAGCATCTGTCAGAATTTTTTTCCAGCCTGTCCCTGGATCTAAGAAAGGAATGTTTTCATTTTTTAAGGCTGAATCATGCATTGTACATATACATATATCATGTTTTGTCTATTCATCTGTCAATGGGTGCCTGGATGTTTCCACCTTTGGCTATTGTGAATAATGCTTCTATGAATGTGTCTACACAAATATCTCCTAGAGACCTTGCTTTTAATTATTTTGGTTCTATGCCCTCAGGTAGAATTGCTGGATCAAAGGGTAACTCTATTTTGAATTTTTTGAGGAACTGTCATACAGTTTCCACAGCAGAGGCACCATTTTACACCCCCACTAACAGTACTCAAGGATCCCAGTTGCCCACATCCTCACCAACACTTGTTATTTTCTGTTCTGTTTTTAGAGCAGCCATTCTAGTGAGTGTGAGATGTTACCCCTTTGTGGTTCTGATTTGCATTTGCTGGAAAGTTAGCGACATGGAGCATCTTTTCATATGCTTGTTGACCATTCGTGTATCACCTTCAGAGAAATGTCTAATCAAGTCTTTCCCCCCTTTTTTTTCCTTCTGTTTTTTAGAGACAGGGTCTTGCTGTGGCACTCAGGCTTGAGTACAGTGATGTGATCATAGCTCACTATAACCTCAAACTCCTGGGCTCAAGTGACGTCCACACTCCAGCCTCCTGAGTAGCTGGGGTTACAGGCATGCACCACCACACCCAGCTTTTTGTTTTCAGCGACAGAGTCTCATTGTTGCCCAGACTGGTCTCGAATTCCTGGACTCAAGTGATGCTCCCACCTTGGCCTCCCAAAGTGCTGGGATTACAGGCATGAGCCACCACACTGGGCATTTGCCCATTTTTTATTGTCTTCTTGTTGTTGTTGTTTCTTTCTTTTTTTTTTTTTTTGGTCATTGAGTAACGATAGCTAATATATATTATGCTCACATTATGTTCCAGAAAGTATACTCAGGGCCGAGCTGAGACATGGCAACCCTGACAGATTCACAATTTGGTAACCTTTCAAACCTATAGTCTTTAAATATTCGCTAAACATTTATGGGGTAGGGGTGGGAAGGTGGACAGGGAGAAACTGATATCCTGTTATTAAAAATCATATATAGGCCAGGCACAGGGGCTCACGCCTGTGATCCCAGCACTTTGGGAGGCTGAGGTGGAAAGATTGCTTGAGCCCAGGAGTTTGAGACCACCCTGGGCAACACAGTGAGACCTCGTCTCTAGAAAAAATTTTAACATTAGCCGAGAGTGATGGTGCACGCCTGTAGTCCCAGCTACTTGGAAGGCTAAAGTGGGAGGGTCACTTGAGCCCAGGAGTTAGAGGGTACAGTGGGCTATGATGGTGTCACTGCACTCCAGCCTGGTTGACAGAGCAAGACCCTGACTCAAATGAAAAGAAAAGAAAAAGTCATATAGAAAAATTCATTCCTCCTGGATGCAGTAGAGTCAATGTTTGAAGAAAAGCTTTTTGGCCGGGCGCGGTGGCTCAAGCCTGTAATCCCAGCACTTTGGGAGGCCGAGACGGGCGGATCACGA
>NW_012115599.1:11829466-11850093 GCF_000951035.1 Colobus angolensis palliatus
TTTCCTACATATTTACCACCATTTAGTTTTAGCAAATCCATTAATTTTTTTCCAATTTTATGGGACATTATATCTCACTGTTGCTTTGATTTTTATGTTCTTGATTATAGGTGAGGCTTAGCAACTTGTCATATGAAAGGTTATTGGGGGCCAGGCACAGTGGCTCACACCTGTGATCCCAGCACTTTAGAAGGCAGAGGCAGGAGGATCACTTGAGCCCAGGAGTCCAAGGCCAGTCTAGGCAACACAGCGAGACCCTGTCTCTTAATAAAAAAGAAAAGAAAGGTTGTTGGGAAGCACCAGAATGGAAATCTCTGTGGCTCTTTCCTCTTGAGCTGGTCCATTCCCCAGAGA
The DNA here is from genome assembly GCF_000951035.1 of Colobus angolensis palliatus. Lineage (NCBI taxonomy): Eukaryota > Metazoa > Chordata > Mammalia > Primates > Cercopithecidae > Colobus > Colobus angolensis. Next base: position 11,829,821 of record NW_012115599.1, read on the forward strand.
GGAATTTTCCTGGAAGTCAGCATCCACTCACCCATGCTCTTTCCAGGCTGTTACCTCCTTCCATCCTCAGCTGAGTCTGGGATTGCCAAGGTCACCAAGTCAAGCATGTATATGGCACAGCCTTGCCAGAGAAGAGGCCAGCGTTCTGCTTGGAGCAGGGAGGGGCAGCTGCCTGGCCACATGCGATGGGAGTGGTCTCTGGAAGACTTTCAGCTTCTCTCTTTCAACCCCATGCTGAACCCCCCACTTCAGAAGCACCTGCTGCCTTGCGCAGGCTCTGATTTACAAACCCACTTCTTTTTGGCTGGTCAGGTCGTCTGCATACTCGGTGCCACCTTCTCCCTGCTGCTGACTCTGTCACCCTCCAGCCATCCCCTTTCCAGCTTCTAAAATTCTGCCAGCACTGTGTGCTGCCCTCTCCTGTCCTGTTCATTCCCTTTGTCCTTTTGGCTTTATAATTCTTAAATTCCTTTACTGTCTTTTCAGATGAAAGGGGCTTCCATGGGGAGGAGTGTACATTAGGCCCACCTTTTTTATTTTTTATTTATTTTTATTTATTTATTTTGAGACGGAGTCTCGCTCTGTTGCCCAAGCTGGAGTGCAATGGCGTGATCTCAGCTCACTGCAAACTCTGCCTCCTGGGTTCAAGCGATTCTCTTGCCTCAGCCTCCCAAGTAGCTGGGACTACAGGTGTGCGCCACCACACCTGGCTAATTTTTGTATTTGTAGTAGAGACAGGGTTTCACCATGTTGGCCAAGCTGATCTCGAACTCCTGACCTCAGGCGATTCGCCCGCCTCGGCCTCCTAAAGTGCTGGGATTATAGGTGGGAGCCACCACACCCCACCAGGCCCTCTATATTTAAATGGACACTGTGTAGGTATTTAGTCTAGAATGTACTTTGTATGGTGGACGGTAAGGATCTAATATTAGCTTTTACAGCACCATGTACCGCTTAGTCCATTCTTTCCTTCGTGATTTGTTATGCCACCTCTCTCACAGCCAAAGGCCTGCACGTGTTGGATTTCTTTCTAGGCCGCCAATTCTGTTCTATTAAGATGGAAGAGAGAGAGAGACAGAGAGACAAAGAGCTATCCATGTGCCAAGACTATAGTTTTAATCATAATAGCCGGTGGTGAAAGCTTATTCTTGTTCCTCTTCAAAATTGTTTTTGTTGGGTCAGGCGCAGTGGCTCACGCCTGTAATCCCAGCACTTTGGGAGGCCAGGGTGGGTGGATCACCTGAGGTCAGGAGTTCAAGACCAGCCTGGCCAACATGGTGAAACCCCGTCTCTACTAAAAATACAAAAATAGCCTGGTGTAGTGGCCTGTGCTTGTAATCCCAGCTACTTGGGAGGCTGAGGTATGAGAGTCGCTTGAACTTGGGAGGCAGAGGTTGCAGTGAGCCCAGATCCCACCACTGCACTCCAGCATGGGTGACAGAGCAAGACCCTGTCTCAAAAAATAAAAAAATAAAAAATATATATATTGTTTTTGTTGGACTTCTGGTTTGTGTATGGTAGAATAAAATTAGCATTTTCCTCTCTCCTCTCAATAATCACTAGAAGCAACATGGAGAATGAGATACAGAAACATAAAGTACATTTCCAGTGAACCTAGGAGCTACCCAAAATCCTGAGTACTAAAATAGGCCAGAGTGCTGAAAGCAGCAGGGATCCAGCAGAGGGACAGAAGGAAGATCACAGAGGGTGCCTGTGGCTGCAGATAGAGCAGCAGCGACTGCAGAAGCAAATACTTGCATAGCATTTGCAATGATGCTGGGCTCAGAGAGATGTCGTGACTGCGCACGGTCACACAGTAAGCAGGTGACACACACAGAATTCAAACTCAGGCCATCTGGCCCCAGAGTCTGTACCCATGACCTCTCTGCCTGGTTTCCCATCCCCCTACACACACCCAAATGTGAGAAGCAGCAAAGTGCATGCCTTGAGGGCGAGGGGCACACCCTAGTGTATTAAAATAAAATCTTGGCTGGGTGCATTGTGGATCACCTGAGGTTGGGAGTTCGAGACCAGCCTAACCAACATGGAGAAACCCCGTCTCCACTAAAAGTACAAAATTAGTTGGGCATGGTGGCGCATGCCTGTAATCTAAGCTACTCGGGAGGCTGAGGCAGGAGAATCACTTGCACCCAGGAGGCAGAGGTTGCAGTGAGCTGAGATCGCGTCATTACACTTCAGCTTGGGCAACAAGAGCGAAACTCCATCTCAAATAAATAAATAAATAAATAAATAAAATCTGATTTGCCCAGGCTGGAGTACAGTGGTTATTCACAGGCATGATCATAGCACATACAGCCTGAGACTCCTGGGCTCAAGTGATCCTTCTGCCTCAGCCTTGGAAGCAGCTGGGTCTACAGGTACACACTACTACTCCTGCTCAGATTTTTATTTAAAAAAATTTTTTTAGAGATAGGATGTCACTCCATCACCTGGACTGAGGTAAAATGTCATGATCATAGCACCTTGCAGCCTCAAACTCCCAGGATCAAGTGATCCTCCTGCCTCAGACTCCTGGGTAACTGGGATTAGAGGTGTGCACCACCATGCCTGGCTTTTTTTTTTTTTTTTGTAGAGATGATATATGTTTTATCTGGGAATGTCTTCATTTCCATCTTCCCTCTGCCCTCTGATAGATCCTGATGGCAATTACCTGTGAATCTTACTGAGGATGGTTGTCTGCAATGAGTATCTTCTCTCTTGCTACTTCTTGCTACTTTCAAAATTCTCTGACTTTTTAAAGACAGTCTCGCTCTGTTGTCCAGGCTGAAGTGCAGTGGCATGATCTCAGCTCACTGCAACCTCCGCCTCACAGGTTCAAGCAATCCTCTTGCCTCAGCCTCCAGAGTAGCTGGGACTACAGCTGTTCCTTTTTCTTCATTCTCTCCTTTCCCCCTTCCTCAAACTAAATCATCTCAGTTCACCTATCTTCAAGGTCACTCATCTTTTGCCTGCTCAAATCTGTTGTTGAGCCCCTCTAGTGAATTTTTCATTTCAGTTATTGTACTTTTCAACTCCAGAATTTCTGCTTGGTTCTTTATTATACTCCCTATCTTTGTTGATGTTTGATAAGTTATTCTTATATTTTCATTTAATTCTTTAGACACAGTTTTCTTTAGTTCTTTAAGCTTTTTTTGAAATGGAGGTCTCACTATTTTGCCCAGGTTGGTCTCAAACTCCTGCAATCCTCCCACTTCAGCCTCCTGAGTAGCCAGGACTACAGGTGCCCACCACAGTGCCTGGCTAAACATATTTGAAATAGCTGGTTAAGTATTTTTTTCAAGTGTGTTCATTGTTTGGATTTCCTCAGGAACAGTTTTTTGTTTTTTTTTTGTTTTTTTTTTTTGAGACGGAGTCTTGCTCTGCCACCCAGGCTGGAGTGCAGTGGCCGGATCTCAGCTCACTGCAAGCTCTGCCTTCCGGGTTTACGCCATTCTCCTGCTTCAGCCTCCCGAGTAGCTGGGACTACAGGCGCCTGCCTCCTCGCCCGGCTAGTTTTTTGTATTTTTTAGTAGAGACGGGGTTTCACCGGGTTAGCCAGGATGGTCTTGATCTCCTGACCTCGTGATCCGCCCATCTCGGCCTCCCAAAGTGCTGGGATTACAGGCTTGAGCCACTGCGCCTGGCCTAGGAACAGTTTTTATTGTTTTTTTTTTTTCCTGTATGTGGGCCATACTTTCTTATTCCTTTTCATGTCTCATATTTTTTTTTTTGAAAAATGGACATTTTATTTTATTTTATTTTTATTTTTATTTTTTTTATTGAGACGGAGTCTCGCTCTGTCGCCCAGGCTGGAGAGCAGTGGCCAGATCTCAGCTCACTGCAAGCTCCGCCTCCCGGGTTCCCGCCGTTCTCCTGCCTCAGCCTCCCGAGTAGCTGGGACTACAGGCGCCCGCCACCTCGCCCGGCTAGTTTTTTGTATTTTTTAGTAGAGACGGGGTTTCACCGGGTTAGCCAGGATGGTCTCGATCTCCCGACCTCGTGATCCGCCCGTCTCGGCCTCCCAAAGTGCTGGGATTACAGGCTTGAGCCACCGCGCCCGGCCAATGGACATTTTAAATAACAAGATGTGGCAGCTCTAGAAATATATTCTTCTCCCTCCCCAGGATTTGTTGTAATTGCTGTTGTTTGCTTAGTGACTTTTCTGACTTAATTCCTTAATTCTGTAAAGTCTATATTCTGTGTTGTGTATGGCTACTGAAGTCTTTTCTTGGTTAGCTTAGTGGTCAGCTAATTATTACACAGATTTCCGTCACCACCTGGAACCAGCAAGCCTCACAGCCTTTGCCCAGGGGCTCTGTGTGCATGTTGGTCGTGCCTTCCACAGTCAGCCTGGCAGTTGACAACTCTGCCCTAGCATTGACTTACTCCTTGGAAAAGGCCCTGGCTCTTATTCCACTTGAAAATCTCACCCTCTCGGCCGGGCGCGGTGGCTCACACCTGTAATCCCAGCACTTTGGGAGGCTGAGACGGGCGGATCACAAGGTCACGAGATGGAGACCATCCTGGCTAACCTGGTGAAACCCCGTCTCTACTAAAAAAAAATACAAAAAACTAGCCGGGCGCGGTGGCGGACGCCTGTAGTCCCAGCTACTCGGAAGGCTGAGGCAGGAGAATAGCATGAATCCGGGAGGCGGAGCTTGTAGTGAGCTGAGATCCGGCCACTGCACTCCAGCCTGGGCGACAGAGGGAGACTCCGTCTCAAAAAAAGAAAATCTCACCCTCTCAAATAAATTAAAGATGATTCAGTAGGGGATCTATGCAAAGACACTAGAAGAAAAAAGGAGGAAAGGGGCCAGGTGCGGTGGCTTATGCCTATAATCCCAGAACTTTGGGGGGCTAACAGGGAAGGATCACTTGAACCCAGGAATTTGAGGTCAGTCTGGCCAACACAAGGAAACGTTGTCTCTACAAAAATAAAAAAAAAATTTAAAAAAAAGAAAAAAGGAAGGAACAAGATAAATATACAAAAACTGAAGAATACTTACTAGAAAATTTTTATCACTGAGCAGGGTAAAAAATTCAAATAAGTATTTCATTTAAAAATTTTAAAAAAATAAACTCTTCCATAAAGCCAAAGCACAACTAAGAAACTAAGGTTGCCTGGCACAGTGGCTCACGACTGTAATTCCAGCACTTTGGGAGGCTGAAGCGGGTAGATTGTTTGAGGTCAGGAGATCGAGACCAGCCTGACCAACATGGTTAAACCCTGTCTCTACTAAAAATACAAAAATTAGCCAGGCGTGGTGACAAGTGCCTGTAATCCCAGCTACTTGGGAGGCTGAGGCAGAAGAATCACTTGAACCCAGGAGGTGCAGGTTGTAGTGAGCCAAGATTGTGCCACTGCACTTCAGTCTGGGTGACAGAGCAAGACTCCGTCTCGGACAAAAAAAAAAAAAAAAAAAAATGGCCGGGCGCGGGGGCTCAAGCCTGTAATCCCAGCAACTTTGGGAGGCTGAGACGGGCGGATCACAAGGTCACGAGATGGAGACCATCCTGGCTAACCTGGTGAAACCCCGTCTCTACTAAAAAAAAATACAAAAAACTAGCCGGGCGCGGTGGCTCACACCTGTAATCCCAGCACTTTGGGAGGCTGAGGCAGGTGGATCATGAGGTCAGGAGTTCAAGACCAGCTTGGCCAACATGGTGAAACCCCATCTCTACTAAAAAAAAAAAAAAAAAAAAATGGCCGGGTGCAGTGGCTCAAACCTGTAATCCCAGCACTTAGGGAGGCCGAGGTGGGCGGATCACAAGGTCAGGAGATCGAGACCATCCTGGCTAACACGGTGAAACCCCATCTCTACTAAAAATACAAAAAACTAGCCAGGCATGGTGGCGGGCGCCTGTAGTTCCAGCTACTCGGAAGGCTAAGGCAGGAGAATGGCAAGAACCTGGTGAGCCAAGATCGCACCACCGCACTCCAGCCTGGGCAACAGAGTGAGACTCCGTCTCAAAAAAAAAAACAAAAATTAGCCGGGCCTGGTAGTGGGCACCTGTAATCCCAGCTACTTGAGAGGCTGAGGCAGGAGAATCACCTGAACCCAGGAGGCAGAGATTGCAGTGAGCCGAGAAAGCACCACTGCACTCCAGTCTGGCCAAAAGAGTAAGACTCCATCTTGAAAAAAAAAAAAAGCCAAGCATGGTGGTACATGCCTGTAGTCCTGGCTACTTGGAGTCTGAGACAGGAGGATCTCTCGAGCCTGGGAGCGCAAGGCTGTAGTGAGCTAGGATTGAGCCACTGCATTACAGCCTGGGTGACAGAGTGAGGCTCTGTCTCAAAAGAGAGCTGGCAAAACCCAGGAAATACATGGAAGAGAAAAATTAAAGTAGCACAGAGGAGAAGATAAAATGGAAAGTGTCACAGGAAAAGCAGATGCCACCGAAAACACACAGAGGACTGTAACAAGGCGAGTGAGCAAATGGAAAGGAGATAGTTAAATGGGAAGTTTACCCCATAAGCTCTTCTTCCTAGATAGCTGAAAGGAAATGACATATGGCAAATGGGCAAGAGAGCTAATAGATATGCAGTTGTAGTTCCTAAGGAAACAAAAGAACGAACTTGAAGACAGAATCCTGAAACTATTTCCATCACTAAGAAAACAGGATTATGCATCTTCCAAGGCCATGTCCCAAGAAAAGTGGATATAAACAGTCAACACTTCCAAATGAACTGACTTTCCAAGATAAGGATACTGATTGGCTAACAGACCAAATCACCTGGAAGAAGAAAAGAATGTGCGGGGCTCACTCATCTCTGCAACTGCGACCCAACGTTATAGGAAAGCGCAGCAAACAACGCCTAGAAATCCTGAAAGATGCGAATATAACCCAAGACGTTTATACCCAGCCCAAACATTTCTGAACAGGCAAAACTCAAGGAATGTTGCTCTTGTGAGCTCCTCCTGAGGAAAATACTCAAAGGTGAGGCTCAGCCATCCGGGACCGGAAGCCCAAGCCAAAGGTCTGGCACAGCAGAGCTCCCGCGAGGGCTGAGCAGGTCCCACGCCCGGGCTCAATGCAGAACTCGCACCTTTCACACCCTGGGCGACCATTCCAATGCCCGCTTCTCTATACAAGAAAATGATTTTCAGTTAATAATCATGTTCTCAGTAATCATTATTTTCTTCTTCATTGTTTAATTTTAAAATAAAAGATTAACTCCAAATTTTAAAAATATTATTCAGTCAAATGAAATATTTCATGTACCAATTAAAATTTATACTGATTTTAAAAACTACACCTTAGGCTGACATTCTAATTTACTGTTTTAAATTCAAAAAACAGACGAATTTATGGATTTGGGATGGGATTACAGGCATGGCAGCAGGCACTTGTAATCCCGTCTATTCAAGAGGGGAGGGCAGGCCAGGTACAGTGGGTCACGCCTGTAATCCCAACACTTTGGGAGACTGAGGCGGGTGGATCTCCTGAGGCCAGGAGTTCAAGACCAGCCTGGCTAACATCACAAAACCCCGTCTTTACTAAAAATGCAAAAATTAGCTGGGCATGGTGGTGGACATCTGTAATCCCAGCTACTCGGGAGGTTGAGGCACAAGAATCACTTGAACCTAGAAGGTGGAAGTTGCAGTGAACTGAGATTGCGCCACTTCACTCCAGCCTGGACAACAGAGCAAGGAGGACTCTGTCTAAAAAAGAAGAAAAAAGAAAAAAAGAAGCTAGGGCAGGAGGATGGCTTGAGCCCAGGAGTTCCAGTCCAGTCTGGGCAACATCGCAAGACCCCATCTCAACCAGAAAAAAAAAAAAAAAAAAAAAGAATTAAAAACAAATTAAAACTCCAAGCAATCATATAATTGAATTGAAATGATTCAAGTTGTTTAATCATTTTTACAAGCCCAGCGTACAATCACTACTATACACTCTGTGTACCATCATTTATTTCATATTCACTAAATGCAGGAGTATGCTGTACGGTGGGGCTAACGACACAAACCACACTGGAGAGAGCAGAAAGCATTTCAAGTCTTTAGGGACCTACTTTCCAAGTAAGTAGCTGTGTTTGGTGGGGGGCGGGGAGTAATTTTCTGAATCAGCTTCCATGTAGAATATAAAGGATAAGTCATTAAAATGTGCCAATTTGAAGGATATAGAGGGTTTTTAAAATAGTTTCATTTATTTTAAGTTCTTGGGTACATGTGCAGGATGCACAGTTTTGTTACATAGATAAACGTGTGCCATGATGGTTTGCTGCACCTATCAACCTATCACCTAGGTATTAAGCCCAGCATGAATTAGCTATTTATCCTGATGCTCTCCCTCCCTGCAGATAGAGGGGATTTTTTTTTTTTTTTAATTGAAACTCAAGGCTGGGCGCAGTGGCTCACACCTATAAACCCAGCGCTTTGGGAAGCTGAAGCAGGCAGATCACATGAGGTCAGGAGTTCGAGACCAGCCTAGTCAAAATGGTGAAACCCTGCCTCTATTAAAACTACAAAAATTAGCTGGGCATGGTGGCGCATGACTCTAATCTCAGCTACTCAGGAGGCTGAGGCAGGAGAATCGCTTGAACTCAGGAGGTGGAGGTTGCAGTGAGCTGAGGTTGCTTCATTGCACTCCAGCCCAGTGACAGAGTGAGACTCTGTCTCAAAAAACAAACAAACAAACAAACAAACTCAACAATGACCAAAGCAATTATATAAAACTTAGATCCTAACAAAAGATTTTGAAAGAGGAACATTTTATCACCAACATTGTTTAGGTTTGCCAGCACAGGGTTTTACGATAAAGAGACGGGCTAATCAGTTGCATTATTGGTTTTAGGTTCTCTGCAGACCATGGACCCCCACCTATTGCCACCACCTGGGGCTGACCCACCTGCTGCCCTGCCCTTAGTGCCTCCCACCCCCACCTTCACCCCCACATGCCATATGTGATCTTAAGGTTCAGATCACTTTTTTAGGTGATGAGATCTCTTGGCTGAGTTGAGATGGTAGAAAATCAACTCCAGCATAAGGAACAGGCAGGGGTGCCCTCAGGCAAGGGAGGGAGATGAAGTGGAATGGGGCAGGGGTGAGAGGGGAGAGGAGTGGAGGTGAAGGCCAAGCGGAGTCTGGAGCCTGGTGAAGGGGAAGAGGACTGGGAGGGTGATAAGGAAGATACCCTTGGTTCCCTTGGACTGGAGATTGGGCTTTGGTGGCTGAGTCACAGGGCTGGGGCCTGCAGGGGCTCTGCCACCCTGCCCTGCGGGTGAAGAGGGAGGGAATAGTTCAGACAGGAGGTAACCCAGTAAAGACTTGCCTGATGGCTAGAACCAGGTAATAACAGCACCCGATCTTGGAGATGCAAGAAGATCCTCTCCTCCCGCTCCCGCTCCCCCTCCCCGGTCCCTGTCCCCTCCTCCTCCCCAGCTCTTAAATATGGTCCTGGGCCCTTGCTCCAGGCTGCAGCGGGCCACTTCTGGAATCTCCCCAGTCCTCCTCCACCCTCCTGCCCTTGTTCCCTGACCCTGGAACTCACCCCTCTAGATGGCGTCCTCGAGGTGGAGAGGTGAGGAGGGAGCGCTTCTGCTTGGAGGTGATGCCATCCAGGTGCAGACAGACATGGACGCACCTGCAGGGGAGAAAGGGTAATCACTGGCCGGCCCTGAGACCCACGCAGGAGCAAGCAACAACATCCGGAGGACACTGGAACTGAACAACCATGAATAACAGCACAAGGGTCAGGGCCCAGAAGAGAAATGACAGGACGCCACCAGAGAAGGCAGAACAAGACCTCAGATGGACAGTCCTGAGGCAATTCCACCTGTCAGGAGAGGCTTGTGGTTTGCAGACGAGCTGAAAGGCATCAGTGTTTGAGAACAGGGCTGGGAAACAACACAGAAGAGGTGCCCGCCTGCCAGCCAACCAGAGTGCGGTTGTTTCGGATTTGGAATCCCTGGTTTTCGTGGAGCACCTTGGGAGCCTCTAATGAGAATTGGCACATTTGGCCATTTTCTTCTGGGGACCTTTCTTTCCCATAAAGGGTAAGAGATCTGAAGTGATTCAACATCAGGCTCTGCAGAAATGTTTTAAAAAGTTAAGTAAAAGATGTCATTTTGTTAACAGAAGAGCAAAAGTTACGATATATTTTGAAGAAATCAAGCTACAGAGGGAGAATTTATTGAAGAGGTCGTTTTACCTACAATCAGAAGGATATGAAGCAAACGTGAGAGAAAATCTGCCCCTGATTTGGGGGAATTGGGGAAGAAAAGAATGTAAAGAAGACATGGGTCACTGGCTCAGGCCTGTAATCCCAGCACTTTGGGAGGCCAAGGTGAGTGGATCACTTGAGGTCAGGAGTTCAAGACCAGCCTGGCCAACATGGCAAAATCCTGTCTCTACTAAAAATACAAAAATTAGCTGGGCCTTCTGGCGCACACCCGTATGAGGCACGAGAATTGCTTGAACCTGGGAGATGGAAGCTGCAGTGAGCCAAGATTGTGCCACTGCACTCTAGCCTGGGTGACAGAGTGAAACCCTGTCTCAAAGAAAAAAAAAAAAAAAAGACATGGAAAGCCAGTACTTCATGAAAAGATTATAATAAGGAATTTAGTAAAGCTTTAGGAAGGAAAAGAGAAACCCTTAATGAACCCCAAAACCAAGCAGAGAGAAGATTAAGTCTGAACACCATAAAATTCAAGAGAACAAAACATACCGGACTTAAGAGCACGGAACAGTTACCACAGGAAGTGAAAGATGAGTGAGCGACATTCTAAGCCTTCGTACTTCTCCAGAAGCCTTTATGTGGGAGTTCTCGCTGCCTGTGCATTGAAGTCACCTGGCGGGGCTTGAGAAAACAGATGCTGGGCCCCGCCCCCAGAGTTCCTTGGCTAAGAGGTCTGAGGTACACTTGATCACTGGGAGTTTAAAAGCTCTCCAGGTGATTCTAACGGGCAGCCAGGATGAAGCTGGAAGAAAGAAAGTGGAGAGGGAGGAAAAAAAGAATCACTCAAGAACAGAATACTGGCTAAGAAATGTTGGACTTAAACTGGCGAGGTGCAGTGGCTGACACCTGTAATCCCAGTGCTTTGGGAAGCCGAGATGGGAGAATTGCTTGAGTCCAGGTGTTCAAGACCAGCCTGGTCAACATAACAAGACCCCATCTCTATACAAAAATTAAAAATGGCCCGGTGCAGTGGCTCATGCCTGTAATCCCAGCACTTTGGGAGGCCAAGGCGGGTGGATCACTTGAGCTCAGGGGTTTAAGACCAGCCTGGCCAACATGGTGAAACCCCATCTCTACTAAGAATATAAAAATTAGCCAGGCATGGTGGCGGGGCACCTGTAACCCTGGCTACTGAGGAGGCTGAGGCAGGAGAATCACTTGAACCCGGGAGGCGGAGGTTGCAGTGAGCAAGATCATGCCACTGCACTCTAGCCTGGGCAACAGAGCAAGACTCCGTCTCAAAATAATAATAATAATAATAATAACAACAACAATAACAACAAATGTACTTGAACTGAAAAAACTCAAATGTCCAACAACAGGAGAATGGATAACCAAACTGAGATATATCCCCCCAGTAGAATACCACTCAGCAATACAAAATGCTCCTATATAGAAAACAAGGTTAAATCTTTAAAAACATTATGCTGGCTGGGTGTGGTGACTCACACCTGTAATCCCAGCACTTTGGGAGGCTGAGGCGGGCGGATCACCTGAGGTCAGGAGTTCGTAGACCAGCCTGGCCAACATGGTGAAACCCCATCTCTACTAAAAATACAAATATTAGCCAGGCATGGTGGTGGGCACCTGTAATCCCAGCTACTCGAGAGGCTAAGGCAGGAGAATCACTTGAACCCAAAAGGCAGAGGCAGTGAGCCGAGATTGTGCCACTGCACTCCAGCCTGGGAGCCAGAGTGAGACTCCGTCTCAAAAAAAAAAAAAAAAATTAAAAAATAAAAAAAGAACACTGTACTTGAAAAAGAGTCCATTTCAAATGCAAACTGAGTGGTGAGGTGTGAGCTGGACAAGAGCAGGCATCACCCACAAAACATCTGGCCACAGTGGCAGTGGAGAAAGAGTATAGAACCTTGCCACAGAGACCCTTAAATACTGAGTCAGCAGAGGAGGGGCTCTGCACGAGGCACCGACTCAAGAGAGAATGAGTAAGAGGACAGAGTGGAGCAGGCAGAAGTTCTTAGCTGCAGAGGAAGCAAAAAACTGAGCAAAGTGTTCCAGAACAGGAAGGAAAATTACAGGAGGGACAGAGAGAGAGATAAGTCTAATGGAACTGATTGTTCTTCATGATCAGTGAGTCCATGACAATATGTGTGTTGCTGTTGCTACCAAAAGAACACGTTGGACAGAAGCAGCAAGCTGCCAGCCTGGGACAGAAATTAATGTAAGTGAAACCAAAGATGGCAATGCTTCTAACACCAGTGACTGTAAAACCAATTCCAGAAAGACAAGATTATGAAATCCTACCATATTTCAAGAAAACTCTATCTACAAAAACAGATGGCAGATTTTTGCAAGACAGGCCAAGATGGCTGACTGTATTCCAGTCAAAAGGGACAGGAAAGAAGAGATGGGCCAGCACAACTTAAAGCTGCACACATTAGGCCGGGCGCAGTGGCTCACACCTGTAATCCCAGCACTTTGGGAGGCCGAAGCAGGTGGATCACCTGAGGTCAGGAGTTCGAGCAGCCTGGCCAACATGGTGAAACCCCGTCTGTACCAAAAATACAAAAAGTTAGCCAGGTGTGGTGGTGGGCGCCTATAATCCCAACTATTCAGGAGGCTGAGGCAGGAGAATCACTTGAACCCAGGAGGCGGAAGTTGCAGTGAGCTGAGATCATGCCACTGCACTCCAGCCTGGGCAACAAAGTGAGACATGGTCTCAAAAAAAAAAAAAAAAAAGGTTGCACACATTACTTTCATTCATAATCATTGGCCAAAACTTAATCCTTTGGCCAGGGTTAAGTTGAAACTGGAGGTATGATCTATACTATGATGAGCCATGTGTCTATAAAAAAATCAGGCATCTGTCACAAAAAAAAAAAAAATTAAAGCTAATAAAAAAGTTCAGCAAAGTTGCAGGCTACAAGATAAGTATACAAAAATTGGCTTTATTTTACCTGGGCATGGTGGTTTATGCCAGTAGTCCCATCTACCAAGGAGGCTGACGCAAGAGAATTGCTTGAACCCAGGAGTTTGAGGCCATCCTGGGCAACATAGCAAGATTATGTCTCTTAAAAAGAAAAAAAGGTTGTATGTTTATACATTAGCAATGGACAATACAAATGAAAATAAAATTTTAAGGACAATTTCATTCATTATAGCATCAGAAAGATAAGATACTTAGGAGTAAGTTTAATGAAAGAAGTGCAAGACAGGTGCACTGAAAATTACAAGCATTATCCAAAAAATTACAGAAGACCTAAATAAACAGAAAGACAAATAAATGAATAAAAAGACCTAAATAAATGGAACAATTTTGTGTTCATGAACTGAAAGACTTAATATTGTTAAGACGTCAATGCTCCCCAAATCACTCTACAACTCAGCGTAATCATTATCAGAATTCCAACTGCTTTTTTGTATGTGTGAAAATGGACAAGCTGATTCTAAAATCCATATGGAGGCCAGGTGCAGTGGCTCATGCCTGTAATCCCAACACTTTGGGAGGCCGAAGCAGGCAGATCACTTGCGGTTAGGAGTTTGAGATCAGCCTGGCCAACATGATGAAACCCTGTCTCTACTACAAATACAAAAATTAGTTGGGCATGGTGGCACATGCCTATAATTTCAGCTACTCAGAAGGCTGAGGCATGAGAATCCCTTGAACCCTGGAAGCAGAGGTTGTAGTGAGCTGAGAACATGCCATTGCGCTCCAGCCTAGAACAGAGCAAGACTTTGTCGCAAAAAAAAAAAAAAAGAATAAAATAAAATTTATATGGAAATCCAAGAGACCCTGAATAGCCAAAATCTTCATGAAAAAGAAGAATGAAGTTGGAAGACTCATACTTCTGCTTTCGAAATTTACTACAAAGCTCCAATAATCAAAACTATGTGGTACTGACATAAGGATAAACATATAGATCAAATAGAACTGAATCCAGAAATAAACCTATTTTTGACAAGGGCACCAAGACCATTCAATGGGGAAAATAGTCTTCAACTAACAGTGCTAGGATAACTGGATATCCATGTGCCAAAAGAATAAAGTTGGGCCCCTACCTCATACAAAAGTTAGGTCAAAATGAGTCAAAGACCTAGACGTGAGAACCAAAACTATGAACCTATTAGAAGAAAACATAGTAGTAAATCTTCATGACATTGGAGTAGGCAATAAACAAAATTCTGTGGATAGAATCTCACCATCTCCTGGAGCATAAGGAATCCGGCAAGAGTGGATGCAGCTGAAGAGGGAAACTGGATAGATGGAAGTTAGGAAGAGGGAGAGTTACTTTCAACTATATATTCTTTTTTTTATTTTGAATGTTGTACCATTTGCATATAATGCTGATTCAAAAACTATAATTTAAATTAAAAGAAAGAAAAAAACAGATGGCAGGCCAAATTTGGCCCCAGGGCTATAGTTTGCTGAGTCCTGCTCTAAGCCAAAGTGGCTCCTTTGGCCCACCACTGAAATCAGCAGAACACTCTACCCCTAATCATGATGAATCTGTAGTTCTAGAATGTTGTGTTAATTAGGACAGGCCAGCTTTATCTCCACCATCTGACTTGCTCAGGCCTTACTAAGGAATCTAAAGTCCTTGCCACTACCTGCTCATCGGGTCCAAAGAAAACAGTATCATTCATGCAATGATGTTCTGTGAGATAGTAAAATGATTAAAACCTCTGCAGACTACATTATGAGTGAACAAGAGGGTTATCAACCTTGAGGCAAGACTGCGAAAGTATACTGTTGGCCTTATCAGATTAAATTAAACGGGTTTTGTTAATTTTTGCAAATTGTTATTGAGAAAAAAATCATTTGCCAGATCAAGAGTGGTTTATCAGGGGACCAGCGAATATGCTGATTTGTTCCAAAAAGATATCACATCTGGTAGAGAAGCTATAGTTGGAGTCACTATCTGATTATGTTTACAATAAATTACAGTAATTCTTGAAAAGCCTTCTGCCTTCTGCACAAGCCAAACAAGTGAGATAAATGAGGACATGAGGCTGGGTGTGAGGCCAGGCGTGGTGGGTCTTTATCCCAGCACTTCAGGAGACCAAGATGGGAGAATCACAAGTCCAGGAGTTCGAGACCAGCCTGGGCAACATAGCAAGAACCTTGTTTGTACACATGTACAAAAATTAGCTGAGCATGGTGACATGCACTTGTAATCCCAGTATTCAAGAGGCTGAGGTAGGAGAGTGGCTTGAGCCTACAAGTTCAAGGCTTCAGTG
Source organism: Colobus angolensis palliatus (assembly GCF_000951035.1). Lineage (NCBI taxonomy): Eukaryota > Metazoa > Chordata > Mammalia > Primates > Cercopithecidae > Colobus > Colobus angolensis. The sequence goes on from NW_012115599.1 coordinate 11,845,196, forward strand.
AGCTATGATCATGCCAGTGCACTCCAACTTGGGCAGCAGGGTGAGACCCCATCTCAAAAAACAAAAAACAAAAATGAGGGACTGACAGGTAGCCTTGTCCCTGAAGTTTACCAGGCATGCAGCATTCCTTTTAGTTTACCATCCAGAGACAGAGAGAAAACTCTTGCCTCCTTTCTTGTGATCCTTCATACCACAACAGCCTTTATTCAATGGTTCTGAGAGCCAACATCAGGATTCAGGGATTCAGGTTTCAGATTTGTTTGTTTGTATGTTTTCTTTTCTTTTCTTTTTTTTTTTTTTTGAGATGAAGTTTTACTCTGTAGCCCAGGCTGGAGTGCAGTGGCATGATTTCGGCTCACTGCAACCTCCACCTCCCGGGTTGAAGCGATTCTCCTGCCTCAGCCTCCAGAGTAACTGGGATGACAGGCACGTGCCCCTGCACCTGGCTAATTTTTTGTATTTTTAGCAGAGACGAGGTTTTACCATGTTGGCCAGGCTGGTCTTGAACTCCCAACCTGAGGTAATCCGCCCGCCTCAGCCTCCCAAAGTGCTAGGATTACAGGCGTGAGCCACCACACCCGGCTGTTTGTTTGTTTTCTGAGATGGAGTCTTACTCTGTCACCCAGGCTAAAGTGCAGTGGTGTCGTCTCGGCTCACTGCAACTTCCACCTCTCAGGTTCAAGTGATTCTCCTGCCTCAGTCTCCCAAGTAGCTGGGGTTATAGGCACCCACCACCACACCCAGCTGATTTTTTTTTTTTTTTTTTTGGTATTTTTAGTAGAGACAGGATTTTGCCATGTTGGCCAGGCTGGTCTCGAACTCCTAACCTCAGGTGATCCACCTGCCTCAGCCTCCCAAAGTGCTGGGATTATGGTGTGAGCCACTGTGCCCAGTCCAGTGTGAAGATCCAATTGCCACTTGCCAAGTACCCATTCGAGAACTAAGGAAATAACCACAGAATGGGTCTGTGGTCCTACTTGACTCCCTGTGCTTTTGACTTTAGCCAAAATTGCATTTATCATCTGAGCCCTATATGCCCCTACTAGTTTGTATATTTTCCAGAAGTCAATGACAACTCTAAGTCAGAATCTAGTCATCTCCAAAACGTCTGAGAATGTTCCTTTTCCCAGGATACAGTTACCCTAGTAAGTGACTGCGGGGTCCTTTAAGGAAGGCTTTGGAGAAGATTTATAGTACATGCACATGAAATTTTGCAAGACTTTATCTCAAAGGGACCCTGGCCATGATTCAGTTCAGGGGCTCTGGGCCCATGAGCTGCCTTAGGTCCAAAAACTGGGTGAGAGGCTGTGACTATTATTCTGGAACAAAGTCAGATTGCTGGCCACCAGACCTGGGATTTTTCTGTTCTATAGATCAAGTGATATTTTAGTAGGTTGCCCATCTATTTTATTCCTAGGGACACCAGGATTCATTAGCCACCATCAAGTCTGTACAGGCCAAACCATCCTGATTACCATTCTCCAATGTCCAATATGTCTGTCTCTGGGGACTAAATGTGGACACTTGACCTTTGCTACTTCAGAACTCCAGCTTTCCTATAGAAATATGGTAGCCCATCTCAATGGTGGATCTCCCAAATTACACCTGGCCAGCACAGGGCTTTTTTTTTTCCTTTGAGATGGAGTCTCACTCTGTTGCCCAGGCTGGAGTGCAGTGGCTCGATCTTGGCTCACTGCAACCTCCACCTCCTGGGTTCAAGTGATACTTCTGCCTCAGCCTCCCACGCGGCTGGGATTACAGGTGCCTGCCACCACACACCACTAATTTTTGTATGTTTTTAGTAGAGAAGGGGTTTCATCATGTTGTCCAGGCCGGTCTCGAACTCCTAACCTCAGATGATCCAGCTGCCTTGGGATTATAGGCATGAGCCACCATGCCCAGCCGCAGCCAGCACAGAGCTTCATGTGGATATCAGTACTCCCCTTACTAACATATTTCTAATGCCATTGGGTTGGGTGTGCCCTTGAGGCATCCCAGGGGATGCAACGGAGAGGGGACATGCAGGTCACATGTGATAAATCCACTTCATATTTCTCTCTTCCTGCATTTTTGGAGTCCTTTTTCTACATCAATTCAGGGAACTGCTAGTACCTCAAGTTCACTGAATGGAGGCCATTATTAAGTCTAAATTGTAGTCTTAATCAACGAAGCAAACTTCTAACTCCTCTCTCAATTGCACAAGCTAACAAACTGATAGATTGTAAAATAAAATGGCCACAAATCCCTAACCTTTCTGTATGCATGCACCTGTGCGACATGACTTGACTGCAACTCCCCTCAAGAGGCGGGGTCTACTTCTCCACCCACTTAAATCAGGGTTGGCCTTGGGCTGGACAGCTGGGACCAAAGCATGTGGCAGCAGTGACTTTGTGGGTGTTTTTTGTTGTTGTTGGTTTTTTTTTTTGATGGATTTTCATTCTTGTCGCCCAGGCTGGAGTGCAATGGCACAATCTCAGCTCACTGCAACCTCCACCTCCTGGGTTCAAGCGATTCTCCTGCCTCAGCCTCCCAAGTAGCTAGGATTATAGATATGTTTGGCTGTAATAGCCCACCACACCCAGCTGATTTTTTGGTACTTTTAGTAGAGTCAGGGTTTCACCAATCAGTCAGGCTGGTCTTGAACTCCTGAGCTGAGATGATCCACCTGCCTCAACCTCCCAAAGTTCTGGGATTAGAGGCGTGAGCCACCACACCCAGCCACTCTGTGGGTGTTCTGAGCCAGCTCTCCAGAGCCTTGCAACTTCCCTCTCTCTGCCCTGAGACTACCAGGTAAGGAGTCTGGGGTGGCCTCCTGAAGGACAAAAGGCCCCATGGAGAGACAAACGGGCTAACTCTCTTGGGTCACGCATCCATCCCCAGTCAAGCCACAAGATGACTGCCACCACATGAGTGACGGCAGAGGAGACCAGCGGAAGACTTGCCCACAGAGCCAAGCCAAACAGCTGACCCACAGAATCACGAGCAAATAAAATGGTGGTTGTTTTATGCTGCTGAGTATGGCAGAAATAGACAGATGCTCATGTCAGCTCAAGTCCCCGTCAAGTGATCTCATATTGGTGAACCCAGTACAGTAACAGAAAGCCTATCTTTGATAAAAGTAGGAGATCGCCAAAACCCCAAACTCCAAAATGGCTGAAAGGGGGTGCCCAAAGCAATGGAAAGGAAGAAATGGTGGGGAGGGAAGACGGAAAGGGCAGCTGCAGCTCGGATCTCAGGTGGAAGCAGCACCTAGCAGTCCCAGGGACGAGAAGCCTGTCCAGGTCTGATCCTGAGGGACGATGCTGAGGTCAGGGCAAGGTGAGCCATGCAAGGAGGGACCGAGAGGCTGGGGTAGGAAGGGTCACCTACATGGACACCAAATGAACTGAACCTCAAGAACAGTGTTAGAGAGGACAGTGAGTTTGCTGCTAAACTCTTTTTCTTTTCTTTTTCTTGAGATGGGATCTACTCTGTCTCCCAGGCTGGAGTGCAGTGGTGCAATCACGGCTCACTGCAACCTTGACCTCCTGGGCTCAAGTGATCCTCCCACCTCAGCCTCCTGAGTAGCTGGGACCACAGGCACATGCCACCATGCCTGGCTATTTTTTTCATTTTTATTGTTTTCTGTAGAATGGAATCTCACTATTTTCCCCAGGCGGGTCATGACCTCCTGGGCTCAGCCTCCCAAAGTGCTGGGATTACAGGTGTGTGCCACCTCGCTTGGCCTCAACTCTTCAGAGAATGAGGTGACCCCTCATTCCTTGAAGAGTTTAGTCGTGGAATGTCTGCAGCAATGGTACTGTCAAATAACACGAGATTGAAAGCTGGGGGTTTGGGGGAAGACGGGGAAGCTCATGTTCTGCAAGCGGAGCAAGGAGGGCCCCCATCTGCCGGCCCAGTAGCAGGGGAGGGAGGGAGGCTGGGAAAACCGTCACCACTTGGGCTCACAGTAGGGGAAGCAGAGTTAGAAGAGCCAGAAGGTGAAGGAAGCGTTCAAAGAAGACGTCCTGCGCCTGAGTTCCAGGGCACTTGGCGGAGAGTTTCAGTAGCTGGGGGTGGGGAGAAGGGAAGCAGAGCCAGATGGGGATTAGATGCAGGGAGGAGGGCTGAGCAGGGATCTGGGCTTCTTGTGATGGGCGATGTAAACAGGGATAAACAGAGTAATGAGATTAGTCCCGTGTCTGCAGCAGAGTAGTGGTGGGGCTGAGGGGCTGCCAAGGTTGTGAGGGAGAAAAACAGAGTGCAGAGACGTGCCTGTGATCATGCAATGCAGAAACAACCCCATATAGGCAGGAGGAGGGGGTCTCGCCAGGAGCACACGCTAATCTGGGCTGCCCACCTTCAGCACAGATTCCTGTCTGGCCAAGGGTACGAGGAGAGACAGAGTTTTCAGACTCTGACCCCTGCCAACACCTTTCTAAGAATGGTCAAGAAAAAGATGAAAACGTCAGTGAAACAGAAGAGGAACAGATCCCAACAGAGAGTTGATGTAATATATAACAATGGTGGAGGCCGGGCACAGTGACTCATGCCTGTAATCCCAATGCTTTGGGAGGTTGAGGCGGGTGGATCACTTGAGGCCAGGAGTTCAAGTTTGCAGGCCACTGTACTCCAGCAGCCTGAGTGGCAGAGCAGGATCCTGTATCTAAACAACAACAAAAAACGAGGGTTGAATGTTAATTCTGTGAGAAAGGATGATACTTTGCTTATTTGCAATTTTTTTTTCTTTTTTTTTGAGACGGAGTCTCGCTCTGCCGCCTGGGCTGGAGTGCAGTAGCCAGATCTCAGCTCACTGCAAGCTCTGCCTCCTGGGTTTACGCCATTCTCCCGCCTCAGCCTCCGGAGTAGCTGGGACTACAGGCGCCCGCCACCTCGCCCGGCTAGTTTTTTGTATTTTT
>NW_012115599.1:11851608-11858557 GCF_000951035.1 Colobus angolensis palliatus
CATCGTGGCATACACCTGTATTCCCAGCTACTCGAGAGGCTGAGGTAGGAGGATCGCTTGAGCCCGGGGGATTGGGGCTGCAACAAGCTATGATCACACCTCTGTCCTCCAGCCTGGGCAACAGAACAAGACCTTATCTCTAAAAACAAAACAAATGACACACACACACACACAACTGTTTTGCAGAGGCTGGAGGAGTATACGGTGGTAGAAGAAGAGAGACAGCCTGGTAGACCAGAGGGGAGGAGGGGTGGGTAACGATGGTTTGAATTAGATGTCAATTTTAAACTATGTGAAGGGCTGCATGGTTTTATAAGGAGTATAAAAATATGAAAGCACAGGTGTGATCAACCCTTAAAAGTATGTCTATTAATGGGAGAAAAAGGCGATTCCAGGACCTGGAGGGGTTTGGGGAGGTTTATTCCAAGACACGGAGACTTAGCATGTTCACAGGCTTATGGGCATGGGCCAGCTGGAAGGGAAGAGGACTGAAGGGGCTTGAAAAGATAGAATGAGTGCAGCGAGGCGGGATGGGATCTGCACATCAGAGCCACCAGGAGCTTTGTCAAAATTCCCATCTGGGCTCCCTCCAGAACTACTCACTCAGACTCAAAAATGTTGAGCCAGAGAACCTGGGCTTTATTTTATTTATGTATTTATTTTTAAAGAGGGCCTTGCTCTGTCACCCAGGCTAGAGTGCAGTGGTGCAATCTCAACTCACCACAACCTCCGCCTCCCAGGTTCAAGTGATTCTCCTGCCTCAGCCTCCCGCGCAGCTGGGATTACAGGCGCCTGCCACCATGCCTGGCTAACTTTTGTATTTTTGTAGAGATGAGGTTTCACCATGTTGGCCAGGCAGGTCTCGAACTCCTGGCCTTAGGTGATCTGCCTGCCTTGGCCTCCCAAAGTGCTGGGATTATAGGCATGAGCCACCATGCCCGGTCAGAATCTTGGTTTTTAAATTATTATTATTATTATTTTGAGATGGAGTCTTGCTCTGTCACCCAAGCTGAAGTACAGTGGTTCAATCTCAGCTCACTGCAGCCTCAGCCTCCTGGGTTCCAGTGATTCTCCTGCCTCAGCCCCCCAGGTAGCTGGGATTACAGGCATGCAGCACCATACCCAGTTAATTTTTGTATTTTTAGTAGAGACGGGGTTTCACTGTGTTGGCTGGGCTGGTCTCGAACTCCTGACCTCAGGTGATCCACCCACCTCAGCCTCCCAAAGTGCTAGGATTACAGGCATCAGCCACCGCGCCTGGCCAAGAACCTGGGCTTTAAATAAGCTTCTTGAATAGAATCAAATGATAAATCGATTACACAGGAATGAATGTAACAAAAGATTTTCAAAGAACACTACAGAAGGCCAGATGCAGTGGCTTATACCTGTAATCCCAGCACTTTGGGAGGCGAAGCGGGTGGATCATCTGAGGTCAGGAGTTCGAGACAGACTGGACAACATGGTGAAATCCCGTCTCTACTAAAATTACAAAAATTAGCTATGTGTGGTGGTGCACACCTGTAATCACAGCTACTCAAGTGGCTGAGGCGGAAGAATCACTTGAACCCGAGAGGTGGAGTTTGCAGTGAGCCAAGATCACGTCACTGTTCTCCAGCCGGGTTACAAAGCCAGAGCCTGTCAAAAAAAAAAAAAAAAAAAACAGGGAAAGAGTAAACTTTTCAATAAATGAACGGAGTGTGCTCCTATGGTAAAAAAAATGAAATCTGACCCTTATCTCACACCATCAACAGATAAATTCCAGGTGGGCTATAGTCTTCAATATGAAAAGCAAAAGAATAAAGCTTATAAAAATAATACAGGGTTAGGTGTAGGGGCTAACACCTATAATCCCAGCACCTTGGGAACCCAAGGCAGGAGGATTACCTGCTTCTAGGAGTTTGAGACCAGCCTGGGCCATATAGGGAGACCCTGTCTCTACAAAAGTTCAAAAAACCAGCTGGGCACCCACCTGTGGTCCCAGTTACTCAGGAGGCTGAGATGGGAGGATCGCCTGAGCCTGAGAGGTTGAGGCTGCAGTGAGCCATGATCATACCACTGCACTCCAGCCTAGGTGACTGAGTGAAACCCTGTCTCAAAAAGTAACATCAATAAATAATAAATAAATAAAACAGGCTGGGCACGGTGGCTCACACCTATAATCCCAGTACTTTGGGAGGCCGAGGCAGGCAGATCATCTGAGGTCAGGAGTTCAAGACCAGCCTGACCAACATGGAGAAACCCCGTCTCTACTAAAAATACAAAATTAGCCAGGCATGTTGGCGCGGAACCGTAATCTCAGCTACTCAGGAAACTGAGGTGGGTAGATCACTTGAACCCGGGAGGCGGAGGTTATGGTGAACTGAGATCATGCCATTGCACTCCAGCCTGGGCAACAAGAGCAAAACTCTGTCTCAAAATAAATAAACAAACAAACAAACAAATAAATGTAAAATAAAAAATAATAGCAAGTAGCCAGGTGTACAGCTGGCACCTGCATTCCCAGGTACTTGGGAGGCTGAGGCAGGAGGATCACTTGAGTCCAGGAACTTGAGACTGCAGTGAGCTATGATTGTGCCACTGCGCTCCAGCCTGGACAACAGAGCAAGACCCTTTCTCTGAACAAAATAATAATAAAAAGTTTAAAAATTAATTAAAGCAATAAAAATTAAATTTTAAAAAATAATGTATAATTCAGTTTATATAACACTCCAAAACAGGCAAAACTAATCCACATACCCATAGAAATCAGGGTGGTGGTGCCTTTGAAGGTGAGGAAAAAGATGAGGCTTTTGGCACCTGACAATATCTATTTCTTGACCTAGTTGAGGTTACAAAGGGGTTGACTTTATAGTAATGCATTAACTTGTACATTTGTGTTTTATGCACTTTTCTGTAATAAGTATATTTTACTTCACATAAAGGTTTAATAAAAGAGAAATCTTCCCACGTAATTCTTCTTTTTTTTCTTTTTATTTATTTATTTTTTTTGTGTGACAAGGTCTGGCTGTGTTGCCCAGGCTGGAGTGCCGTGGTATTATCTCAGCTCATGGCAACCTCTGCCTCCTGGGCTTCAGCGATCCTCTCACCTCAGTCTCCTGAGTACCTGAGACTATAGATGTGCACCACCATGCCCGGCTAATTTTGTACCTTTTGTAGAGACAGGGTTTTACGTTGTTGTCAAGGATGTCTCAAACTTGTGAGCTCAAGTGATCTACCAGCCTCAGTATCCCAAAGTGCTGGGATTATAGGAGTGAGACACCTCGCCTGGCCCCAAATTATTCTGATGGGCAACCACATTTTAGAGACTCCTGCTCTAGACCCTACTGGAGAGACACTATAAAAGTCAAGTCTATGGCCAGGCGCAGTGGCTCACACCTGTAATCCCAGCACTTTGGGAGGCCGAGGCGGGCAACTCCCCTGAGGTCAAGAATTCAAGACCAGCCTGACAAACATGGTAAAACTCCATCTCTACTAAAAATACAAAAATTAGCTGGGCATGCTGGCGCACGCCTGTAATCCCAGCTACTTGGGAGGCTGAGGCAGGAGAATCGCTTGAACCTGGGAGGCAGAGGTTGCAGTGAGCAGAGATCGCACCATTGCACTTCAGCCTGGGAGACAAGAGCGAGACTTCATCTCAAAAAAAAAAAAGGAAAAAAAAAAGAAAGAAAAGTCATGTCTGACCAGGCACCGTGGCTCATGCCTGTAATCCCAGCACTTTGGGAGGCCAAGGTGGGCAGATCACCTGAGGTCAGGAGTTTGAGACCAGCTTGGCCAACATGGCAAAAAATACTAAAAATACAAAAATTAGCTGGGTGTGGTGGTGCGTGCCTGAATCCCAGCTACGGGGGAGGCTGAGGCAGGAGAATCACTTGAACCCCGGAGGTGGAGGTTGCAGTGAGCCGAGATCACACCATTGTACTCCAGCCTGGGCAACAAGAGGGAAACTCCGTCTCAAAAACAAAACAAAACAAAACAGAAGTCAAGTCTGTTTCAAGTGATGTAAACCAACTCTGACTCACAGATCTCAAATACTGACACACATACAGAATCTGAAAAATCCAGAGTAGTTTCAGGAACTAGTTCCAGATATTCCAACAAGATCATTAGGAATTGGTTTCTTTATCTCTTTGCTCAGATTTTCTCAGTCTCCTGCAGGCTCCCCACTAAGGACAGCTCTCAGCAAATCCAGGCTATGTCCTTCCAGTCGAGCCACGTGAACAGAAAGAAAACATCCCCTTCTTTGGAGTCTTAGCAATAATCCTGGGGCCTATTCTCCCTACACTAGAGTCACATGCCCATGCTTGGACCAATTGCTGAGGCCAAAGGACTAACATAGGATGGGTGACCAGATGTGGGTTATGGTCTGCCCCTTTAGTTGGGGAGAATGGTGTCAGCCTCAGCTGAATCTGATTATCCATATGGGGGGAAATTGGATTTTCCTCAAAGGAAAAGTAGGTGCCATTACCAAGAGAAAAGGGAAAAGATGCTTGGGCAGAAGAACTGGGAGCTATGGGCTGGAAGTCCCAATGGGGTCAAAGAAGAGGTGTGGTGGAGGAGACTGTTGTCAGAGAATGGGCATCTGAATTGTAATTTGAGAGGTGGAGCAGTTTCGGGTGATGACAGGGTCCAGGGCATGGCCATGGCAGTGGGTGACCCAGCTGTCAAGGAGCCAAGACACCAAGCTGTTGGTTTTCCAGCCCCATGAGGAGTCTTCATTAATAAGGGTGTCACCCTAATAAAGCTCAGTCCCACGTGCTTGAGTCTCAGAATAGTATCTGATTCAAGACATACAACTTGGCTGGGTGTGGTGGCTCACCCCTGTAATCCCAGCACTTTGGGAGGCCAAGGTAAGAGGATTGCTTGAGCCCAGGAATTCAAGACCAGCCTGGACAACATGGCGAAACCCCATCTCTCTACAAAAAATACAAGAATGAATTATAGTGGCGCACGCCTACAGCCCCAGCTACTCAGGGGGCTGGTGTGGGAGGATCGCTTGAGCTAGGGAGGTCAAGGCTGCAGTGAGCCGAGATCCTGCCACTGCACTCCAGCCTGGGCAACAGAGTGAGACCCTGTCAAAAAAAAAAAGAATTAATTTCCTAAAGTAATTAAAAAGCATTTCCTTTAAAGTCAAAAGATTTTAAAATGATTCATATACATGTACATAGTCAAAGCCATGCTAATAGAAATCCCCTTTCCTTTCTCTTTTCTTCCTTCCTAAAGCAATGCTGTGCCATTCATTTCAATCTCTGTCTCCCACCAAAAAAACTCTCCTCTGCCAAACCCACCTCAACTTAGCCACTTTCCCAATATGGGATGATCAGGGTTTTGTTGTTGTTGTTGTTGTTGTTTTGTTTTTTTGAGACAAGTGGTGCAATCATGGCCCACTGCAGCCTTGACCTCCTGAGCTCAAGTGATCCTCCCATCTCAGCCCCTCCAGTAGCTGGGACTACAGGCATGTGCTAATTTTTGTATTTTTTGTAGAGAGGGAGTTTGTTTCTCCATGTTACCCAGGTTGGTCTTGAACTCCTGAGCTCAAGCAATCTACTCGCCTTGTTCTCCCAAAGTGCTGGGGTTACAGGCATGAGCCATGGTGCCTGGCCCTTCCTTCTTTAGGAAGGAGGTGAGATGGCAGAGAAATTATGGGGCTCTGGTGGGTCAGGATGGGAGAAGTCTGCCCAGCCTCTCCTTGACCATTTTTGTCCTATCACAAGGGGAGTGACCTAGGAGCCACCTAATACCAGCAGGTGGAGCAGCAAAACAGCCCTGAGTCGGCTGGATGCGGTGGCTCACGCCTGTAATCCCAGCACTTTGGGAGGCAGAGGCAGGTTGATCAGGAGGTCAGGAGATCAAGACTATCCTGGCTAACACGGTGAAACCTCGCCTCTACTAAAAATACAAAAAATTAGGCAGGCGTGGTGGCGGGCGCCTGTAGTCCCAGCTGCTCAGGAGGCTGAGGCAGGAGAATCACTTGAACCTGGGGGGTGGAGGTTGCAGTGAGCCGAGATTGTGCCACTGCACTCCAGCCTGGGTGACAGAGCCAGACTCTGTCTCAAAAACAAACAAACAAAAATGGCCCTGAGTCTAAATGAACAGCAGGGGTTTTATTTAAGTGCTCCCCATCACCATCCCTTTGCCCTAAGAGCCTCCCTGTGAAAACCTGGAACTTCTGCTGAATAAGGAGGCAAAGTCAAGGCAAGAGCCGTCTCCTCCTTCAATCATAGCCCTAGCAGTTTTTGTTTTGCTTTGTTTTGTTTTGTTTGTTTGTTTGAGACAGAGTCTCATTTGTCGCCCAGGCTCCGTGCAGTGGCATGATCTCAGCTCGCTGAAACCTCCACCTCCCGGGTTCAAGTGATTCTCCTGCCTCAGCCTCCTCAGTAGCTGGGACTACAGGCGCCCGCAACCACACCCAGCTAATTTTTGTATTTTTAGTAGAGATGGGGTTTCGTCATGTTGGCCAGGCTTGTCTCGAACTCCTGGCCTCAGGTAATGCGCCCCCCTCGACCTCCCAAAGTGCTGGGATTATAGGCATAAGCCACCCTGCCTGGCCAACTTAGTAGTTTTATCAACTTATTTTAATAATAATCATGGGTTTGTTTTCTTCAGTATATTATAAATTGGATACTAACATTTTGGGGAAAATCATTCTGAGGCTGTCAAGGACAGCAGCAAATTCTGGACATTCTACTTTAGATCTAATAAATGTTCACATAAATTTAAACAACAGTAAAGAACTATCAGCCCGGCATGGTGGTTCACAGCTGTAATCCCAGCACTTTGGACCACTGAGGTGGGAGGATTGCTTGCGCCCAGGAGTTCGAGACCAGCCTGGGCAACTCAGTGGGACATAGTCTCAAAATTAATTAATTAATTAATTAATTAATTAATTAAGTCAGGAGTGGTGGCAGGAGGCTGCGGGGAGCCATGATCATGGAGCCACTGCACTCCAGCC
>NW_012115599.1:11859602-11865264 GCF_000951035.1 Colobus angolensis palliatus
CCGCCACGCCCAGCTAATTTTTTGCATTTTTAGTAGACACTGGGTTTCACCGTGTTAGCCAGGATGGTCTCAATCTCCTGACCTCGTGATCCACCCGCCTCAGCCTCCCAAAGTGCTGGGATTAAAGGCGTGAGCCACCGCGCCTGGCCATGTCCTTCCTTTTTAAGGCTGAATAATGTTCCACTGTGTGGGTACAGGACATTTTGTTTACCCATTCATCAGACGATGGACACTAACTGGTGTTGCTTCCACATTTCAGCTACTGCGAATAATGCTGCTAAGGACGCAAATGTACAAGTATCTCTTCGAGATCCTGCTTTCATTTGAGCATAAACCCAGGATTGAGATTGCTGAGTCATTTGGTAGAGGATCTCGTCTTTGTGGGGAGTGGCCTGGCTTCTGGACCAGAGGGTGTTAGGAGCTAAGATAGGAGCTTACAGGGGATTGCCTGTGTGACTGTGGGCAGGTCACTTTCCTCTCTGGAAACAGATCCTTATTTCTAAAACAGGTGCTCTTATGGTTTTTGTTGTTGTTGTTTGGGTTTTGTTCTGTTTTTTTGAGACAGAGTCTTGCTGTCACCCAAGCTGGAATGCAGTGGCATGATCTTGGCTTACAGCAAACTCCACCTCCTGGGTTCAAGCGATTCTCCTGCCTCGGCCTCCCGACTAGCTGAGATTACAGGCGCCTGCCACCACGCTCGGCTAATTTTTGTATTTTTAGTAGAAATGGGGTTTCATCATGTTGGCCAGGCTGGTCTCGAACTCCTGACCTCAAGTGATCCACCTGCCTTGGCCTCCCACTGTCGGAATTACAGGTGTGAGCTACCACCCGCAGCCTTTAAGTTTTTCTTTAAACTGAGGCAGGCTCTCACTACGGGCTCAGGCTAATCTTGAACTCCTGGCCTCAAGTGATCCTCCGTCCTTGGCCTCCCAAAGTGCTGGGATCACAGGCGTAAGCCACCGCGCCCGTCCAGGTGCTCTTAACCACACACATTCTCAGGCCTCTTTTCCCAGGAGATTCTAATTCAATACTTGGCCTGGGGCCCAGGATTTTTTTTTTTTTTTAAGAGCCTTGGATGATTTTTATCATCAGACAGGTTTACGAACCCCGGGACCTGACGCTTTCCCTTGCAGCTCTGACTTCTGTGACTCCCTGGTCAGGAAGCAGATGTGAAGTTCACATCCTAGTTGCCAGCACCACCTCAGTTTCTTCACCCGCTAAAGGAGGGCAGTGGCGCTACCGCAGGACTGTGGCACGAAGTCAATGGAAATGAAAGAAAATGAGCCGTAAGTATGTAGCTAGTACTAAAACCAAACCAAACCAAATCAAAACCGAGTCCTGTAACATGCCCGGTATTCCCAGTTATCCTCACCTTCCGCGTGGCCGGTGTCCTCCCCTGGTGAGTATGTTCGTGTCGCCACCTGGTGGTGAGGCTGAGTCAGTGCACCCTCACGGCCTTCCCACTCCAAGCCTGGGCTGGCCCTCGTCAGAAGCCTTAAGCCCCCTGAAGAGCTGAAAGCCCACGGTCGGAGAGCCTGGGGTCCGGGGGTCCCAACACATACCACAGACCCATCCCAGCGGTGGTGAGTCGTTGACGCCGCTCTGCCAGCCTAGTCTGTTCTGCCCCCTCCTTAATTGTAAGGATGGAACCTGCCTGCTAGGGTCCTTGCAGACACTCTCTCATTCCACCCTCACAAACCCTTTGTAAGGTAGAAGGACTTACCCCTTTTCCACGGCTGAGGACATTGAGGCTCAGAGAAGTTAAGTGACTGGCGCAGAGTCACACAGCTTGAAATGACAGAGCCAAGTCTCAAGCCCAGGTGCGTCTTAACCCACAACTAGTTCCACTAAGCCACAAGGCCTCTACCCTGGTAGTTCCCCACCTTGGCTGGACATTGAATTCACCTGGGGAGCCTTGACAAATGCTGATGCCTGGTCCCTACACTAGGGATTCTGAGGAGCCAGTCTAGGGGACTGTAAGGCTCAGGAGGGATCCTGATGGGCAGCCAGTGTGACAGCCAATTCTGTTTGGGGGTTCTGTCCTCTGCTCTGGGGATGCTAGCAAAGTGTTCGGCTCTGGGGGCTCACAAATACGCAGCTGCAGCAGAGGATGTGCATCTCGGGACAGCCTCCAGCCTGCAGCAGGGGCTCTGATCCTCCTGCACTGGTGGGCTGGCTCCTGCGGGGTTCTGGAGGGAGACTCTGCTGCGTACTGACCTTCAGCAAGTGACTGCACATTTCCGTGAAGTTTCCTCCAATGTAAAACAGATATGAAAACTGTAGCAAGTATCATGTAAAATTGTCGAGTTTTTTTTTTTTTTTTTTTTTTTTGCTTTTTTTGGTTTTGTCTTTTGAGTTGGGGTATTGCTTTATTGCCTAGGCTGGAGCGCAGTGGTGTGATCCTAGCTCACCGCAGCCTTGAACTCCCAGCCTCAGGTGATTCTCTTGCCTTGGCCTCCCAAAGTGCTGGGATTGCAGGCATGAGCCACCCTGCAGGGCCTAATTGTTAAGTATTAAACAGGCTGATACAGCAGATAAAGCACTTAGAGCAGTGCCTGGAACCCAGCAAGCTCTCAATGAATACAGCTACTGCTACTGCTAATAGTAGCATTACTATTTCATCAGTCGCACCCTGTTTGGACTACTCGCCAATTATCAAGAGAACAGCTCTTTTCTGTTCTAGAAAGATCACTGTCCCGTAGGGAGGGGCTAGCCATCAAAGAGAGCGGGCACAGGATCCAGTCAGTAATCCGAGTTTCCCATCACTGGACTCAACCGACTGAGCCAGGGTAAGCAAGCAGGGCAGTCAGGCCCCTCTTGGGGGGACCGGCACGGACACAGGAGGTGTGTGGGCACCTTTCCTGTTAACACAGAGGGAAGTAGAGATGGGACGAAGAGGCTCAAGGACATCTTTTGAGTCTTTCAGGGGCAGGGACTTTGGTCTGTTTTGTTCACTGCTGTGGGTGGAGTGCCTAGAAGCGCCCTGCATACAGTAGGGGCTCAATGAATAGCTATTGAATGGACCTCATTCCGCACCACAACAGCGTGACCTGTCCCGTTGTCTGTCCTTTGGTTCCAGCCCTCATCCATCTCTCCTGTTGGTCTCTGCCTGACTGGACAGAAACAGATCTGCAGATCTGGTCCCGGTTCACTTGCCCTGGGTATAGGAGCTGAGGACCAGGGGACTGCTGCTCTTTCTACCCCTGGGTTCTTGGGGGTTTGGAGGGTGGAGGCCCCTCTCTGGCTGAACTAAGACTGTGACTATCCCACTGTGGGGGGCCCAGTGGACCACAGAGGGGTGCTGCACTGAGACAGAATTGGCCTCATGAGTGGAAGAGCTTCCCAAGCAGCTGTCCCTGTGCAGCATGATGGCTTCGGAAGACAGCGAGCAGCCTGTGCCTGGACATGTGTGAGCAGAGGGAAGAACCGTGTCTACCCAGGGATTCCTGACTCTGCTGGGGCCAGCTCAGATTCACATGGATTCTGTGAAAAGCCATGGAGTCCCCCAGTAGCATCACTTGTCAGATTCCACTTTCTTTCTTTTTTTTGCGAGACAGGGTTTTACTCCCATCGCCCAGGCTGGAGTGCAGTGGTGCACTCTCAGCTCACTACAACCTCCACTTCCCAGGCTCAAGCAATCCTCCTGCCTCAGCCTCCTGAGTAACTCAGACTACAGGCATGCATCACCACTCCTGGCAAATTTTTGTATTTTTAGTAGAGATAGGGTTTTCACCATGTTGGTCAGGCAGATCTCGAACTCCTGACCTCAAATGATCCACCTGCCTCAGCTTCTCAAAGTGCTAGGATTACAAGCGTGAGCCACTATGCCCAGTCCAGATTCCACTTTCTTTCTTTCTTTTTTTTTTTAGAGAAGTCTCACTCTTGTCCCCCAGGTTTGAGTGCAATGGCTTGATCTCAGCTCACTGCAACCCCCGCCTCCCGGGTTCAAACAATTCTTCTGCCTCTGCCTCCCAAGTAGCTGGGATTAAGGTGCCTGCCACCACGCCCGGCTAATTTTTGTATTTATTAGTAGAGACGGGGTTTTACCATGTTGGCCAGGCTGGTCTCAAACTCCTGACCTCAGGTGATGCGCCCGCCTTGGCCTCCCAAAGTGCTGGGATTACAGGCGTGAGCCACCGCGCCCGGCCCAGATTCCTCCTCTCTGGAGGAGACATGAGTATCCTTGTTTCATTCTCTGTACACGCCCACCAGCAACACTCATCTCCCAGGCTGTGAGCTCCATGAGGGCAAAGACTGGGCTTGCTTGCATTTCCAGCTCCTGCAGCCAGTGCCCAGCAGCCACCCAGGGCTTTGTCCAACCAACAATTGAGAAGCCCCTCTGCGGGCCAAAGTTGGGCTGTGCCTGGGATCTGAGCTCAGAGAATCTGCCCGAATCCCACTCACTCACTACCCACCTGGGAGACCCGGACAGTGACTTAACCTCTCTGCGCCTCCAAGAAGCAAGGATAACACAAGAACCCTGGCACTGGACTCCTAGGGTTCCCTTAGAGAAACTTCCTTTTAGAACAGTCGGCCAGGGGCTATGTGATGTAACAACACAACCTGGACAAAACTGAAGCCTGCGCCAGCCCGATCACAGCTCAGCCCTACTTTCTATTTCACAAGAGCCTGGACACACCCTCAGGCGACTGCAGTTCCTATTTCTGATGCGCCCACCTGCATGGATCCTTTTGAGATGCAAAAGTGCCAGTTTGAGACACTGATGCCCAGGCTGGAGCCTCCAAGCAGGGAGAATGCTTGCCCGAGGCCACCCAGCAGAAACTTGGGGAAGCGGGACACTGGGTCTGTTTCTAGGCAAAACCACTCGCCTTTAACTTTCTCCAAAGTCCCCTTCTTTCACCTCTGTGACAGGTAAGCTAAGCCCTGGAGGCCTGACATAGAGTTCCTTTAGGGACCTGGGCCTCCATTTCCTTACTGGTGAAATCAGGGTAAAACAGCACATAGCTGACATTCATAGGATATTTGCTCTGTGGCCAGCACTGTGCTAAGCACTGCACATGTTTCAATCTATTCAATTTTCACGACAATTTCCATAAAGTCGATTACAAGATTACAAATGTCATCACCATTTTATGGACTAGAAAAACAGAGGCACAGAGAGGTGAAGAAAAGTGCCTGCTTGCCTTTTGAAGTTTCCGTAGGGACCAGAAATCACACAAGTAAAACTAGGCAGGCACATAGTGGGTGCTTGGTCGTGGAATGGCTCCACTACACTGGCTGTGTGACCTTGGGCAAGTTACTTAACCTCTCTGAGCCACAGATATGTGAGTGTGCTGTGAGGATGAACTGAGAACACTGGGCACACACTGTGCCTGACGTGTGTTAGGAGACATTATTGATCAGTGTCGGCATTGCTGGTGGTAGCAAATCTTCATCTTCTAAAAGTAGGTTTCACTTTAGGAAACAGATAAAATGCATATGGAATTAAGTCTGGGAACTAATGCCAGTGATCAAACTGATTTTTGTTGTTGTTGTTGTTAATAGAGACAGGGTCTTGCTATGTTGCCCAGGCTGACCTGGAACTCCTGGGCTCAAATAATCCCTCTGCCTTGGCCTCCCAAAGTGCTGTAATTACAGGCGTGCTCCACCACGCCCAGCCAGAAATGTCATTTTTAGGCCAAACAAGGTATAATTATAGAGC
>NW_012115599.1:11866249-11867017 GCF_000951035.1 Colobus angolensis palliatus
TCACACCTGTAATCCCAGCACTTTGGGAGGCCGAGGCGGGTGGATCACGAGGTCAGGAGTTCGAGACCAGCCTGACCAACATGGTGAAATCCCGTCTCTACTAAAAATACAAAAATTAACCAGGTGTGGTGACGCACACCTGTAATCCCAGCTACTCGGTAGGCTGAGGCAGGAGAACTGCTTGAACCCAGGAGGCGGAGGTTGCAGTGAGCCAAAATTACACCACTGCACTCCAGCCTGGGTGACAGAGCGAGACTCCGTCTCAAAAAAAAGAAAAAGAAAAACTGTTTGCAAATTAGCTTCCAATGTTCCTCTAGTTGTCAATATAAAGAATTGCTATCAAGTCAGGCAAGGTGGCTCACACCTGTAATCCCAGCACTTTGGGAGGGTGAAGCAGGAAATCCTGAGTTCATGAGTTCAAGACCAACCTGGGCAATATGGAAAAACCCCATCTTTAAAAAAAGAAATACAAAAATAAGCTGGGCATGGTGGCACACGCCTGTATTCCCAGCTACTTGGGAGGCTGAAGTGGGGAAGGATAGCTTGAGTCCGGGAAGTCAAGGCTATAGTAAGCTGTGATCAGGCCGCTGCTCTCCAGCCTGGGTGACAGAGCAAGACCCTGTCTCAAAAAAAAAAAGAGGCCGGGCGCGGTGGCTCAAGCCTGTAATCCCAGCACTTTGGGTGGCCGAGATGGGCGGATCACGAGGTCAGGAGATCGAGACCATCCTGGCTAACACGGTGAAACCCCGTCTCTACTAAAAATACAAA
>NW_012115599.1:11873057-11874413 GCF_000951035.1 Colobus angolensis palliatus
AAAAAAAAAAAAAAAAACCTTCCTCAGGACTGGGCATGGTAGCTCATGCCTGTGTGAGGCATTTTGTGAGGCTCAGCACTTTGTGAGGCTGAGGCAGGTGGACCACTTGAAGTCAGGAGTTCAAGACCAGCCTGGCCAACATGGTGAAACTGCTTGTCCACTAAAAATACAAAAATTAGCCAGGCGCCTGTAATCCCAGCTACTCAGGAGGCTGAGGAAGGAGAATTGCTTGACCCTGGGAGGCGGAGGTTGCAGTGAGCTGAGATCATTGCACTCCAGCCTGAGTGACAGAACAAGACTCCATCTAACAAAACAAAACAAAACAAAACCTTCCTTCCTCAGGCAGCCTTGTCTGTGCTCTAAGTCCAGACTAGATCCTACCTACTGTTGTCGTGGAGCCCAGTTCTTTTCCTTCTTGGCATTTCTCACAGCTAATAATGATGAGATCATTATCACTAATTTGCGTATTTATGTCTCTAATATCTGTCTCTCTCACAAGCATGTAAGCTTCACGAGGGCAGGGACCACATCATTTTGTTCATCTCTGTATGACCGTTACTTAGCATAGCGCTTGGCACACAATAGGTGCTCAGGAAATATTTGTTGACTGACACTCAGCTGTTAGTTTCCTCACCTTTAATATCAGGGTGTTTTGTTTGTTCGTTTGGTTGGTTGGTTTTGTTTTTGAGACAGGGTCTCATTCCATTGCCCAGGCTGGAGTGCTGTGGCGCTATCTTGGCTCATTGTAGCCTCTGCCTCCTAGGCTCAAGTCATCCTCCTGCCTCAGCCTCCCAAGTAGCTGAGACCTCAGGCATGTACCACATAGCTCAGCTAATTTTTAAATTTTTTGTAGAGACATGGTCTCACTATGTTGTTCAGTGTGGTCTTGAACTCCTGGGATCAAGTGATCCTCCCAAAGTGCTGGGATTACAGGCATAAGCCACTGCTCCTCGCCCTAATATTAGGGTGTTAATATCTGTCTCATAAATATTATTGTGAGGGTGGCGTGAGAATGGGAGCAAGCCACAGTAGGTGGACAATAAATGCTATTATTATCATATGGTCAGAGCCAAGTGAGGACTGAGGCCTCTCTGAAGTGGCGACTTGAGGGCTGTTTAGAGTTGGATAGGTTTCATGGAATAGGGAGGGCGTTCCAGGAGGGAACAGCCTGAGCAAAGCCTTGGAGGACAGAAGTGTAAAGGCAGTAAGGAAACCTATGTGGCTGTGTGAAGAGTAAGGCTTGGGATAACCCTGTGGTTAGAAAGGCAGACTGAGGCCAGATCAGGGAGAGCCTTGAATGTCAACCCAACACATTTATTTATTTATTTATTTATTTATTTATTTATTTATTTATTT
>NW_012115599.1:11878274-11880068 GCF_000951035.1 Colobus angolensis palliatus
CGCCCAGCTAATTTTTTGTATTTTTAGTAGAGATGGGGTTTCACCATATTGGCCAGGATGGTCTCGATCTCTTGACCTCATGATCTGCCCACCCTGGCCTCCCAAAGTGCTGGGGTTACAGGTGTGAGGCACTGTGCCCGGCCAAGAAGTAGTATTTTTAGAAAGGTCCATTTGTGATATGGATTTACCCTAATTAGCCAGAATTGTGCCACTGCACTCCAGCCTGGGTGACAAAAGCAAAATTCTGTCTAAAACTAAACCAAACCAAACCAAAACCACAAAAGTATGTCCCCTATCAGTAAAAAAAGAAAAAGAGTTAAGAGTATACCTCCAATACAGACATATTCTCTTTTTTTTTTTTTTTTTGAGATGGAGTCTTGCTCTTGTTAGCCAGGCTGGAGTGCAATGGCAATGTCTCAGCTCACTGCAACCTTTGCCTCCCAGGATCAAGCGATTCTCCTGCCTCAACCTCCCCAGTAGCTGGGACTACAGGTGCTCACCACGATGCCCAGCTACTTTTTGAATTTTTAATAGAGACAAGGTTTCGCTGTGCTGGCCAGGGTGGCCTCGAACTCCTGACCTCAAATGATCCACCTGCCTCAGCCTCCCAAAGGGCTGAGATTACAGGTGCAAGTCACTACACCTGGCCCTAGTTCTTATTTTTTGTGAAAAATAAAGATAAATACAAGATCCAGTCTAATGTTTTCTTCCCACATCCCACTGACAAATGACTAATTGGCCCCTCTCACCCCAAGCTTCTGGGGGCTTCTGGGGGCAGGTGGAGTTGGTGGCCATCCTGCAGGCTGCTGGGGATCTGAGAAGAACTGGATTTGAGATTCTTCCCCCAGTGGCCTGGGCCTACCTAGCAGGGGAGGGTCGTGGGCTGTAGCACCTCCCACAGCGCAGCCAGGCCTCCACTCCTTGAGCAGGGGGAGGGGGGTGAAGTTGAGCTGGGATTAGCAGGAGTCGGGAGGGAGGCTCCTAGACCTGCAGAGAAAGGGGTGCGGTAGGCAAAGGCACCATGCCTCTGCAGGATGAAACCCTCCGAGAGGTGTGGGCCTCTGACAGGTCTGGAAGGCTCCCATTTCGTGGTACCTGAACCCTGGGTGGCCTAGATGGAGGGGCTGGGTGGGATGGGGAGGGAAGGGGAAGGGAGACAGGCTGATCCCTTTGCTACCCTCAGTGGGCATGAAGAAGAAAGCCTGAGCCCGGAGGCCCCGCGGCGCCCCAAGCAGGTATGCCACCCCACTTGGAAAGGAAGCAGAAAGATGTCCCCACTGTGCGTAAACCCACGCAGGGTAGGGGGTCTAGGGGTGGGACAGGTCCCCCTCAGCAGGGTCTGGGGATTTGCGGGGAGAGAGGGCTGTTTGGGGGCTTGGGGTTTCCAGGAGAGGAATTGGGACTTTGGAGCATTGGATATGGCCACGATGCATGGAAGGGGTCATCCTTCCTCACTCCAAGAAGGGGGCTGCAGTTCCCCCCGGATAATCTGCAGTTATTTCTGGCGGCTCAAGGGATTAGAGGGGGATGGGCAGGCCTCAGCGCCCCCCTTTCCTTCCTCGCCCTCCTCTTGACCCCCGTTCCGCAGCGACCCGCCCAGGCACAGAGGCTAAGGAAGAAGAGGACGGAGGCCCCCGAATCCCCCCGCCCCACGGGATCCAAGCCCCGGAAGCCTGGAGGTGGGCGGGGTGCAGAGCCTTGGTGGACCCCCAGGGTGTGGGCTGCGGAAGGGAGGGGCCTGAGGGCTGGCGCGGATGTTGCCCAGCCCTGGAACAGGAGGAGGGGGGCGGGGAG
>NW_012115599.1:11880216-11889768 GCF_000951035.1 Colobus angolensis palliatus
GGGGGTGGGAGGCCGAATGGAAGCCTGGGAGAAGTGTTGAAAGTGGAAACAGCCCAGGGGAGACCCCTAAGGTGAGGAGCCTGAGGGGAAGCGCCCAGGCTTGGGGGTAGGGGGTAGAGGCTCTGAGGAGCCCTGGATGGGACCCCGTCTGAACCCCTCATCTCAGCTGGGCGGAAGGGGAGGCCGCGGGAGGAGCCTTCCCCAGACCCAGCCCAGGCCCGGGCACCGCAGACGGTCTACGCCAGGTTCCTCAGGGACCCCGAGGCCAAGAAGCGCGACCCCCGGGAAACCTTTCTGGTAGCTCGTGCCCCAGACGCGGAGGACGGTGAGAGAGGGCCCCAGGGACGCGGGTGAGGGGGCGGTGGAGCTAAGGAGAGAAGGGGCTGGCTGGATGGGAAGGACCCAGAGAGGTAGAAAACAATTGTAATCAAACAGCCCCCACTTTTCTGGCCTTGTCTTTGAGCCAGGTATTGTGCTAAGCACCAACTATGAGAGGGTGATTCCTTTGTTCCCCTCCACCACCATTTTACAGCTGGAGAAACTGAGTCATAGAGCCGTTAAGGGTTTTGTCTTAAATAGCAGTTAGGAGCCAGAAGTAGCTCAGATGGGTCTGACTCAAGGTCAGAAACAGACAAGGTCAGGAAGAAGCAGAGTGGATGCAGGGAGAAGGGGAAACAAGAGGCAAGGGGAGTGTGTAAGGAGAGGAGGGTATCAGGGAGAGAGAGGGAGGGCACTTCCCCAGG
The DNA here is from genome assembly GCF_000951035.1 of Colobus angolensis palliatus. Classification (NCBI taxonomy): domain Eukaryota; kingdom Metazoa; phylum Chordata; class Mammalia; order Primates; family Cercopithecidae; genus Colobus; species Colobus angolensis. The sequence goes on from NW_012115599.1 coordinate 11,880,960, forward strand.
ACAGGAGTCCTCCAACCCCAGCCACTCCCCTGACTTGCAGACCCTGAAGGCTGCCAGTCACCCTCATTCTTCTGGGAAGGTGCCACGTCTCGGGTTCTTGTTCCAGAAGGGCAGGCTCCCCTCCTGGTGCCCATGCACCACTTCCCAGCGTCTGGAGGGACTGGGCTCCCCAGATAAGGAGGGCCCCACTCAAACTCCCATTATGAAGAGTTTCTACCTACAGAGGAGGAGGAGGAAGAGGAGGATGAGGATGACGAGGAAGAGGAGGCAGAGGAAAAGAAAGAGAAAATCCTTCTGCCTCCCAAGAAGCCCCTGAAAGAGAAGAGCTCCGCAGACCTGAAGGAGAGGAGGGCCAAGGCCCAGGGCCCAAGGGGTGGGTGCTGAGGGTGCTGAGAGCTCACGGGGATGCAGAACAGCTCTGTGCTTGGGGGGCCTGGTGTCTCACTGAGACACAGTGATCGAGGCCTCAAAATGAATCCAGTACTGTGACCGGAGGGTTTTTCCTCTGATGGTTTCTCTCCCAGATGGTCCTTAAGGACACAGACCAATATATGCCCCTACCCCTGGCCCCACTGCCCCTGCCCCTTGAGCTCTGTGAGCCAGAGGAGGACAGAGGATTCTAGTTTTCTTTGTGATTTCTGTTTAGTTTTTGTTTTAACTCAATGGAAATTGTTATGATTTTTATAAAAGTATCAAAGTGATTACAGTAAAAAGAAATCAGTGAATCAATGCTGTGATGGTGTCCTGGTCTGGGCACCTTACCTGATAGGGACCAGCGGCCTGGCCTAGAGCTAGGACCTTGGGCCTCTGAGGCACATTCTGTAGCGTGACCAGAGAAGGTTTCCTGGAGGACACGGGACAAAAGGCAGGATTCAGAGGCTTGGTTAGAAGGCCTGGTGTTCATTCATTCGGGAACTGCTAGTTAAGCTCCTGGTGTTTGCCCAGAGCTTTTTTGGCCTCAGGGAAAGAAAAACCCGATGAGCAGAAGTCACAAAAATTAGCCGGGCGTGGTGGCGTGCACCTGTAGTTCCAGCTACTTGGGCAGCTGAGGCACAAGAATCACTTGAACCCGGGAGGTGGAGGTTGCAGTGAGCTGAGATCCCGCCACTGCATTCCAGCCTGGGCAACAGCGAGACTGTCTCAAAAAAGGAAAGAAACAAAAGAAAAAGACAGCAGGCTGTGGGCCTCTGTCAAGCTTTGAGCCTCCCTGGGGACTATAGGGAGGACAAGAGAGTTGGAAGGCAGCCTTCAGCCCCAGTAGACACCTTATTTGCCTGACCCCCATCTTCCATTTCCAGGAGACCTGGGAAGCCCTAAGCCCCCGCCGAAACCTCTGCGTGTTAGGAATAAGGAAGCCCCAGCAGGGGAGGGGACCAAGATGAGAAAGACCAAGAAGAAAGGTGAGCCCAGCCCAGGGAGGAACAGGGAACTCTAGCTGCACTGGGGGTTGTGACACTTTCACATCCACACATGCAGGGTCTGGGGAGGCCGACAAGGACCCCTCAGGGAGCCCAGCCAGTGCGAGGAAGAGCCCAGCAGCCATGTTTCTGGTTGGGGAAGGCAGTCCTGACAAGAAAGCCCTGAAGAAGAAAGGTGGATGGCAAGGGCTTCTGGTGTGGTGACATCTTGAGGTGGTCCTGGGGGCGGGGAGCTGGAGGGTCCTTACATCATACGGGACAGTGCTAGGTAAGGAGTTTTCAGGGTCTAGAGTCAGACAAGGTGCGGGGCATCTTGACCCCCACATTGATAGCTGTGCGGACTCAGGCAGGTGTCTTAGCCTTTCTGAGCTCTAATAATAACATGGAGTCGACTCTCTTGTGGTTGTGGGGAGCATCCAAGTGAGACATGGGTGTTGGAAGCACTTTGTTCACAACCTTGTTTCCCCCTCCATGCCCAGGCACTCCCAAAGGCGGGAGGAAGGAGGAAGAAGAGGAAGAGGAGGCAGCTACGGTGACAAAGAACAGCAATCAAAAGGGCAAAGCCAAAGGAAAAGGCAAAAAGGTTGGGGCCCAGAGGGGCAGGGGGCTGAGGTCCCTTCAGGGAACAGAGGCAAGGGCCTGGACTTGGGATCCTAGAGGGTGGGGGCTTGGAGCCACTTGAGGTTAGAACCTTGGCTCCCCCTCTTGTGACAGGATATAAGGACAAAGGAAACCAGGTTTGTGCAAACAGAGGAGGCGTTTGTGGGGTCACCAAGCTAGGACTTGCCATGCAAGGGCCTTATGTCATCTGGGCTCTCTGAGGCCTCCCCTCTGGAGCATAACCACCAGACAGCCAGAGATGCTCCCACGCCCCCCCATGTTTTTTGTGCCGGGGAGGAGGAGCACACAGGCAGAGAGGCAGATGGGGACTGACTGATAGTCAGCTGCACCCGTTGTTAAAATGTTTCCACCCTACTGCCCTGAGCTCCCCAGGCACTTTCACCCACCTTACCCAGGACCTCCCAACCTCCCACAACTAAACACTCCAGCAACAAAAGGGTTAACACTGCCCATCAGGGGCCTCCTGGTTTCTCCTCCAAGCTTACCAGTAGGCATCTCCATGGCGAACAAGTTGTTAAATATTTTGAATATTGCCCCTGCTCCCAAACAGGACTCAGACACCAACACATAAAAGCTGGAGTAAGCAAGAGAGGGAGGTCCAACTGAGAGAAAGTAACAAAAGTTTTCAAGGAACAGGTTTCCCCCAGTGGGGAGATCATCACAAGGACAGGGCCTGGATTTTAGCTTTGTAGGTTTATTAGTTTGTGCAGGAGTGGTCAGGTCTAGGGGGGACTGATTCACATTAACCAAGATTGCCAGATGCTGATGTACAAACTGAAGGGCCAGTTTACTGTCTCCCGGGGGGAATGTAACTGCAAAAGAGCCTTCAGTACAGTAGGCTCTTGAAATTCGCAGCTGCTGAAGTGTTTGAGTAAGTTCTGGCTTTCTCCACATCGTGTTCCAAACATAGTCTTTTGTTTCCCAAGTTTCTTCTGGAACAGCCTAGCCTAGAGAACAGGTGATCACTTGTCCCTGAGCTGAGGATTCACTGCTCCACATCAGCCTCCCTCAAACACACTGCAAACCTGTGCTCAACAAAAACCGCCATGACCAGGAGGGTGCCTCACGCCTGTAATCCCAGCACTTTGGGAGGAGGAGGCAGATGGGTCACTTGAAGTCAGGAGTTCGAGACCAGCCTGGCCAACATTGTGAAACCCCATCCCTACTAAAAATACAAAAATTATCAGGGCATGGTGGTGCGCACCTGTAGTCCCAGCTACTTGGGAGGATGAGGCAGGAGAATCGCTTGAACCCAGGAGGTAGAGGTTGCAGTGACCTGAGATTGCGCCACTGCATTCCAGCCTGGGTGACAAGAGCGAGGCTCCATCTCAAAAAAATGAAAAATAAATTAAAAAAAAAACGGCCAACCACAGCACATCAGGGATTCTTCGTGGCTCCCAAATAGGATTGAACCCTCAAATACACACACCCAGGCTGGCAGTCCATGCTTGCCCCTGTTGGGAAAGTTGGGCTTAGACTCTTGGCTCCCTTCCTGTGAGGGATAGAACATGAAGACAAAGGGCACCAAGTTTGTGAGAACAGAAGGGGCTGTTGTGGGGTCACCAGGCCACCCTAGGGTTTTATGTCACCAAATTGTACTTAGGAGTTTCTCAATGAGCAAAGTGGGCTTACATATTCCTTCATGTATTAACTATGCATTGCTGTGTAACGAATCACCCCAAACTGAGTATCTTAAAACAACATTTACTTTCTTATTCAGTTTCTGAGAGCCAGAAATCTAGGAGTGGCTTAGCAGAGTAGTTCCGGCTCAGGGTCTCTGAGGAAGTTGCAGTCAAAATGTCAGCTGGTGCTTCGGTCACTCTGAAGGCTTCACTGGAAATGAAGGATCCACTTCTAAAATAGTTCCCTGTGGTGGGTGTTAGCTGGAGATCTCAGTTCCTTCCCACAGGGACCTCTCCTGGAGGTTGCTTGAGTGTTCTTTTTTTATTATTTTAAAAATTTTATTTATTTTTTTGCTTCTTATGCTTCATAAGTGTTCTTATGCTTATCTATTTTTTGCTTCAGAGTGTTCTTATGACATGGCAGGCAACTTCTCCCAAAGTCCAAGAGACAGAGAGCCATGTAGAAGCCACAATATCTTTTATGACCTAACCTTGGAAGTGGCCCATGATCACTTCTGCCATATTCTACTGGTCACAGGGAGCAACCCTGGTATGCAGTGGGAGGAGACGACATAAAGGCACAAATACCAGGAGACAAGGATCATTGGGTGCCATCTTATGATAATGAATATCATCTTGACTCTAGTATTCATTAGTTAACAGTAAGAGTGGCAGCTAACACTTTCATAGTGCTTAGAACACAGCAGTCCATTCTGTTAGCCCCACTTCCCTGCCTGAGACAGTGTGCAAAGGAGGAAAGGTCTTTCTAAAGGCTCTGGACCTCATAGGAGACTGGACAGAACTCATGCCCCAGCCCCACCTCTTACTAGTTATGTGAACTTGGGCAAGTGACTTAACTTCTCTAAGCCTCAGCTTCTTCATCTACACAATGGGGATGACTACCGCGGTGGGGTGATAAGAGGATGAAATGAGTAAATATTTGGAAAGTACTTGGAACTATGGTACCCTGATAGAATTTATGCAAGCATTTGTTAAATACATAGGGAAGGCCTGTCCCAGGTATCCACCCCTACTATACCTACTTCTCAGATGAGAAAATTGAGTTACAGTGTGGTGAAACTTAACAGTTAAGACAGTTAGTGGTGAAACTAGGATTTGAACCTAGACAGTCTGGCTCCAAAGCGTGTGCTCCTAACCACAAGCTAAGCAGAATAAAAATAAATCACAGAGCTCCCCAGAGCCTCCTAACTTGGCCGTGCCGGGCTGCCAGGGAGCGTGAGGGGCAGTGGCGTCCCAGCCTCCAGGGATGCGGCCCCTGCTCCAGCCAGCCTCTCTGTTCTCTCCGCACACAGAAAGCGGTGAGTTGTCCTGCCGGGCTGCCCCTGTCTCAGCACTGGGACCTGCTGGGGGCGGGGGAGCTGGTGGTCTGGGGCTGATGGATCCTCTGCCCCCACCCAGAAGGAGGAGAGGGCCCCGTCTCCCCCCGTGGAGGTGGATGAACCCCGGGAGTTTGTGCTGCGGCCTGCCCCCCAGGGCCGCACGGTGCGCTGCCGGCTGACCCGCGACAAGAAGGGCATGGATCGAGGCATGTATCCCTCCTACTTCCTGCACCTGGACTCAGAGAAGAAGGTGGGTGGGGAGATGCAGCAGAGGAGGGAGGGTGGAGGGGTCGGGGATGGGGGCCAGGGGACAAACGGGCCTGCTTTCTCCCCGCCGCTCACCTCCATCCCTTCCCACCTTCTCTTCCCATCCTCTTACCTGTCTCCCCTTTTCCCCAGGTGTTCCTCTTGGCTGGCAGGAAACGAAAACGGAGCAAGACAGCCAATTACCTCATCTCCAGCGACCCTACCAATCTGTCCCGAGGCGGGGAGAATTTCATCGGGAAGCTGAGGTGGGGCTGGGTTTCCTGGGACCGAGGGGTCGGGGGGTGCTTGGGTCAGCAAGAAGGCCATAGCCAGTCATCTCTGTCCTGCTGTGCCTGGCAGGGCACCCACCACACTGGGCACCCTGGAAACATCCCCTAGCCTCGGGCCTCTCACTTTGATGTACATAGATCGTTTGGGGAGCTTATTAAAACGTTTCAATGTGTGGGGTGGGCCCGGGAGTCTACTTTTTTAATGAGCACCCAGGCGATGCCCACACTGCTGCCAGCACAGGGCTTCACTTGGAGCAGGGCATAAGTTCCACAAGGGCAGGCACTGTGCCTGTCTTGTTTAGGGCTCAGTTCCTAGCACTGAACACTTATTAGCTCAACAAGTATTTACTGATCAAATGAATGAACATATATTCAGCACTATCCTGTGCTGTCTTCCCATACATCTCATCTAATCTTCACCACGAATCTGAGCGCGGAAGGAAGGGGATGCCTGAGTCAGGCCTTACTTCTTAAATGTATATATTCAGGCTGGGTGCAGTGGCTCATGCCTGTATTCCCAGCATTTTGGGAGGACGAGGCAGGTGGATCACTTGAGGTCAGAAATCCGAGATCAGCCTGGGCAGCATGGTGAAACCCCGTCGCTACTAAAAATACAAAAATTAGCTGGGCATGGTGGCACGCACCTGGAGTCCCAGCTACCTGGGAGGTTGAGGTGGGAGAATCTCTTGAACCCAAGAGGTGGAGGTTGCAGTGAGCTGAAATCATGCCACTGCATTTCAGCCTGGGCAACAGACCAAGACTCTGTCTCAAAAATAAATGAATAAATAAATGTATGTATTTAACAAAACTTTTATAAGGCCTAATTATGTGTCAGGTGTAATTCTAAGTCACGTCCAAATGTTAACCCATTCAATCCTCTTATTGTCCAAATGAGGGAAATGCTGTTGCTCGGTCCATTTTGGGATGCTGGGGCTCAGAGAGTTTAAATACCTTGCCCAAGATCTCACAGCTAGTAATAGTAAGAGATGGAGTTGGGATTTTAACATTGCCTAGTCTCCTTGTAGATTCAGACTTTTTTATTTATTTATTTGTTTGTTTATTTATTTAATTTATTTATTTTGGCGTGCACTCTGTCACCCACGCTGGAGTGCAGTGATGTGATCATGGCCATGGCTCACTGCAGCCTCGACCTCCCGGGCCCAAGTGATCCTCCCACCTTAGCCTCCTGAGTAGCTGGGACTACAGGCACATGCCACGGTGCCTAGATAATTTGGCGGGTGGGGGGCGGGTATTTTTTGTAGAGACGGGGTTGCCTGCCATGTTGCCCAGGCTGGTTTCAAACTCCTGGACTCAAGCGATCCTCCCTCCTCTGACTTCCAAAGTGCTGAGATTACAAGCTTGAGCCACCATGCCCTGGGTTGGGCCAGCATTTAAAAAGACCTCTGCACAGGGGGAAGCCTGGGGCAGGGAACATGAATTGCTCGGTTCTAAGACACCCCCACCCTTGTAGGAAGCTCTCTAAACTGCTTGGCTGTGTGGAAGGGGCCTGGGGCAGGGATGTAGGTCCCCTCAGCCCTGCCCCAAGCTCTACCCTGCTTGCAGGTCCAACCTCCTGGGGAACCGCTTCACGGTCTTTGACAACGGGCAGAACCCACAGCGTGGGTACAGCACTAACGTGGCAAGCCTTCGGCAGGAGCTGGCAGCTGTGATCTATGTGAGGACTCCACCTGTCCCCCATGCCAGGCTGCTCCCCTTACAGGGGCTGACCTCACAGGCATCTGTTTCCCTCCCAGGAAACCAACGTGCTGGGCTTCCGTGGCCCCCGGCGCATGACCGTCATCATTCCTGGCATGAGTGCGGAGAACGAGAGGGTCCCCATCCGGCCCCGAAATGTGAGCCCCGCACCTCGGCCCCTGGCTCCTTATTTGAGAAACAGGGGAGTCGGGGCTCAGCTTAGGAAATAGCCAACTCCCTGGGCACGTTCATCACCCTCCAACACAAATTCATTCTGATCATCTATGGAATGGATTTGGGCTTTTTGTAATTGAATTCACTGAAAAACCACAATAGGCTTTTTGGTTGTTTTCGGAGTTTACACCAAATTCATATATTATATCCATTCATATGTTCATTGACCACACATATTGAGTGCTAAGTATTATCCTAGGCACCTGGAAGACATCGTGGACAAAACAAAGATCTGCCCCACCCCCCCGAAGCTGGCATTATATTGGGAGGAGAGTAACAGTAGACAATAATTGTGATAAATAGGTAAATTATGGAGCATACTGGAAGGTGGTAAGTGCTATGGGGAAAAACGTCAGACCAGGTGCAGTGGCTCACACCTGTAACCCCAGCACTTTGGGAGGCCAAGGTGGGCAGGTCACCTGAGGTCAGGAGTTTGAGACCAGCCTGGCCAACATGGCTAAACCCTATCTCTACTAAATATACAAAAATTAGCCGGGTGTAGTGGTGGGCACCTGTAATCTCACCTGTTTACTCAGGAGGCTGACACAGGGAGTATTGCTTGAACCCGGGAGGCACAGGTTGCAGTGAGCCAAGATCACGCCATTGCACTCCAGCCTGGGCGACAGAGCGAGACGCCGTCTCAAAAATTTAAAAAATGTTGCTGGGCACGGTGGCTCACGCTTGTGACCCCAGCATTTTGGGAGGCCAAGCCTGGCAGATCACAAGGTCAGGAGTTTGAGACCAGCCTGGCCAACATGGTAAAATCCCGTCTCTACTAAAAATACAAAAATTAACTGGGTGTGGTGACAGGCGCCTGTAATCCTAGCTACTCAAGAGGCTGAGGCAGGAGAATCGCTTGAACTCCAGAGGCGGAGGTTGCAGTGAGCCAAGATCACGCCACTGCACTCCAGCCTGGGCAACAGAGCTAGACTCCATCTCAAAATAAGTAAATAAATAAATAATAAAAAAATAAAAAATTTTAAAAGAAAAAAGTCAAACAGGGGAAGGGAGATGACAAGTGTGTAAGTCTCAGTATTAAATATAGTTGTGAGAGCAGACCTCAATAAGAAGGTGAGGGAGTGAGCCTACGGATATCTGGGGGAAGAGCACCTGGGCAAAGGGAAGAGCCAGTGCAAAGGTCCTGTGGCAGGAGGGAGCCTGGTGGGCTGGAGGAACCACCAGGTAACCAGTGTGGCTGGAGGGAGAGGAGGTCAGAAAAGTGAGGGTAAGGGGTAGACAGGGCCTGTAAAACTGGTTTTTGCTCGGAGAGAAATGGGAAGCCACAGCAGGGTTTTGAGCAAAAGGAGTGACATGACTTTTTTTTTTTTTTTTTTTTTGAGACA
>NW_012115599.1:11890197-11894088 GCF_000951035.1 Colobus angolensis palliatus
AGTAGCTGGGATTACAGGTGCCCACCACCACACCCAGCTAATTTTTGTATTTTCAGTAGAGATGGGGTTTCGCCGTGATGGCCAGGCTGGTCTTGAACTCCTGACCTCAAGTTACCCACCTGCCTCAGCCTCCCAAAGTGCTAGGATTACAGGCCTAAGCCACTGTGCCCGGCCTTTTTTTTTGAGAACGGGTCTCACTCTAGCCCAGGCTGGAGTACAGTGGTATGATCACTGCTCACTGCAGCCTTGACATCCTGGCTTCAAACAGTGCTGCTTCCTGCCTCAGCCTCTCATGTAGCTGAGACCCTAGGCACATGCCACCATATCTGGCTAGTTTTTTGTAGAACCAGGGTCTCACTTTGTTGCCCAGGCTGGTCTCAAACTCCTCAAGTGATCCTCTTGTCTCAAAGTGTTGGCATTATACGCGTGAGCCACCATGCTTGGCATGACTTGTATTTTAAAAGGCAAAGGTTGTTTTGCGTGTGTATGTATGAGGCATAGTTTAAGATGCAGAGATGTTCTGGAGAGATGTGTCAGTCCTGTGCTCTGCTCTTTAGCACTACAGGTCCAGTGAGTCCAGGATTTCAGAGGCTCTGGGTGACTCGCATGCCCCATCCTCACAGGAGACTGATGTCATTTTACTCATTTACAATGAAAGATAATACCCCTGTCAGCTGATCACACATCCTTCCCTGCTGGAAAGTCACAGCCCAGGCTGATCTGCAGGGCACCAGCCATGCGAGGCTCAGTCTTGAGGGTTCACTCAGCCTGTGGGCCCCACAGTTGCCCCTCCCATGCCTGGAATAAACACACAAATTCCCCAGAGGCAGCATCTCCCGCCCTTGTTTGGGCCCCGTAAGAAATGCCTAGTGCTGTTTTGGGTCTCTCTTCTGCCAATTACAGTGCAGTGGGAGGAATGGTAAGAGCAAGGTGTCATGGTCTCAGTTCACAGCTGAGACGTGTAAATCAGATGGGGGGTCAGGAAGGCTTCTAGGAGGAGGTGATCTTGAGTGGACTCACTCTAATCCATGAACGTGAGCAGGCGACAAGGAAACTCAGGAAAGAAAGATCTTAAGGGTACATCATACAGACCCTGCTTCTTCCTTTCAGAAACTCTCCTCCAAGTACACTTTCTCTTAACTGCAATTTACCTATCCATCTCCCCAGCTCAACTGTGTGCCCTTTGTAGGTCCGAGATTGGCTCATCCTGTCATTAGGTACCAGTGTGTGTCTGTCTCCTAAGACCGCTTGGGTACCAATGGCATGGAGCGCCTATGTGCTAGATACTCCTTGCCATTTTCCAGCCCTCCGCTTTGACATCCCAGAGACAAAGCCCCATTCTCATAGATGTGAACCCTGTCCACAAGGATGCCACAGATGCCAAACCTGTTCTCAGATATCCTAATGGATGAAGATGTCCAGGCCACACCCCTGCGCACACAGGCCCAGGCCCCTTCTCTGGTCAGTCCTGAGCCATCTCAGTCACCTCTAACTGTCCTCTCCCTCTCTACCCTGCCCGGGGCACCCCAGGCTAGTGACGGCCTGCTGGTGCGCTGGCAGAACAAGACACTGGAGAGCCTCATAGAACTGCACAACAAGCCACCTGTCTGGAACGATGACAGCGGCTCCTACACCCTCAACTTCCAAGGCCGGGTCACCCAGGCCTCAGTCAAGAACTTCCAGATTGTCCACGCTGATGATCGTGAGTACCTGAGGGCCCAGGTCTGACTCTTCTCCACCACCCCCAGGACGCCGACCCTTATTCAAGCTCCCCTCACCTCCTCACATACACACACACCAACCGTTATCCCGAGAGCTGAGACATCCCACAAGGTCACTCTCTCCTCCATAGGTACTGACACTGTGCTCTCAAGAGCCTCGATATTCTAAGCGGGTGTCTTGGGGCTCATGATTCCAGTTTCCCATTCCAGCATTGGCCAGAGCAGTAGGTTAGATACTGGGACATTCTGGATAAGATTGTGTTGAAGGGAGGGTTGAGCTCCTAGAGTCTGAAAACCACTGACAGCCCGACTCCTCTTTGGTCATAGAGGGTGGTGAGGCTCAGGGAGGGCAGCCCTTTGCCCAAAGTCTCTCAGCAACTTCTCCAGGAAGTTACACTGGCCCTCAAAATTTATTTCACAAAACTTACACGGTGCTTACTATATGCCAGGCACTGTTCTCGGGATTTTACAGATACTGAATCATTAAATCCCTTCAACATCCCTGTAAGGAGTGCCATTATTATCTCTATTTGGCAGGAAACTGAGGCACAAAGAGGTTAAGCAACTTGCCCATGGTCACATCACTAGTAGGAGGTAGAGCTGACAGTCAGGATTTCCAGCGGCCATGCTCTTAACCTCTTCAAGATGGTTGCCTTTTAGGGGCGGGGAATATTAAGCATTTTTGAGTGCCTACTCTGTATCTTCTCTCAAGTGAGAGGTCAAAGGAATACCTTGGAAGGGTCAGGGAAACAAGGTGTCCCTCTTACAAGCCTTGGTTGGAAAGGCTTCCTTCCCACTAGGGTGAGGAAGTTTGGGGATGGCAGGGTATCTCCCATAGGTCTCTGGGTTCACAGGGTTGGACCAACATTGAGTGAGCCCCAACTCCATCCTAGAGATGTGCCCCCAGTGCCACCTGTCCTGCGGCCGTGGGACTGCTCTCCAGATCATGTTTCTGGTCTGGTGGAGCCTGGTCCACCTGAGATTGGGGGTATTTTTAGCAACTTTCTGTCCCTATGGATGCTGTGGGAGGTGCTGTGGTTGGGCTGGGAACCTGGATCAGAGAGGGGAGAGGTGCCCAGTGAGGCTGAGGAAGGGGACCAGGGGCTAGTCAAAGGGTGGAGCTGGGGTCTAAGGTGGGACTTAGTGGCTGGGGATAGGAGGAAAGAATGTGGCCAGAAACAACAGAGAAGTTGGGAAGGAAGAATTCTGGGCTTGGATAAATTTGACAGGGTCCCATAGTTAATCAGGTGCGGGCTCGAGGCATGGCCTGTGGCAACAGCAGACAAGGCAGGGTCCCTGCCCCCAGGAGATTACAGTGTGACTGCAAAGCCATGTGGTGCTCGTGTGGAGTGAGATAGGAAGAAGGGATGGGTGTTGAGTAACTGAGATGGTGGCTGAGGGTTGGATCCCCAAGGCAAGGGAGAGACTGCCCCCAAGGTTGAAGGCACTGTCTGCCACGATGGGAGTCCAAGGAGGTCTCGGGCCGCCCCCACCCCGTCTTGTGTCCATAGCCGACTATATCGTGCTGCAGTTCGGCCGCGTGGCGGAGGACGCCTTCACCCTAGACTACCGGTACCCGCTGTGCGCCCTGCAGGCCTTCGCCATCGCCCTCTCCAGTTTCGACGGGAAGCTGGCCTGCGAATGACCCCAGCAGCCCCTCAGCGCCCCCAGAGCCCGTCAGCGTGGGGGGAAGGATTCAGTGGAGGCTTGCAGGGTCCCTCCAGCAAAGCCCCCGCGGAAAACTGCTCCTGTGTCGGGGCTGACCCCTCACTGCCTCTCGGTGACCTCCGTCCGCTCCCCAGCCTGGCACAGGCCGACGCAGGAGGAGCCCGGACGGCGGGTAGGACGGAGATGAAGAACATCTGGAGTTGGAGCCGCACATCTGGTCTCGGAGCTCGCCAGCGCCGCTGTACCCCCCTCCTCCCCGAGTCCCAGTCACTTCCTGTCCGGGAGCAGTAGTCAGTGTTGTTTTAACCTCCCCTCTCCCCGGGACCGCGCTAGGGCTCCGAGGAGCTGGGGCGTGCTAGGAGGAGGGGGTAGGTGATGGGGGACGAGGACCAGGCACCCACATCCCCAATAAAGCCGCGTCCTTGGCCAAGCGGAACGGTGGTTCCTCAGCGCGTGCGGAGAACGAGGCGGCAGGAGGCGTCCGAGGCGAGGGCTAGAAGCC
>NW_012115599.1:11895423-11913105 GCF_000951035.1 Colobus angolensis palliatus
GGCCTCAGCTCCACGCAGGCCTCGGGCCCGGCCTCCCCGCGCCCAGGCCGGTTTCTGCGTGCAGTGCCGCGGCTGCGCTGGCTTGTGGAGGGTGTCTAGGAGCAAAGCCGCGCGCCCCGGCCCTGTGTCCCCTGAGAGGCAGGGAGGGGCTCACGTTCCCTTAAGTTCTGCCGCCTGCGTCGGGGTGTCGATTCAGAGTTCCAGCCCTGAACGCTGTGAGCTTGGCTCGGAGGGGTCTGGATTTGGGGCCTTTTCTTCCCCACACTTTCTCAGGGCTCTTGTTTAGACTTGAGAAGGTTTGAGGGTGGCTGGTCCCCCGCTTCCTACCCCGATCCCCTCCATTGTCTGTCATGCCCTTTATTCCTGCCATGGGAGGGAGGGCTGGGGGCGCCGTTCTGGATCTGTTTTCTGGGCCCTGGGGCAGTGTCATTGAGACCCCGCTCTGTCAACTTTACTGGTGAGGGGCCTTGATCCAGGGCTGAGAGATTCTTTCAGTGCGAGGGGGAAGGAGGCCTTGGGGCGGGCTTCTCAAGGGCTGTCTTCTGTGGCTTCCCTCTTTCCAGGTAGGAGCAGAACCAGGTCAGGCCTGGACTTGTTGTCCGGAAGAACAGGGCATAGGGGTAGGGGCTGGACACAGCTCAGAGGGGCTGGTGCCCATGGTGGCTCTGTGTATCCAGTCTCTTGTGGCCTGGTTCTCTGTACACATGTTCCACAGCAGTGCTGGGGCCACCTGGGGCAAGGAGGGAAGGCTCTCCCCAAAAGTTGGAGATTTGGGGGAATTATGTCCCCTCCCTTCTAGACTCCTGTAGCCCCCCCCTCCCCCAAAGAGCCCTCTCCTAGGGGCACTACCTAAAGGATGTGGTTCTGTGGTCTTCTGGGTCCCTGCTCACCCAGTGGGCAGGGAGTACACACATCTTCCAGGACAAGGCTGTCCAGTAAGGGTGACTTCAGGGACCCTGGATGCCCCCTCCTCAGGGAGAGGGTAGGAGCCAGTATGAGTCCCAAGCTCTTGGGCCTTTCCCCACTCCCCTAGGGAGGGAACCGTCATTAATGCTAATGAGTGCATCTGGGCTGGGGAATGGCTTATTAGAATGGTCAGTGCTTGCCAGGACAGAGCGGCGCATTAAGTATACAGGAGCATCACATGGGTCCTGAGCCCTGCTCCCATCTTCACCCTAAGGTTTGTAGACCCTGGCACTTTCTACCGACTGAAGGAATATCAAAACCACATCTCAACAGCGGTGGTCAAGAAATAGGGATCTGGTCCCCTCTGGACCTTTAACCAATTGTGCCATCTTGGCCAGCCCCTCTGGGCCTCTGTTTCCCTGCTTGGAATGAATGACTTCTCAGGTCCCTTTTCTCTGAGCTCCTCCCGGAGTCTGTCTCCCAGTTTGCCTCCCTTCTCCCATGATGGAACCTGAACCTGGTGGGGTCTGGAGAGGTGGGTGGGTGATCCAGTGGCCCAAGGAAGAAGGCAGGGACAAACCAAGGAGTGACTGAGGAGTAGCTCAGCCAGGTGAACAGGGCTGAAAAGGTGGCAGGAAGCAGGTGTCAAGGAACAGGGAGGCTTAGTGGATTGGGGGATGTTGCCTCTGAGCTGGTCGAGCGTTCTGGTAGCGCTGGATGGCACAAAGGGTCTTCAGAGGCCATTTGGGGGGCCCTACCCTCTGCCCCACTCCCAAACACCTCTGGGGGCCCCAGGGCTCAGTGTGGAAATCGCTGGTCCTGCCCTCCTCCTCCTCCTCACTCATGATGGGGAGAGGAGCCTAGGGGTCTAAATGCTGCAGCTTTCTGTGAAGGAGCTAGGAGGTCACAGCCTCTTCTTCCCACATGGGGGCTGCAGAAGCTGTGGGATTCCGGGGATGACCCTGAGGACCTGCCACTGGATAGAGCTGGGGAGGTCAGCAGATCACACTCAGTACTGTCCCGGTGGCCTTGCCCTGTCTTCCCTCCCCTCCCCTCCCGGTGTTGTGCCCTAGGCTGTCTGCAGAAGGGGCCGCTTCCCTCCAGGGAGAACTCTGCCCTGCGGGAGGGAGGGCTCTGCTGTCTTCCCCGTCCCACAGGAGGTTGAGGTTAGGGCCAGAGAGGTTCATCCCCCTGTACATCCTAAAGCCTCAGCCCTTGGGGTTTCCTAGAGTGCCGATTGTTTCCTGTGCTCCCTGCCAGGCCTGAAAGGGCAGGAAGTGTTAGAGGGAAATGAGACTGCAACTGTGTGTGGCGCTGGATGTGTGTGAGGGAAGCCGTGAGTGGGACATTTCTGTGTGGGTGAGACTTGCCTTCTGTGGGGCTGGATGTGTGTGGAAGAGAACCCTGCTCAGAGCGGCTTGTGTGGGGCTGGGTGTATGCAGGAGAGAAACTGTGGCTTTGTGACATTCATGTGTGTGACAGATATACACATCCATAAGAGAAACTGGTGACTCTTCATGTGTCCCGGCGTTGCCGCCACCTGTGTACCTGAGAACCTGCATGGGGGATGTTCTGTGTGTGCCCTGGATGTGCCGCTGAAGGAAGCCGGCTGCCTAACCATCTGTGTGCCTGGAGATTACACTGGGTGTGACTCTGATGCTCAAGTGACCTGCGTGTGAGGGACACCACGCTTGCATGATGCTGTGTGTATGTGAGCGCGCGGGCGTGTGTGCGTGAGAAGCCGGATGAGTGGCGATCTGTGTGATGTGTTATGCTGTGGTGTGACCACTTGTGACCTGTATGTTGTGATGCAGCATGTGAGATGGCTTCAGGTTTGTCTGTGTGTGACTTACGTGTGACACTACATGCGAGTAAAACAATACGACCAACTCCATGTCAGTATGATGTGTGTACCAGCAAGGTGGACCCCATCCGACATGTGCCAAGCATGAATATGATATGTGGTGTGTGGGTGACACTGAGCACCAGAAAGCGACGCTGTGTGTGAGAGAAACTGTGGGGTGTGACTGATCCTGGCACTGTGGGTGGATGGTCACTATCTGAACATGTTTGGGACTCTCGGGTAGCGTGGGTGACACCCCCAGGGCTTTGCCAGGCAGGGCGTGTAGGAGGCTCTGTGGGATGCATTTGGGGGCCTGTGGTCCCTGACACGTGTGGCATCTATGTGGAAGACCATGAGAAAGACACTGATAAAAACAGAAAGAAGAAATATAATTAATGCCACTCAATCGTACACTTAGAAATGGCAAAAATGGTAAACTTGATGTTATGTGTATTTTATCACAGTAAAGATTTTTTTAAAAACCCAGCAGGAGAGAGATGCGGGTAACAGTGAATGTGCAGGACAGTGGCTGTGGCGCAACTGTGTATGCGCGCGAGAGGAAGGGCGCCGAGGAAGCCTGTTTGTTTCTCGATGACACCATGACTCTCATGGGGGCACTGACTGAGTGGCTGGTGGGAGCCCAGTGGGCGACCCGGAGTACCAGGAGTCTGGCATGGTAACTGAGAACTGAGAAACCCAGTGACCGCCCACAGCCTGTCTCCCACTGGATACCTGAGATTCCCACCCTGGGACCAGGACAAGATGAGGAGACAAGTCAGTCCCAGGGAGGGGGTGAAGGGAGGTCTGGCAACTGGGCCCTTCTCTCTGCAGGGGACTTGAGGGCTGAGTCTCCACCCTCCTACCCCCTATACTGCTTCAAGGAGAGGGGGCGTGACAACGGATGAGCTTTGCAGAAGGAGGCCTGGGGCCTGGGGGAACTATCCCAACCCCCTCTGCTCCCTGAGAAAGCCCCTTTCCCAAGTAGTGTGGGGAGGAGGGGCCGAGAGAGTCTCCATTCCCAAATTGGAAGCACATTAATAAGCAGGGGGGGGAGAGTGGAGGGGCCCCCACCTCCCTCCTAGTGGGCTCTGCAAATTGCTTCCTCCTGTAAAAATTGAGACCCTGTTCCAGGGAGGAGGGAATCCCTCCCTAGCCTGGCAGGGTGTGGCTGCTTGGCAGGGTCCCTCGGGGTCCTTGGGCTGGAGCTGGGGGAGGCAGATACATCCCTACTTGCTCTGCTGCCCCAGAGCATGGCTACTTCTAGGGTGGGAGCTTCTGGCAGCTGGAGAACAGCTGGCCCGCTGTCGGGCGGATAGGGGAGGAGGGAGGAAAAGGCAGAGGGGGTGGGAGGCTCCCTTAGCCCTCCTCAGCTGCCCTCCCCATCCTCGACCCCCTGGCTGGTCAGCCCAGCTCAGGTTTGAGGGCAGAGATTTGGGAGGAAACTGCTGATTTCACTGATTTTCCCACATTTTGAGTGATGTTCTCACTCCAAGTGAGAAGGCTTTGGGGGCTGGGGTCCCTGCAGGGGTGGACTGCTGGCTGCTAGACCCAGGAAGGTCATAGCTCAGCTCATCCTCCCAGCAGGGCTGTGCAGGGGGAGGGGTAAGACAGGAGGTGCCCACCCACCCAGACTGGTTTTTTCTGTGCCTCCTACTGAGGCAGTGGCTCCGGGGCCCCTAAAGGGAGCTACAGGGCTGGGTGGTCTGGAAGCTGCAGGGCCTGTGGGGGTGGGGGGCCAGGACCTCTGCAGCGGCCCCAGCTCTGGCCTGATCCCTGGAGCTGTCCAGCCAGTTCTTCCGGCAGGTCTTGCCCCAGGGTGGGGGTGGGCAGCAAGGTGCCCCTTATCTTCCCCAGGGCCCCAAAGCCTGCTCACCCAGCCTCCTAGCCCCCATCCCTGCCTCCACCCAGAGGCCTTCTGAGCCTGGAAGGCTGAGGGCCCTGGGAGAGGGGAAGCGGGTGTGGCTGGTCAGGATGAGGGTGAAGGCAGACTGAGTCCCCTGGGGGTCTGCAGCCTGCTGGCGGGTTTGCAGGACAGGTACAACAGGACTCCTCTGCAGGGGCAGATGGGAGGGGTTCTAAGAGGAGGTGGAGGGTGGGAGCCCCTGAGATGGGAGTGAGGATGTCCTGGACTGTGGCTGGCCCCCAGCCCCCGGCAGTGGCCTCCCTTGTCACTCCCTCCCTCTGTTCGGCCTTGGCCTCTGGGTCTCTGTCCTTGTCCCTGCCTTTCTCTTTCTCCCTGTCCCCTCCTGGCCTGCCCCTCCCTCGATGCCTGTCATATCTGAGTTTCTGGTCTACCCCTCTCTGCTCTGTGTCTCTCTGGGTCTTTGTTGGTTGCCTTGTCTGTGCCCCCTCTTTCTTCTCCCCTCTCCTGCCCTCCTTCACCCCTTCTCCCTTCTCCCTTCACCCCCCACCGGCTCTGTCAGTCTGTGGGTCTGACGGTCTAGCACTCCCCAGCCCTGCCTCCACGTCTCTCCTGGGGTCTCTCCCTTCACTCTGCGGGGCTCTGGTCTGTCCCCCGCTGGGCTGGGCTTTCTGTCTCTCACTCACTGGAACTCTCCTGTCTCCGGTCTGTTTTCTCTCTGGGTTTACCTCAGCTTCTCTTTGCCCCAGACTCTCCCCTAGCCTGTCTCCCCTGCCCCTCCTGTCTGTCTCAGGCCCCACCCTGGCCTTGGTCTCCCTCCCCTTGACCCTCAGTTGAGTCTCCTCCCTCTCCTACCCCTCTTCATGGCACAGCGAGGCAGAGCTTCTAGACACCTGACACCTGGGCATCGTCAGCCAGCAGCCCAGGGTCTGCCCTCTCGCCCACAGTCAGCCTTCTCTAGATGTCCCACCCATCCACCAAGCCAGAGTCCCACATTTGCCCCAGCCCAGCCCGCACCTGTCCAGGGAGCCATAGCCTTCTCTCTCAGCCCGGCCTGGGTCCCAGCAGTTAGAGGGTCTAGGGAGAAGAAGGCG
Source organism: Colobus angolensis palliatus (assembly GCF_000951035.1). Classification (NCBI taxonomy): domain Eukaryota; kingdom Metazoa; phylum Chordata; class Mammalia; order Primates; family Cercopithecidae; genus Colobus; species Colobus angolensis. Next base: position 11,901,128 of record NW_012115599.1, read on the forward strand.
GGCACATGCCGGTCTCTAGGAGAACAGAGCAGCCAGTGCTCACGCCTCCTGCAGACTCCCTTCCACTGAGACCCCGGTCCAGCCCCCAGCCCGGGGCAGCTGCCTGCCCGCGACTGCCCATGTGTGTGCCTCAGCTTGGGGGTACACATTCTCGCGTGGTTGTCCACCCGAGCACTCACACAGCCCCTCTGCACAGTGTGCTCCTGTGCATGGATGTGTGTGGGGAGTGCCACTTGCCCCTGTGTTGGTGCCTCTGCCCCTAGGAGCGTTCCTAGAAAGTGAGTCTCGCATGCATCTAGGAGCCAGCGGAAGGGAGGGACGGTGGTCCTATTCTCTCCTTGACACGTCCTTTGGGCCGTCCCCCGTCCCCTCCCCCTCACCAGCTGCCAGCGGTCCCAGCCAGGGGCCGCCTGCCCCGCCCCCCCCAGTCTGTCCCAGCTCCCAAGCCTGCTGCTGTGTTCGCCATATTTGGCCACAGTGCTCCCGCGGGGGGCGGGGCGGGGCTGACATCACCCTCAGAAGGGGGGCCACAGCCTGCTTGAGGGGAGGCGGGCAGGGACTTGGGGGAGGCAGGAAAGTTCCTTTAAAAGTCTGGGGCTGCCTGGGCCACTGCTGCTCGATGGAGGCTTCGGGAAGGGGTTAAGAGGGGTCTTAGCTCATTGTAGCCCCTCTTCTCTCTCCCCTTCGACAGCTCTGTGGCAGTATCAGACTGCTACCTGTGGACAGGGCCTGCATCCCAGCTATATCAACAGGGGAGTCGCTAGGTGTGCCCACTCAGCTAGCGTACCCCTGTCCCCTCACTTTTGTTTTTCTTTTTGTTTTTTTAAATTCAAATTTAATTTTTAAAAATACAGACAAGGTTTTCACTGTGTTGCCCAGGCTGGTCTTGAACTCCTGGCCTCAAGTGATCTTCCCAGAGTTCTGGGATTATAGTCATGAGCCACCACCCCCTACATTTCCTTATTTATTTATTTATTTATTTATTTATATTTATTTATTTTGTTTACCCCTCACATTTCTATTCTAAGAGTTCCCCCTCTGATTGAGGAGTGGGGGCTGGGGCTCTCAATCCAGTTTCCTGGGGTGAGGGACAGTCTGGGAATAAGGGCATCTGTCCTCTCTGACAGGTCAGGGGCACAGCTCCTTCTGGCTGCCCACTGGCCATGGGAGAGAGATTCCTGGTGGCTCTGGAGGCATCACAGAAAGGGCAGTACAGCAGGGCAGGGGTCCTTGAAGTTGCTGCAGCTGCTTGGGCTGAGGGGGACCTCCTGGGCAGACTTTGGGCCATTGCTGTGGCAGGTGAACCTCCTTTCTCTCTCCAGGTGGTGGGGTCTCTCAGCACCCTCCCTATAACCTTCCCGGTTATAAAACCGAAGCCAGCTTACCTGGGGTCAGAACCCAGCCCTAGTACTTACTTGTTGTGTGCCCTAAGGCAAGTTGCTTAACTTCTCTGTTTCTTGGATTCTTCATCTATAAACTAGGAATAATAATAGTATCTGTCCCATAGGGTTATTGTGAAGATTAAATGAGTCAATGTGTGTGAAATCCCAGAACAGTACCTGGCATACGACAGGTACTGTTATTAGTAGTAATATTAAGTCTAAACTCAATAGTTTAGAATAATTACAATAACTAGTTGAATAGCTGAATAACTAACTAAATAATAGTTTAGAATAACCGAGGGCCAGGCACAGTGGCTCACACCTGTAATCCCAGCACTTTGGGAGGCCGAGGCTGGTGGATCATGAGGTCAGGAGTTTGAGAGCAGCCTGGCCAACATGGTGAAACCCCGTCTTTACTGAAAATACAAAAAATTGGCCAGGCTTGGTGGCTCACACCTGTAATCCCAGCACTTTGGGAGGCCGAGGTGGGCAGATCACGAGGTCAGGAGATCGAGACTGTCCTGGCTAACACGGTGAAACCCCGTCTCTACTAAAAATACAAAAAGTTAGCCGGGTGTGGTGGCAGGCGCCTGTAAGTCCCAGCTACTGGGGAGGCTGAGGCAGGAGAATGGTGTGAACCCAGGAGGCAGAGCTTGCAGTGAGCCGAGATGGCGCCACTGCACTCCAGTCTGGGAGACAGCGAGACTCCATCTCGAAACAAAAAAAAAATTCGCCGGGCATGGTGGCACGCGCCTATAATCCCAGCTACAGGTACGTGGCACCATGCTGAGCGGGGAGGCTGAGGCAGGAGAATCGCTTGAACCCAGGAGGTGGAGGTTGTGGTGAGCAGAGATCGTGCCATTGCACTCCAGCCTGGGTGACAGAGCAAGACTCCATCTAAAACATAAAAAATAAAACATTTTAAAAAGAAAAAAAGAATAACCGAATAACTAGCGGACATTCAGGCCCCTCAGGCCCTGCCCACCTCGTTCTACTAGTGACCCCCTCAAGCCTCCCCAAGCAAACAAGTGGCTCTGCAGAGAGAGTCCACCCCCACTCAAGCAGCAGGACCTGGAATTCATCTTCCTCTCTCTGGCTTCTGATGGGGTCCCCCACCTCTCCACCCCTCCCTTTTTCCTGCTGCCCAGAGCTAAGTCCCAGGATCCAGCCATCATGGGCTCTTAGGTTTCCAGGACCCTGAATACATTGGACATGTGGGTTCTGGGGCTGAAGGGGATTTGGGTTGAGTCTTGGGGTTGTGAGTGATGGGGGGCCTGGTGGGGTGTGGTCCTAATTAATAACTCAGCCTGGTAGGTTCAGGGCGCTCACAGTTTACAGAGCCCTGGCCCACATGGAGGATGGGCCAGGGCGGGGGTGGGCATGTGGGTGGTTTACGGGTGTGAATGGTTTACAGGCTGCTGTGGGGCCTGGAGGTGCGGGAACAGGAAGTGGGATAAAGGAGCGGGTGAGGTTGAGCCAGGCTGTTGGCCAAGCACCTTCTCAGCTGCTCCCTCTCCAGTTCCCTTTTTGTAATTCCTGGGGCAGTTCCTGCCCCACGTTAGGCCCGTTGGCAGAGTTCTGTTTGGTTATTGATTTGGGGAAGTTAAAACTATTCCCTTCCTGGGTCAGGGACCCTCCTTGTCCCCTGAGGGGTCCTTAGCTGGGTTGCATTGATGCTGGGGCAAGAGTGAGGGGTAGAGTTCCCTGATTGGGGATCTGGACATTGGGGAGGAGGAGCTGACAGGGAGAGCTGAGGAAGCACAGCCCTGCCCCTCTGCTCCTCCTCTCTGTGCTCCTTAGCATGCCTTTGGCAGCTGCATGACCTTGTGAGCCTCAGTTTTCCTCTCTGGATAATGGGCGTTATTCCCTACCCTCCCTGCTTTAGTGTTTTTTGTTTTTGTTTTTGTTTTTTGAGACAGGGTCTGCTCTGTCACCCAGGCTGGAGTGCAGTGGTGCCGTCTCCACTCACTGCAAGCTCTGCCTCTGGAGTTCAAGTGATCTTCATGCCTCAGTCTCCTGAGTAGCTGGGATTGCAGGAGTGCGCTGCCATGCCCTGCTAATTTTTTTTTTTTTTTTTTTTTAAAGATGGAATCTTGCTCTGTTGCCTAGGCTGGAGTGCAGTGGCGTGATCTCGGCTCACTGCAACCTCTGCCTCCTGGGTTCAAGCGATTCTCCTGCCTCAGCCTCCTGAGTAGCTGAGATTACAGGCACATGCCAGCACACTCAGCTAAGTTTTGTATTTTTAGTAGAGATGGGGTTTCACCATGTTGGTCAGTCTGGTCTCGAACACCTGACCTCATGATCCAATCTCCTCGGCCTCCCAAAGTGATGGGATTACAGGCATGTGCCACCGTGTCCAGCCCTGATACATTTTTAGTAGAGACGGGGTTTCACCATGTTGGTCAGGTTGTTCTTGAGCTCCTGACCTTAAAGGATCCGCCTGCCTTGGCTCCCAAAGTGCTGGGATTACAGGCATGAGACACCATGCCGGCCTAGTTTTGTGAGGTTTGAATGAATGTGAAAATGCCTTTTTCCTACAAAAGTGCTGTGTTGGTGTGAGGCATTGTTGTTACTGATTACGTATTTCTTGAGTGTCATGAGCCGGGCATATGGCTAGTACTTTGTCATGAGCTCATTTAAGTTTTAACCCTCACAACCTCAAGGAGACCCTTTTCTCATTTTACAGGACTGAGGCCTAGAGAGGTGAAGTAGTGCGTGCATCCCAGGTCACACAGCTGTGAACAAGCTGTGGTTGGTTGTTACCTCCATTCCACCCGGAGCACCTGTTCCTAGGGTGGGCTTTGGGCTGGGGGCGGAGCTCCAGACCCAGCGGCTGTGGGATAGGAGATTGCTGTGGTCGAGGAGGACCCTGGCCCCAGCTCCTCTCTCTCTGTCCCCCAGGCTCGGCCGCCCAGCGGGCTCAGGCCCAGAGCCCAGAGCAACCAGCACAATAGCGTCCAACAGCTGGAACGCCAGCAGCAGCCCCGGGGAAGCCCGGGAGGATGGGCCCGAGGGCCTGGACAAGGGGCTGGACAACGATGCGGAGGGCGTGTGGAGTCCGGACATCGAGCAGAGCTTCCAGGAGGCCCTGGCCATCTACCCGCCCTGCGGCCGGCGCAAGATCATCCTGTCCGACGAGGGCAAGATGTACGGTGCGTGCAGCGGGGGCTTGGGCGGGACTGCGGCCCTTCCCCCTGCTCTCTGCCCTCTCACCCAACCGGTTTGGTGACGTCGGAGGCTGCCAGCCGCTGGCTGGGCGAGTCTGGGCGCGCAAGCCTGTGTGTCTGGATCCTCCTCCGCGCTCCTCCTCATAAACAAGCCGGGCTCGCCCCCCATCCAAGGCACAGCCCACACCTTGGCAGCCCCGCCTGCTCCTCCTCTCCTCCCCGCTACCGGCCTGGAGGTTTCGAGGTGACTCAGTGGGCCCAAGAAAGTGGGTCAGCCCAGTCTGCGCCAGTCGGGACCCGGAAGGGGGTCCCTTCCAGGAGGAAGATGTGGAAAGGAGGCCCGGTGACAGTCGCAACACAGTTCGCTCCAGTGCGGGCTGTGGGAGGTCGCACCGGGACAAAGGCCTGCCTTGGGGCCGCGAGGACGCGTGCCCTCCTCAGTCCCCTTCCCCACTCCTTGTGTTTGCTGGCCCTTCTCTATGCCATCTTGCCCACTTCCAGAAGGGAGTGTCCCCTCTTGTCCAGCCCTGAGAGGGCTCTCCCAGAGCTGCATTTTTGGGATAACTCGACCCTTCTGGGCCTGGTTCCTGGCCAGCTCCCCTATTCCTCCCAGCAGCCCATGGCTGAGCGAGGCAGGCTCAGCCCTTCCCAGGGCGCGCCTGTGGGACGGGATCAGGGCTGCTCTGTGTCCCTTGGCCACGCCCACCCCAGCCCCAGAGCCCCACCTTGGGGGCAGGCAGATGGTCCAGGGTGCCTTCCAAAGGGTGGGTGCTGTCTGCCCCCACTGCTGCCTCCCAGGCTGGGGGAGCCCCACAGGGTATTTTTAGACAGGGTGGAGAGAGTGGGGTGGAGAGGGGCTGGCGGGAAGGGAGGAGCAATGGGGCTGGTTCAGTCATTGGAATGGAATTTGGAGAATTTGGCCGTTCTGGGGAGGCCATGGGGCTGGGGGGCAGATAGCCTGGATTTGGGGGTAGAGGTGTACACCTTGACCATGCGGATGTGGGCTCAGCCGTGTGGCCCAGGCATCCCCCTTTCAGGCCCAAGTCCCTGGACACTGGCAGCTTCTGGGCCCTCAGAGGGTCTGTGGTGCAGAACAGAGCCTGCACCCCAAGGCTCACAAGGCTCTCACAGGGTGGAGAGACACTGGGAACTGGTGACATGGGCGTAAAAGGCACAAGGACTTGGCGACATGCTCAGTGACACATCTTGACAAGGCCGCCAGTGTAGGAGGCACATTGGAGGCGCGCAGTGCTGCCTTCCTGTCCTTCCTGGTCTTTCATCACAGAAGGGAAGGGACTTGTCCAGGGTAAAGACAGAGTAAGGGCAAGACATCCACCTGGGGCAGGCTCATTCACACGCCTCCGCAATCCATGCACTAAGAGCGTTGGAGCTGGTGACACAGGCAGGAAGCACTGCTGGGGGCTGGGAGGATGGGCGTGCCTGGCCAGGACTAGCCCTACCCTGCTACTGTCCTGCTGACCTGTACCACAGCCACCCGGTCGGTCTGTCTGCAAGGAAGCCTGTCAGGATGCCTCAGCCCTCCTTCCTCCTACCCTACAGCTCCTAATGCACCCCTCCCCTGAAGAGCAGCCCCTCTAGGTCCTGGAGGCAGTAGAATGCAGCTGAGACTCCCCAGCCACTTTTGCACGCCCTGCATGTGCAGCTTGGAGTGAAGAGCGTGGGGAACAGAAGAGCAGTGTTTTGGGGAGGGACCTGGAGTGGCTTCCCAGTGGGGTGGGGGTCTCCAGCCTCTGGCTCCACCCTTTGCCCACTCCTCATTTTGTCTCTCACCCCAATCTAGGCCGAAATGAGTTGATTGCACGCTATATTAAACTGAGGACGGGGAAGACTCGGACAAGAAAACAGGTAGAGAGACGGTTTATGCTGGGTCCGCCACCCACACACTCTGTCTCAGCTGCCCTGGTCAACCCCTTGCCTCTACCCTGCCCACCTCCTCGAGGCTGCCCCCGACCTGGCCTGCCACCCTCCTTGCCTCATCATGCTCCCCTTACGCCCTCGATTTTACCCCCTCCCACTCCCGAGCAGCTCCATTCACCCTTCCATCTTCTCTTAGAGAGATGGCCCCACTGTCCTCTCTGACCACCCACTACCCTGCCCAGGGCCTTTGGTTCAGGGACCACAGATAAGCCCACGGGGCTGCTGTGGCTGCTATATGGTCTCTGCCCTGAGTCACAAGCCAGGGAGCCAGACGGTCAGATGGACGGGTACAGAGCAGGGTGGCGGGGCTGAGAGGGGGTGGGTGCAGGGCACTCTGGGACAAGCAGCCAACCCAGACAAAGCTAGGGGAGTGGGGAGAGAGAGCTGGGAAGGCTCCCTGGAGGAGGTGACACTAGGGATGTATTTTTAAGAAGGAATGGGAGTTAGCCAGGCAGAGAAAAGGGAGAGGACCCTTCCTTCCAGGCTGAGGAAGTTGGATATACAACTAATCATCATGGTAAACCCATACAGAGCTTCCTTTAAGTTAATTCATTTAATCCTCTCAGCAACCTTATTAGATAGGTACAGTAATTACCTCTTTTTTACGATGAGGAAACTGATGCATAGGGAAGTTAAGTAATTTCCTCAAGCCCCCCAGGCAGCGAAGAGCCATGCCTGTGGGCAGCATGATGTGGCAGAGGGAGGGTGGGGACTGCTGGGGTGGGGGACACTCAGCAGGAGACATGGAGGACAGGTTCCCCAAGGGCAGCGGTGGGCCACAGAAGGGTATGGAGCAGGGAGTGGCAGGTGGCAGCTGTTGAGGAAGGCCCTCAAGCAGCCGGGACAATGGATTAGAGAGGGCTGGGTGGAGACAGGGAGACTGGCTATTGGGAGCATAAGCAAAGGCCTAGAGATCAACAGTGCCAGGGCCTGGGACAAGGGTAGTGGTGGTGGGAACGGAGAAAAATGATGATGTAAGAGACAATTAGTGGCTTCTGGTCCAGGGAAGGTGGCAGTGTGGTGACAGAAATCTGAAGGGGAGTGGATGGGAGTGATGGCCCCACTGCCTGGGAGAGAGGCCAGGCTGGAGGCAGGACCTGGAGAAATGGAGGCCGGACCTGGAGGAATGGAGGCCAGTGCTTCCCTCACGCTCCCAGCCTCCTGTCCCGGTGGGATTTGGACCCACAGATCCCCATGGTGCTATGACAAGTCTGGCCTGTTCCACCTCCTTCTCAAAGGAAGGTTCTGAGCCTCCCCACCCAGTGTAGGTGCAGCAAAGATCCCTCATTCATTCAAGCATCTATGAACCACCCTCCCTAAGTCTAGCTCATGCAGCACCAAATTTATTCACTTAGCTAATGATTGACCTACTGCTATGTTCTAGGCACCAGGGATACCACATGGAGGCGTGCACACAGGGCCCTGTTCCCTGGAGCCCTTGGGTACAAATACTAGTTCTACCTGGGAGTGGGCAGTAGTTGGCCTCCCACCCTTGCGTCCTCAGCCTTTGAGTTAGTTAACATGTGAAGACTCTTAGAACAGCATAAGCGCTGCAGAAGAATTTGCTGCTGCTATTATTATTACTCCAGTCATTATTATAAACAGAAAGCTGTTCTGAGCTCAGAAGCAAACTCTCAGCAGGTCCTCCTCTACCCAGAAGAGGTATTCATAGGAACCTGTTAGTCAGAGTGGGAAGGGGTCAAGGGTCATTAAACTAGGTCACTGGTTTGTTTTTTTTTTTAAGTTTTTAAAATTACTGTAGAGATGGGGGTCTCGCTATGTTGGCCATGTTATTCTTGAACTCTTGGCCTCAAGCAGTCCTCCCACCTCAGCCTCCCAAAGTGCTAGGATTACAGGCATGAGCCATTGCATCCAGCCACACTGGGTCACTGTGAACTGAGGCCAGGGTGGACTGCAGAAGTGGGCACATCCCAGCCCCTGAATTCAGGGTCCACCATCACACCTGCTCCTGCCCAGCATCCTGAGAGGGCTGCCCAGAAAAGAGCTTTTACAAACCAGCTATTGACAAGCTTGGAATTTTAGAAACCACTGCCTTCATCGTAAGAGCATAAGGTACAAGGATGAAACTCCCCATATCTTTACTCTTTCTTAGAACTCTGGGCTTTTAGATCCCAGTGAAAGGGGACCATCCTCTGGTTGTGAGAACAAGGCATGTCTTTATGTGTTAAAAAGAGTAACCACTGACAAGGTTTTTTTTGGTCCTTTTAAAATTTACTTTTGACCTGTAATCTCAGGACTTTGGGAGGCCGAGGCGGGTGGATCACTTAGGTTAGGAGTTTGAGACCAGACTGGCCAACTTGGTGGAACCCCGTCTCTACTAAAAAATACAAAAATTAGCCAGGCGTGGTGGTGCACACCTGTAATCCCAGCTACTCGGGAGGCTGAGGCAGGAGAATCACTTGAACCCAGGAAGCAGAGATTGCAGTGAGCCAAGATCACGCCATTGTAATCCAGCCTGGGTGACAGAGCAAGGCTCCATTTCAAAAAAAAAAAAATATATATATTACTTTTGGCAAAGAAATGCAGTTTTAGGTTTTTACACATACATACATGCAGCAATTTGTAGCAAGCACAGCGCCTCCATATGGACAAAAGAGCTAAATATTAAGTTAGAATGAAGTTCCTCGTGACTTTCAGCTGTTACAGAGTCAACCATGTGGAGGTAGTCTTCTGAGCTAAGGGTCCAAGCGAGTCCTGGTAGCGCAGCTTGGTGGTGAGTGGAGTCAGAGTGGGCTCTGGAGTCAGACCGCCTGGGTTTGAATCCTGGCTGTGGCAGTCAGCTGTGTGACGGCTTAACTTTTCCAGGCTTTAGTTTTGTCATCCATAAGTCAGGGATATTAGTACCTATGTTTTTGTGTTGCTGTAAAGATCAAGGGGTCGGTATGTGTAAATGCAGAGGACAACAGTATCTGTGCTCAGTAAATGTCAGTTACTGTCACAGCATGAAGTGGCCAGTAATTTTGCTGGACAGGAGTCTGATTCCTGGGCTCAGTGAGGCAGTGTGAGGAGCACCCACCCAGGTCCTAACCAGGTGGCATCACATACATACTCACTGTCAGGCTGTGATTAAAGAGAAAAAGGAGCTTTCTTTGTAAGAATAAAAACAACTTGCCAAGAAAGCCACTTGCCAATGCTGGAAGCATGAAGCGGCATCAAGGATCTGTGTGTTTCCTGGGGGGAAAACAGTGACATTTGGGTTCTCTGTGCCTCTGGGTCAGATCTTTGACAAGGTCAAGGGTCTGTTGTGTCAGCTGGGCACACAGCACAGGGCGCACATATCCAGACTGTGATTAGCTCACGTTGCCAGTGGAGGCTTCAAGGAGGAGATTGCTAGAGAAGTGCAATTAAGAACACCTACTGAGTACATATATATACACTAGCGTATATTAGCCCAAGCAAAGAGAAGGTGTATTAGGGGAAAAAGTTATGGGAGCAAAGCAGGAGGGCCAGGCCTGGTTTCATAGGCTGGGGCTGTGGTTGGGGTTGACAGGAGGACTCAGGCAGTGGTACCAGGGAAATCCCTGGTAGAGGATGTGGCCTTGGTGTATAAGCTAATGACCAACAGGAGCACCATGGCCATTGCTAGCACCTGTGATGCCAGTTAGAAAAAGGTGGTCTCCTCTGAGGACACCAGTGAGAAAAAGTCACCTTTTTTCGGGGGAGGACAGGATTAGGCACAGCCTTGTACAGTGACACATAGCTTGGGCAGCAGAACTTGGGCTGGATTTCAACCCTCACTGGTGCCCTTTGGGCCAGTGAACAACCTGTGCATCTGTACATGGTGGCCCTGGAGGCTACTGTGGCTCTTGATCATGATAAGGCCAAGAAGAGAACAGATTTGGCAGTGTCAAGAGGTGTCTGAACCGGGCACAATGGCGCATGCCTATAGTCATAGCTACTTGGGAGGCTATGGTGGGAGGATCGCTTGAGCCCAGGAGTTTGAGATCAGCCCAGGCAACATAAACCCTGTCTCAAAAAGAAAAAGTTCCCCCCATTTACATGTAGTCCCCTAGAGTTGAGGGGACTGGGATGCTCCTTGCCCGTGGCCACCCCATGGCTGTGCCTCCTCACTATCTGTGTTTTCCTCTCTGGCGGGGCGCGGGGCGGCCCCTAGGTGTCCAGCCACATACAGGTTCTAGCTCGGAAGAAGGTGCGGGAGTACCAGGTTGGCATCAAGGTATGTTGGGTGCCTGGTGGGGGCCTTCAGCCCTCCTGGGCCCCTCACCCATGGCGCTATCTCTGCATAGCTCAGGCCTTTCCTTGGCCAGCTCTCCAGCCCCACTGTGCCTCTTTTCTGGCTGAAGTTCTGTTCCTGCCTCTCCTTCCGCTCTTTCTGTTCTTTTTCTCTTTTTTTCTTTCTTTCTCTCTCTACAGGTCTCTAGCCACTTGCAGGTTCTAGCCAGGCGGAAATCTCGGGAGATTCAGTCCAAGCTGAAGGTATGGGGCCCCTGCCACCCAGCCTGGCCTGCCCAGCACCCTCCTGGGTGCAGGCCTGTTGCTGCTCTGTGGCTCCAGCCTGGGACAGGCAAGGGGCTGAGAAGCTGTGAGGGGGTCCAGAAAGAAACACAAGTGGCAGCAGGAAGCCCAAGGGCCCTGTCATTGCGGGAGAGGGAGACCATCTGGGGGCCACTAAGGCCCACCCCTCCTCTTCTCTGTTTTTCTTTTTCTCCTTCCTCCTGACTGCTGCTTACTAACTGCATGGGGATTTCCGTGGGCAGGGAGGAGGCCCCAGGGGTACTGGCCGGCAGGGCTATTGAGGTGGGCATGGCAGTTCCTTGCAGATCTGGCTGTCCTGCAACTGCAGATCTCAAGAGTCTGGGGTTCATGACTGAGGCCCTTCTCAGGGCCTCATGCTGGCCATGTGCTCTTCTCCCTGCCCACAGCAGTGCAGCGGAGGGGGCCTCTTACCTCCAGGCCCCCATGCCCAGAGCCTAGTTCTAGAACCTATGGACAGACCCAGAGGGTGCCAGCTTGTTTTCCCTCACTCTGCCCTTTCCAGGGCTTGACCCAGCTGGCAGGCACTCCCTCTAGGGGGACAGGGAGGGTCTACTGAGCTTCCTTGGGCTCCTCAGAAGCTAAAACCCATGGGCACTGGGTGGAGGTAGGCGCAAAGACGTCCCTCACCCTACAGCCCTGATGCTGCACATGTCCTCTAATCCATCTTCCCTCTCTCCCTCACAGGCCATGAACCTGGTAAGTAGCACGGCCCTCCCCAGTGGGAGCGGGGAAAGGGTCTTAACACCTAATACAGGATTTTCAAATGACAGATTATGAAACCAGCTTAATAGGTGTGCAAGCCTCATTTTTAAAAAACGAAATGGCCGGGTGTGGTGGCTCATGCCTGTAATTCCAGCACTTTGGGAGGCCGAGGTGGGCGGATCACAAAGTCAGGAGATCGAGACCAGCCTGACCAACATGGTGAAACCCCGTCTCTACTAAAAATACAAAAATTAGCCGGGCATGGTAACGA